>NC_036461.1:20500342-20818792 GCF_002775205.1 Xiphophorus maculatus
GACGGAGGGATTCAGACGTTAATTAGCGTAATTAATTAAGTGGCTGAAAGCTACCAGCTGATTGGCTGGTTACCTTGGACGGCCAGAAGCTGCTCCTCTGTGGTCCAGCGATTATTGAACTTCTGATTTGCCTGAAACAAAAGCAGCGGCTCACCAACGTATCCAGCAGCAGCGCTAAATGTTTGGTAAAGAAACAATTCAAAACTCAACCGTTTGTACTGCTGTTGCTATGGTTACCTCAGGTTGCCTGAACTCGTCCACTCCTGAGCTGAGTTTCTCCTTCAGAGCGCTGTTTGTCTGCTTGATGGTCTGAATCTATGGGACAGAAAAGAGACGACGTACAGAGACAAGCAGAGCGAAGCCGTTTGAACAGAGCTGGAACACAGCAGACCTGTCTCTTTATGGACACCAGCTGACTGTCCAGCTGTCTGGTGAGTCCCTGAGCAGTGGAAGAGGACAGAGACACCACGTCCTGCTGGCTGAGGAACATTCCTCTGGGAGGACGTTTCTTCATCCTCTGGGACATCTTCCCTCCTGTCTGCTCACACACAGAGACGCCGTCAACATCAGACTGCAAGCAGCCGCAGCAACACACCTGAGCTAATATGCCAACAATCAGCTAATATGATCCCGACACACACTACTGAAAAGTTGGAGTTTATGAGCAACTAAACCAGAAACCAGAATTAAAACAGCAAGTGAAAAACAACAACAATAATAAAAAAAATCAGCTGGCAAACAATTTTTGAGTGACTGACAGCTTTAAAAAGTCCTCAGTCGCTCATCAACATTCTTCAGTGTGGAAGTTGTTACTGCATGAAGAGGACTCAAAGTTAGATACTTTTTATGCACTTCAATGCCAAGGCTTGGAACTAAATTCAGGAGCAGCGACACGTTACGATGTGATGCAAAACTTACTAAATGAAAGTTTCTTGTTAAATCAGGATGTAAAAATAAACTCCTCTGGCAGATTGTGACTTGTTAAGAAGGAATCGATGGGGTCATGATGACTCATTCTTTTCACCCCGTTTCTTCCAGACAACGTTAAAAATCCTAAGAGGTGTTGCTGTTATGACCTTTCTCATTTAAAAGGGAATATATTTTTGGTTTTATAGGAGAAATATTTTTTTTAAAAAACAATTTTAAAAATCTTGTTAGACAAGAAAATTTTCATGTTGATGAATTTTGCAATGGTCATTTTGCCAATGGAGTTAATCTGACCCCATCAGCTTTCTCTGTAATGCTAACGATGCTCATAGCTAATATGATAAAGAATCTAAACTGAGCTTAAAATGCCAACTCCATAAACATTTTGTCCTCACTCTGAAAAATAATACTCAGCCATAGCAACTGTTCTCTCAGTTGAAACCTGAAATAAATAATTAATAAATGATCTGAGCAAGAAGACCAGAAAATAAGTTTATAAAGAGAAATGAAAGAGAAATTTTCATCTGTTGTCCCTGAACAGTTCAATTCATCTTGCTAATACCAAAGGCTTAAAATAACCTATCTACACATATTTTGTCAAAAACTACAAAAAGATACAGTCTTAGAATAAATACAAAATAAGGAAACTACAACAAAATTATTATGAAAAATATAAAAAGAAAAATAGGACAAAAACAGATTTTTGGGGGCCTTAAGTGTCGCGCAGTGTTCTTACCTTTAGACCAGGCGGTGGTTTCACCTCGGGCTTCTCGGATCCAGAACTCGGCTGCAACAAGCGGAGTCAGTTAGCAACGGGTTAACCAGAAGCCGGTTAACTAGCAGCCGGTTATCATGAACTGCGTCTTACCTCCTTCTTGTCTTTATTCAGGTCCATCTCTGAGTCGCTGGAAGGATTTTCGTTCCCATTCTCCACCTCTTCATCACTGCGCAAACAGAGCTAGTTATCGCCCAGGTTCAGCGCATGGCAGGGCGGCCATGTTGCCTGCGCGGACTCCTCCTCACCTGTCGCCTTGCTCCCGCTTCTGTTTCCGGGTCTGTCGGTCCATCATGCTGGTTTTACTGCGACTTTTCTTCCAGGAGTAGTAAAAACGCACCAGACTGGCCATGGACTTATCAGGTAGCTACAGAAACACAGTCACTCGTGGATCAATGCAATACTAGAGACCAGTGACGCGCGGTGAGGCGCAAAGCTGGTGAGGCACTGACTTAAATCAGATATGTAAATGTAGACCACCTGCGTGTGACGGAAATCTCGCGCATGCGGACAACTGTGAAAAGACGGTTGTTCTACATGTCATTCATAGCCACGCTGCTGCGGTAGAATAACTCCGTTAACTCAGTCAAACTTGGAAATTTAGGTATGATCAATTTCGTGCTGTGCTCCACAGCAAAGAGAAAAAGCGTTCAAGTACAACTCAAAACCACGTCTTTCTCACTCTCACACACGCAGACTCGTTGCCATAGCAACTGACAAAAACGCCCCTAAAAAAACACCGAATTATTTCCCACACAAAGAGCAGAACATTCAGTCTGCTGCAGTAGTATAGTTTTAGGCTTAATGTTTATTTTATTATTAATAAGTGATTGTTGTGGTAAGAGGAGAAAACTATAAATATATCGCTGAACTTGACTTTACCGTATGGCTAGCTCGCTGTTACTGTCTCTTACTCTACAGTTGTGGAGTTACAATGTCTGGGATCATGAACGCCCCCTGCCATGAGGCAGGAGAACTGCCTGCCTCGCCTCGAATCTGTTCTCTGCCGTTTCTGATCGCTCCTCTACGGTGGCCGACAGGTGCAAATGCGCAGCAAAAGAGAAAACATGCAAACAAAAAAGAAGACACCCCCGAATGAAATGCAGCAAACAAAAAGAGAGACGCAAACACCCCCGAATGAAATGCAGCAAATAAAAAGAGAGACGCAAACACCCCCGAATGAAATGCAGCAAATAAAAAGAGAGACGCAAACACCCCCGAATGAAATGCAGCAAATAAAAAGAGAGACGCAAACACCCCCGAATGAAATGCAGCAAATAAAAAGAGAGACGCAAACACCCCCGAATGAAATGCAGCAAACAAAAAGTGTTGAAAACGGAAGTGCTCCAGACCACTAGGGGGAGTCAAAGAAAATAGTATTCATTTCTATGGGACCAGATGCAAGATTCAGAGAAAGAAATTTGAAAGAAAGTAAAGGTATCTCTCTGAATCTTGCATCTGGAAAGTGTGATTATTGTGAGAAGTCTGAAACAATAGAGCATGTTATTTTAGAGTGTTGTAAGTATGAAGAAGAGAGAAGATGCATGCTGAGAGAGTGTGTAGGTATTAAAGAAAGGTTTAATTTAATAGAATTTTTGAGGAGAGATTTCGGGAGTAGACATATTCAAATAATTATTCGGTATCTTAAAAAAACAAAGCTATTTCATAGGATATGAGTAGAGCAAGTTGGGTGTGAATGTGTAAAGAATATCAAAGAGGGGTATATAAAGTTATAAGCAAGTTGGATAATATAAGCAGGTGTGTATGTGTGGGGGTATGTTTAATCAGGAGTTAATGGAGGGAAAAGGTAGAAAGTGAAAGTTTATAGACCATCTCGAACCACACTCCATACTGGTAAGTGGCGGTAATGCTACTGTAAGTTTGTTGCCAACCGCCAATAAATACCAAGAAGAAGAAGAAGAAGAAGAAGAATCTTGCATCTGGTCCCATAGAAATGAATACTATTTTCTTTGACTCCCCCTAGTGGTCTGGAGCACTTCCGTTTTCAACACTTTTTGTTTGCTGCATTTCATTCGGGGGTGTTTGCGTCTCTCTTTTTATTTGCTGCATTTCATTCGGGGGTGTTTGCGTCTCTCTTTTTATTTGCTGCATTTCATTCGGGGGTGTCTTCTTTTTTGTTTGCATGTTTTCTCTTTTGCTGCGCATTTGCACCTGTCGGCCACCGTACTCCTCAGCACACGAAACACGTTACACACACAGTTAGTGACAAAAAACATTGTACATTTTATATATATATATAAGCTAAATTACGGAAAATTAGTTCAAAAATTAAATGTTTTATAGCCATTTCATTGGCGACATACAGACAGGAGGAACATGCTGTCAGAATGGCAGCCAGTGAAGTTGCCGAGAGGTTGATCAATCCCAGGTGAGGCTCAGCTCGCTGCTGCCTCACCAGCTTTGCTTCCTAGCATTTTAATGGGAAAATGTGAAAATTCAGTGATTTTGAAGAAAAAAATAATCAAAATTGGTTAATCTAAATAAAAAATAAATATTTTACAGTACAAACCACAGGGTGAAAATAGCAATATAAATTATCTTATTATATTTTTCCATTATGACAGGTGAGGCTCTGCCTCACTTGCCTCCACTGACCGCATGTCCCTGCTAGAGACGCACTGATTCAATATTAGCATGTGTATCTGTGCCAATATTTTTAAAAAAATTCTAGATTTATTATCAGTGACAATGTGAGGTAAGGCAGATCTATTGAGTCTAATTCTATGCTTTGTGCTCTGAGCAACGCCACGGTTTATTATTTATTTTACATTAAGAATTCCTATAATTGTGCTTTCTGAACCAACATGGTGGGTTACAGAAAAATAGCACATTGCAAAGTTTTCATATCGTATGAACTTTCTGCATTTGGTTACAACCAGACTACAATAACTAACAAGAAGTGGTGCAAAGCTGTGAAAGGGAGGAAGACAATAAATGTGACTAAATCTGATTGAGATCGACTTTAAATAGGCCATTCATGATCCAAACTACGTAGTGATGTGAAAGACTCGTTGCCAGTTACTAAGAACGATTGATGGCAGCTGTTCCTGTCATGGGTGAAACAACCAACAATTCAGTTTACGGGTTGATTACTTTTCCCATAGGGCAGGTTTGGTTTGCAACACTTTGCTCCCCTTAGTAAATAAAATCATCAACTGAAAACTGTGTTTTATGTTGTTTGAAATAAAACAAAAGAGCAAAAACTAAAAAAATCTATAAAGGAGACAAACGCTCTTTCATTCACAACACACTTTTTAGATTGTCACGTTTTTAAAATCCAGTTTCCTTACACTTTACATCCACCAGTCTGTGGATATAACTTTACTGTTATAAAGTACTGTCTACTGTGGCAGACAGTACTTTACTGTCTGCCACAGTAAAGTACACTGAAGTTTGTGGCAGAGAAAGTCAAAGGGTGTAAATATTCAAGTAGAGCCAACGTCAAGCTTGTGTCAACCTTTAGAGTTTTTTCTGCAGATGTGGGAAACTTACTAATTCAAAAACTAGGACACCCTATTAAATATCTGGATCTTTCAAAAATAATGTTCACAGATTGAGGTCTAATTTAGGTTTTATATCTTAAAAAAAAGGCTTTTTTTTACTCATTAAACAAAATACATCAACAAAATTGTTTTGGTGTCCAAACGATTTGAGACTGTGAGCCCGCTGGAGATCTGCTGCCGATATCTGAAGGTTTCTGAAGACTTCCTTTAGCATCTTGCAGTCTGCTTTCAGAGTAGATTTTCAGAACTGGATCTTGTTAAAAAAAATCTATTCTTTTAAGTTTTAATACAACAAAATGTTATCTTCTGATCTAACAGGTGATGAAGAGTCAAATTATGGTATGAACGAGTTAATCATCTGGCTAAACTTTTATTCACAATTGCCGCTTTCTAAAAATTGGTACCTATCTTCACTTCCCTCCATTTCCAGACCATTTCCCTTACAGTTGATGTCAGATTCTTTAGAGAAATCCAAAAACAGCCTCAGAAGAATCAGAATCACAGCACAGCACAAACAAGGAATTTCACTTTGCTTTTAAAGCAGCGTAAAAACAAAAAGAGCAAAAATATCAACTTTAGAGCGGCGGTGTCAAACCCACTTTCATTTTGGGCCACATCAAAATCATCAATGTTCTGAAAGGGCCAGTTGCCACTTAATGTATTAACAAAGCCCATTAACAAACTGTCAATATCTTAATAAATAACTTTCTGTATTTGATGAGTGCTTCTTAAGATTTTTATTGCCAAAATCTTTTGACATTTTAGCTGTGAAAATCCCTGACTTTGTGGTGCTACTTTAAAAATTTTGTTACTTGCCACATCGATCACTGATAACTGGACATCAAGACTGAGGCAGCAGAAGTAAGTTATACTGCCACCTGCAGGTGGAGGTCAGCATCACCTAACCCCAATGTTTTTAACCATTTTTTGCAGTCAAATTATGCATAATAAACTGTATTAATCTGCTTTGCTTTTCTTTTCTTCAGAACTTTGTTTGAAAACACTTCATAAAAAAGTTATTAGTATTAGCAGCATGCAAGAGTCTTTGGATTTGTTTAGTTTTGCGTGAATTTCGGCGATTGCGGAATCACAAAAAACTGGAGCGACTGACTGATACGATACGGCAGTATAGAAACTGATTTGATTTGACTCATAAAGTAATATTTAAACACAGAGCTGGTATCTTGAAACTTCTATTTATGCGTACCTCTGCAGTATTGAACATGAAGAGCTCCAGCGGCCCGGATTGGGACTCCGGGCCTTGAGTTTGACACGTGTGCTTTAGAGGAATAATACAAGGACAAAAGAACTATGTCTACATGTATTTGCAACATGTATATTTATTTCCTAAGCAGAAGCCATCTTAAATGACCATTTCCAAAATTATTTTAATGTCTTTTCTTTTTGTTTATACATAATCCTTTAATTGTTCAGTTAGTTGAAAATTAAATATCCATATTTATTCCTTTTAGCCTGGGAATCCCCAGGAGAAGCTACAGGGTGTTTCTATGGAGACGGAGGCCTGACATAGTTTTCCCACAAGCTGATGTCAGATTACTGGACGAAAATGAGGAACTGTTCTGTTCCACCCTTAGCAGCAACAATTACAATCTAATGCTTGTAATTACTGGCAGTGAGTGTTTAACAGCACCGTGGAGGAACTTTCTAGCAACTCACATTTGCAGAATTCATGTGTTTCAGCCACACTGGAAAGTTATTGAGAATAAACTGTCTGGTTTGGTTTTTCTATGGGGCATTAGTGGCCTTTATTCAGCAATAGATAGACAAAAAGAGCAGAAAGCGAAGGGAAAGCCGTACCACAGATGGTCCTCCAGGTCCTCTGGCAGCACAGCAGACCCAGACCATCACTCTGCCACCACCATGTCTTACTGTTGGTTCCTTTTCTGCAATGCTCTGACTGTTATACTCTAGATCCAAAAACATCTTGATACTCATCAAGATGTCTTCTAACAAAACTGAGACAAGCTCAGCAGTGGTTGTCTGGGTCATTTACGTCCAGTTTCTCTTTCTTAAGGTGGAGTCATGAACTTTGATCTTAACTGAGACAAGTGAAGCCTGCAGTTCTTTGGACTTTGTTGTGGGTCGTTTGGTGACCTCTTGGAGAGGTCACTGCTGTTGGTGAATAATGATTCTCACTGTAGTTCTCTGGGGTTTCACAACTTTAGAAATAGCTCTGTAACATTTTTTTCTCCTTTTCCAGACACACAGATCTTCATTTCTGTTTCTCTTTATTTGTTCCTAAATTTTCTTCCACTGCAGTGTGAAGTCTACCTTTGTCAGGCCGGTCCTATTTAAGTGTTTTCTTGATTGAAACAGGTCAAACAGTGGTCAGGCTGAGGTCTGGCTACAGAAATTGAATTGAACTTTCCCCCCAAAAATTGATGAATACAGTTAATGAGTATCAAAATATTCTAATTTTTTTAAATTGGAATACCTACATTTGAAAGAGGATCAAATCTCCACAAAAGTTATGATTGACTTTTTTGTTCACATTTCCTGATCATCACGAGGGGAGAGGTCATACTCTTATTACTATGGAAACAGCAAGAGCAAACTGCTATTTACTTGCTACTTAAGGGTCTATCTGAGGTTGTATTTATATATGAACAAGGCAATTCCTTTGTTAAAAAGACATACAAATTAAATCCTAACAAATATAAAGAGGGTTATATTATACTTATATCTAATAATGAATCAAATATAAAGATGTTGTACTAGTACCATCTGCTGGATGCGGTGAAAGCTCTTCCCATGGAAGCTGAAGGCCTGCTCGAACAAGACCTTGTCCTCCACCGTCCACTCATCAGGAAACGGAGTGAAGTTCGGCAGGTCGGCCAGAGACTTTTCGATGTTGTGCTTGTGCCAGAAGAGCATCCCCAGAGCCTGGAGCGGGTCGAGGGGAGAGGAGACCGGGTCAGGCGAGTCGGAAAGCACAACAAAACACATCTTACATATTTCAGTCTGTTAACCTGCATGAGATAAAGTATGAAATGATTTTGTAAGAGGTTTTGGTCATTTCAATGGCTTTGTTATTTTGTACCTTCATATCGGACTTATGGTATTCCTGTCACAATAACAGATTTTGCTGGACAATAAATAGTCTCAAAAGTTATTATGATAAATGACAATATTGTTGTTTTGAGACCCTTTTCAAGTAATATAACAAGAACACATTCTCAAGATCAATAAATTTAAATTTCTATTGAACATTTGAACCTGGAACTGTACAACATGTTAAATATCCCCCCAAAAATACATAAAACAACAGAAACAACAAATAAAATGAATCCTAAAGTCTCTGTAAACAAAACTGTCCTGCACAGAAACAGCTGGCTGAGACCAGTGACCCAGACTGAAGGCTTTTGTTATCCAGTTTTTGGCAGAAAGAGAGAAAAAAAGAAGACAACAATAAGTAAATAAATAAATCATGCAAATGGAAATGATTGAGTTTGTTTGAATTTATCATGCGATTAAATGATTTATTGCTTATTACCATGCAGCCCTCTCCCAATACATATTTTTCCACCCTGCCTCAGTTTCCACCCAACCAGAGGGACATTTTGTACCAACTCAGCCTACCGTACCAAAATAGGTGAGTCTGTACCCACAAGGGGCACATGTTGTACCAACATGTACCGTCCAGAGAAACGTTTCATACCCATTTCGTACCAAACAGTTCAATGTAATTTTCTATACTGAACAAAAATATTAACGCCCCATGTCAAATATTGTTGCCATCTGGAGTTAACAACTGTAAATGAGCATTTTATTGTACAAAAGTAATATTTCTCTTGATTTGTGAATAATTTTTAATCCAACTTGCTGTCAGTGAGGAATACTCAGTGAGTTGTGTTTTTCTTCAGTGCATGGGTGGGGCAATGTCCAGTGGGTGATCAGACAAAATGAGCAACAGTTGGACAATCCTTGGACTGGGGACAATAAAGGGCCACCCCAGAATGTCAAATTTTGTCACAGGTCATAAATGCCTCAGATGTCGCAAGTTATGCGGGAGCGTGCCATTGGCATGTTAGAAGCAGGGATGTCAACCAGAGCAGTAGCCGCACGGCTCAATGTCCATTATTGAACCATGGGCCATTTAAGAGTTTGTTTCCAACAGACTGACACAAAATGGCACGTTTGGGTACAAATTGGCCAAGTGGTGAATTAACCGGGTGGTCCAATTAAAAGTGCATGTTGACATATGATTCTAAACAATGTCAATAAAAAGAAGACTTCTGAGGCATATTTAGATACTGTAGATTTAGATCATTGCATGTTGAACAGTTGTTTTGGTCTGTGAGGTGAAAGGTCACCCAAAGAATGCCTGTCAGTAACCAACAGAACAGAATGAAAATCATCATTAATGTGTCAGACACACTTTAAGCATCATCTTCACTTTTCTCTGATGCCATCTTCTCCTGAGACAAGGACATTAATCAGCATAATTAGTCTACAGCTATAACTAAAGCCAAGTTTACATGGAAACTACAGATGAACTCAAGAATCAGTGGTGGATAGAATCAGTACATTTTTAACTTGATCAGCCCTGGCAGGTGACAGAGCAGTGAATGCACCATACCCAACTTCTACCAAACTGGTGAAAACCTTCAACCAATGGGAACCCACTGAAAGACACTGAACAGTCTATGAGACTTTTCAAAAAGACCATTATTGAACGGTCTCTCTATGACAGTCCACTCGGAGAAAATGAAGAAATTCCCAGCATCTGTTTCGGAGCGACATTTAACAACAATCCTCTAGAACTCCTCCTGGTCGGACCAAGAAGCTGATGCTGCCTGAGAAAACTGCAATAAATATTCACCTGTTCCATGTTGTAGCCGTGTTTCTCTTTGGCGATGGCAATGTACTCGTCCACTGCAACACAACACAACGTTAGTCTGTACAGCATGACGCTGAAACCCCTGATGAGGTGCTGAAATGTGCTGAGCTAACGTGATAAGAAGCCATTGTCTGTCTCTTACTCTGAGTCTGGTTCAGGCAGCTGCTGGGGATCCAAACCAGCATCCCCAGGTTGTCTCTGAGGTGAGCTGCTTTGGCGACATCTGGGAACAGAGATACAGGACCACAGAGAAATCATTATATATATATATATATATATATATATATATATATATATATATATATATAACTGTAATAACCGTTGAAAGAAAAATGTGTTTGTAATTTATAAACTCATTTGTGAGCCTCAGAATTAGCTTGTGCAGTCTGCATCCTCAATACAAAAATGGCACAAATCAGGCCCACTGCCACAACCGCTTGATGTATCTGCACACTTTTTTTTTTTTTCCATCGGCTCAGTATCGGAGATCTCCCTGCAAGTGAAAGAGCTCTTTATATGGAGGGAAGACTCTGACTATTATCTGTGCTTATGTACCAAACAGAACACTTCCTGGACTCTCCGGATGGTATTCTGGACCTCAATGCCCATGTGGGCAATGATGAATCCTAGTGGTGATGTAACTGGGAAGAAAAGCCTCTCAGATCCCAATCGGAGGTTTTTGTTGCTGTTGAAAGTTTGGTAGTGAGTTTGATTTGGTGGTGGAGGCAGCAGCCAGACAAATCTGGGGAAACCAAACAAGGTGAAGGTGGACTGGTAAGGTCTGGTGCCGGAATGTGTTTGTGAGATCTTCTCACTTGTCCAGGAGAACTCCTCTCATGTCCCACATGGGGATGTAGACATTACATCTGAAAGGGCCATGTTTGCTGTGACAGACTCCTGCCGAAAACCTTGAGGAGTGTACCAAACAATCATAGCAGTGCATTTGCTCATCGAGAGAGCGCATTGCTCTGATTGCGGGCATTTCCATTTATCTATGGGTCCGTGACTCAGCATGGTTGGAGGTAAAACACGCCTGGTCCACCCATCTGTTGCCTGAAAAAGACATTCACTCTCTACATATAGTGTTGAAAATCTGACCATTACAAGAGTTCCAGCCCCCACCTGACAAATATGCCCACCAAACACAGAGACAGCATAGATGGCTGGAGGGGGAATGTTCTAGCGCTCACCATGCTGTTATGTTGTAATTGCTTAATATGACCCCCAGGGTTTCTGACAGGACCGTGTCACCACAGCCTTCCAGGAGCTGTTCCTGGTGAGTGACAACAAGAGCGTTCCTTTGGGGATCACAGAAGTGATTGAAACCCAGGAGAGGAAGGAGGCCTTTGGGGCTTCGTTGTTCTTGGACACTCCAAGACAGCAGACAGGTACCAGACGGTCAGAACATCTACAGCTGTTCCGGTTGCACAAACAAAAAACTCAGGAATAGAAGTCAGTCAGAGAAGTTATGGAGAAGGATTTTTGCTTGGCCTCGTGGAAGATGTGGAAAAGTTCTTGACGACACTGCAAAGACAACCATCCCTGGTTCAAACCTATATGTAGCAGAGTTTAGATCAGGCTTATGAAAATCCAGCCTGACCTGGTCTGAGCCGATACCGATTCAACCTGACTAATTACCTCTAATTAAAGGCCTGAGCCTGACATAAACCTGACATATTATTTTAATTATGATTGTACTGCTTTTGTTTCCAGACCATCATTTAAGTAAGCAGTGTACCTTCTCCCGTTTTCAGCTTTTGTGTCTAACGTCTTCCGGCTCCATCTTGTCGCTTGTTGGAACTGCAGGGTGAATCAGGTGAAAATCATCTGGGATGTGTGATTGTTTCAGTCTGAATAACTTCTGCACCCTACTTACTTTATTTCCTCAACAGATTAAACCATCTACTCCTTTACTTAAGCTAATAAGTAGATTAACACAACTTTATATTGTGCATTCTTGTTTGGCTTTCTCTGTGCTGCATGTATTGCAGGTTTATTAAACACGCCACAGAAGCCCCGACCCGAACTGAACTGAATGGTTGGACGTTGGAATTAGCAGATCGAGGATCTTCTCATCCAGTCACCGATATCTCCGTGGTGGGAGCAGTTTAAGAACTCAGAAGGTGACTGAATGGGAGACGAACTGAATTACCTCCACGCGTTCAAGACCAGGAGTGTGAAGCTGTTGTGGTTGAGACGCCTCTTCAATGTAGCAGGGAGAACTGGGACTGGGTTTGACCTCGTCCAGTCTCCGCCTCAAGCAAAGGAGTTCGAGTATCTTGCTGCCAAGCGATAGTGGGATCGACTGAGAAATGGATGGATGAATTGGAACTTCATCTTGTTTTTATTTGACCTATATTTGTACATGTTCTCTCACTGAGATCCAAGATCTCATTTACCAGAGAGACCTGTTTTGATCAAACGAAACCAAAAATAAATAAATGAAAGCACAGTAATTAACAAATTTGACTTAGTTAAATAGGTGATGAAACACAATATTAGCTTTTTGTCTTAAACGACATTTGAATTGTCCCAAAGAAATGACAGTAGATAGTTTCAGATCCTGCTGTTGGGTGTTCCACTTTGATGGAGTTTAGCAAGGAAATGTTTTTTTCCCCAAGTTCTGATCTGATCTTACGCATTACGTGTGCAAATTTAAGAATAGCAAAAATACTAATTATTACAAAAAAGGTGCATTCTGTATGATAACAGCAATAAAAGGTCACGAGAGAGTTTGTTCAGAAACAACAAAAAGTATCTTAAGTTTTAAACACTGAAACATGTTAATGTGATTCTATCAATAGATAGAATCACATTATCAATAGATAGAATCACATTCTATCAATAGAAGGCTTCTACTAATAGCCTTGTGTCAGTATGAGGTTCTAAGCAACACACATTCAATTGTGCAATTAATTAAGTGATTATATTTGCTAGTTTTATTTTAAAAATGATTGTTTATGCATTTTTTTATAGTATTACATGTATACGACACAAACACTTAACCACAGACAACATAAACTAGATGTTAGCTAAGCTGCGGTAAGCAACAATAGCTCTGGAAAGTTCCCAAATCAAATTCTGTGTAGGGCCTCACACAGTCGTGGACCGCCCCTGGACGTCTGTTCTCCGTCTTCAAAAACATCTACAATCATCTTAAGCAGCTGCAGACAGAGACGACTCGTTCGGAACCAGAGCACCTTCATCTGGAACCAGTATGACAGGAACGGAGGATGCAGTTTCGCTCAGCGATTGTTCGAGGCTACCACGCCGCCTCTGGTCTATTATAAGCTACGTTCTAATTCTTACCCGGGTCAAAGTCCGGAACCACGGCCTGGTACTGCGGTCCGACGCGCATCCCTCCTCCACCTGAGCGCACAAACACTCATCAGAACTTGGGCAGCTGGAAGGAGAAGCCGAACAGAGTAGTTGTAATGTGACCGTGGCTACCCACCATGGTCCTCGTCGCTGCTGGAGCCTGAACTTCCTTCTTCCCAGCAGCTGATGGTGCTGGTCTCATTACCGGACAAGTTCTTCCTGCCGTTGTTCGCCGCTCCTCCGGGGTAGCCGCTGCCGCTGCTGGCCGGGGCTCGGCCCCGCTTCTTCACCGGAGCCTCCGAGTTCCTCTCCAGCATCGTCGGCATCAGGAGGACTGAGCCGGCTCAGGCTAGCACTTAGCCTGTTAGCTTTCCTGCCTGAACCAAAGCAGCCGAGTGGGCTGTCTGAAAGTCGGGGGAGTCCTAAAAGTTCGGGAACCGATAACCGAGACCACGAACGATCACATACAAGCAGGCGGACAGGCGGAGAGCGGCCCAGACCACCAGCAGCAACAACTACCGAGAGCCAGTTCCAGAAAGTGATCCAGGAGAGCGGAGCATGTGAGGCTGATCGATCTGAGAGGAGAATCTGAGTGGGATCTCTGCTGCCATCACAGGTCGTCCTCAACAGTGCCTCTACAGAGCCTGCAGCTCTCACACTACATCACTTTGTTCAGAAGAGAATCAAAATGCACATATTAATACAATTCCAAGCAACAACAAGAAAAAAATAATTTAAACATAACATTCAATCAGAGGAGCTGATAGGCCATGAAATTATCCGGGGTTTAACTTGGAAATATTTTAGTTTTAATGAAATACTTTTTTTTTAAAAATTCATATCACTATTATGTTACTCAAGCAGTTTGGGGTCTGACTTTTAGAACCTAAATTACAACAAATTCAGACGCATTTTCATTTTATTTCAACTTTTTAAAAATTTATTTAAAATTCAAACGTACTTTATTAATCCCAAAGGGGAATTAAATGTTGCAGCTCTTATTAAGTCAAATACGTCAAAGTGTCATTATAGAGTCATTGTAGATGGTCACAGATCACAGTCTGACATGTAGAGCATGAAGTAGGCTAACATCAGCTTCTGCCAAAAGTGATTTTTTTTTTTTTTTGTTGTTGACAAAATCGCCTTTGGCCAATATTTTTAGGAAGGTGACATGCAAAGACATGTGATTGTTTTATTCTGTTAACATCTGTTTCTGTTATGCGATGCTTTTATGAATAATCAGTTCTGCAAAAGAGGACAGACAGGGCTGACCTTCCCTCTTTCCAGGACCTGCGCAGGTCCGGGTTCAGGAAAGGAGCAGCTAGCAATGTCTGCAGACCACACACATCCTGGACACAAACGGTTTCGACTTTTACCTCCAGGTCGTTTCTGCAGTACAGAAACCAGCTGCTAAAGAGACAGTTTCTTCCCCCAGGCTGTCGGTGAACACAGGGAACAACAGAAACATGCCGCTCTGTCACAGCCTGCCTTCCTTTTCTCTTTCTTATTAATAGAAAAGAAAAGAACAATTAGCTGCAAATACATGTAAATTTTGGCTCCTTCATCCTCATCTTATTTCTGCTATAGTTGAACATATTCACACTGTGTGTCTGCATGCAGTGATGACTTGAAACCACAGCCTGCTCCTTGTTTGTGCTCAGAGTCTTGGCCAGTAAATGTCTGGGACTTTCTGTCTTTCCTTTGATGTCCAGTAAATCATTTTGTTTTGTGTTGCCTTATCTTAGAATTATTAATTGCTTCATTTCTGCCCATCATGCATTCTTTTTAGCTGAACCTCGTGTCCTAGCGACCCCGGGCCCCTGGGTTCTGGCCCTCTCCTTTGGCGCTGGACTCAGGTGTTGGTTAATGCGTTTCTCTGGGAAACGGGACGCTCTGTGATCTGCTCCCTCTGACCGCTTGGCCGTGCAGACAGATAACTGAGATGTCATGTGAACACGTATTAAACCAGCTGCAGATGTCAGGCTGTGGTTTTATGCTGGTTAAAGAAGAAGAAATGCAAAACACCTGAACAGATCAAGCCAAACACTGCAGAGGGTTTTTTCCTTTTCTGATATTCTCTGTTTGAGAGGGAAATGCTGTGGTTATTTTCCTGAAGAACCAAACAAGGCACATTGTATCTACAGCTGCACATTGTAACGTTGCCATGGTGAAATAGGTTCACAGTCATGAAAAACCTTTTCATCTTCAAAGTTGTCGTTAATTGTCAATAAACATATTGACTATAGAAGTGATGGAGGTAAAGATTTGTTCTTGCAGCATTTGTTCTATATCATTTACTTCCTTGTTTCCGTGCAATCTTGAATATGAATAAAAAAACGCTGACATTGGTTATATTATTGAAAAACAAATGTCTGTTTTATCCTGACATGTTACTTTTTAGAAATCCATCCTTTGTAATGAGAAACGGGAAAACTAATAAATGGATGTAGACGGACAGTAAACACACGACTATAGAAACAAACTGCTGCATGTAACAGCCATTAAGAATGTGCTCAACTTCAGAAATAGTTGATCTTTTTATATAATCAAATAGAAAAAGTTTGAGGGGAAAAAAAAACAGCTGCATATGCTCAGCTGTAAGGACGTTTTACAGCAGCAGGTAGAGGCAGAATTTTGAGAAAAGAAATTAATTTAATACAATTTGGAATAAGACTATAAGATAAAAAAAAAAAGAAACTGTGGGGAAAGTGAAGCGCTGTGAAAACTTTCTGGATGCACCATCATCAAATCAGACTGTGTTGTATCATAGTTAGCTTAGGACTGGATATGAAATTGTACTTGAATGAATTGTACCTGAAGTTTCACAGTAAAGAGTCCATTTATTAAACAGGCTCTATGTAAATGAACTAAACAGTAAAATTAGATTTGCATTGTGTCAGAAAACATTCCTACTGGCCTGAATTATAGATTAATATCTTCACTTTATTGCATGTTTACTGTTCCGCTTTTCCCATCTCCTGTTTCTGGAGGTTCTGCAGTTCTTATTTCCATACTCTGATGAAAACCCAGTTCTGGTTTAGAGAAAAACAAACAGACAATCGATTGAGGACTGAACATGCAGTGGTTTGTTCAGTTTGAAGACTGATGTTTTTTTTTTTTATGTCACAGATATTATTGCTTCAGTTTTATTTCATCTTTTTTTCAGATGTTTCTGTGGCATCCATTAATAAACATGTCATAACTTTAAAATTCAGATGTCTAAAGGTGGGTCAGAGGTCAGCGCAGGAGGAAGACAACGCTGCCATCCACCTGGAGGCTGGTAGGAGAACTGCAGCAGATCCCTCAGGTTGAGGATCGGCCTCTCCAGGTCTCCATCAGATGTGACGTCATGGCGACCGGCCTGCAGCCGTCACGTCCTCTGGATGTTTGATCTTTGGTACCGGTACCAAACAGGAGGTCTTCCATCGTTGTGGTACCTTCCCCCCCTCATCAGGCTTGGACTGAACCTCTGAAGCCTGGAGCTGATGCCGTCCATCTGGACCTGCACCGTCTCACACCTCAGTCTGTCGCTGCCCCTTCCTCCACCTCCATCCATGGAGATGGAGGTGGAGGAGCTGACGGAGTCCTCTGTAGCGAAGTGGGTGGAGGATGGCTGAGAACTGAAAAGGTGTGACGTTTAGAGAAGAAAAATCGTTAAAGATGATGTGGCTAACAGCAGGGGGGGAGGGGCCAGGGCCCTGGGGGTCAAACCTGTTGAAGAACTGGTTCAGGTCGGATGACCCCCAACCAATAGGTCTCCTATAGCCTGGGAGATTGGTTTTCTCACAGCAACTTGACCTTTATGCTTAAAGTTCTTGATGATTGTGAATATTTGATTTCACATGTTACTGGCACCAAATGACCAAACATTGCGTCTCCCATAAAACACATGTATCCATTTAAGGTATAAAATCTAATAAACTTTCTATTTCAAAATGTCCAGAAGGTTTTGTAGCTTTAAACATTCAGTGGAATCAGTTCAAATGTAAAAAGGTGCTGAGCCCAGATCTGGACTCAGCCAGAATTCAATAAATACTTTCTTGATCCCAAAGGAAATGTTGATGCAACTCACATTGATTGAAAATTCTTCAAAGAGTTATTACAAATGGACAATAATCTGTGAATGCAACAACAACGGAGGCCGTTGGGTTAACCAGGAGGTTTGTGTCGGCCTCAGAGCTCCGTCCTTCACATCTGATTGTGAACCATCAGCCAAGTGTTATATAATAGTGAGGTTTGCTCAATGTGGAAGGACTGCTGCACCCAACAAGGTCACTGATCCCAGATAAGTTCACACACACCAACCAACACACACACCTCTGACAGGATCACATATTTACAATCCAAATCCTTTCTTGTCAATAAAAACACTAGTACACATGTTTACATCCTGTGACTGAGCTGCCGCCCTCATTAGAACCTGCAGTAGTTACAAGTCCACTATGTTCTCTATGTGAGACACTTGATCCCCCCCCCCCCACCCACCCCCTCCTCCCCTGTCGTGTCCCAGACTGTACTACAAACATGCAGTGCGCACATGGAGCTGCATGAGGGCGGAGCGCCGCATAGTTTCCAGGCTATAAAAGTGTGCGGGAATGAGCGAGAAGTTTGGACTCTAGAAACACACCAGCTGTTCCTCCAGTCTTCTCAGGGAGACGCGACCCGTTTTCTTCCGCCGGAAGCAGACTCTGCTGTGCGCGGTGATGCCGTGGCTGCGGTCCTCTTCCTCCCCTTCCTCCTCCTCCTCCTCCTCCTCCGAGCAGTGCCTCTCCTGCTCGCCGTGTCAGCGGGAGTGTGAGCGGACGGCGTTCTCCTTCTACTGCGCGGTGCGGGAGCAGCTCCCGGTCTGGCTGCTGGAGGAGATGCGCAGCATGGAGGTGTTCTGCTGGGACAACGGAAGCCCGAGAGCCTTCCTGCCGTCTGAAGCCCTGCTGTACGCTACAGTGCACGACCACCAGGACTATGCGCGCTACCTCCTCAACAGGTACTCGGTGGGCGCGCTCCGAGCCCCGGCCTGCAGCTTCTGCTGCTGCCCCGGCAGCGGCGCGCCGCACCTGAGCGTGGCGGTGCGCTACAACCGCGTGGCCGTCCTCGGCATGGTAATGGAGGCGCTGAAGGACTGCGGCGGCCCGGCCCAGCGTAGGGAGTACCTGGACGGCCGCGGCGGCTGCCTTCACGCCGCGGACGCGGGGAAGACCGCGGTGCAGCTGGCGGTGGAGCTGTCGCATCCCGAGTGCCTGCTGCAGCTGCTGGTCCACGGCGCTCGGCCCGACGGCCTCGAGGTGGCGCTGCAGAGGTTGGTGTCGTGCGTTGTCCCGGAGCGGCAGCAGGCGCAGCGGTGCCTCGACTTCCTGCTGCTGTTTCTGGCCAAGCCGCCGCCGCTGCCGTGCCTGCGGGACGAGCCGCAGCGCTGGCAGGGGCTGCTGGGGAACAGGGTGTTCAGCTGGCTCTGCGGCCTGGCCCCCTCCCCCCTGCTGCTGCAGGCGCTCCGGTGTCTGGCCCAGTCCGGATCAGACCGCATCACTTCGCTGCCGGACTTCCTGCAGCCGCACAGCTGACAGTGACGACATCTGTTGTGGAAGACAACCCCGAAGGACTGCTGCGACTGGACAGTTTGAATATACTGTAAATAACATGTAAATATTCCCTAAATAGACATATTATAGTGAAAATAAGCGGGCTCGTGGAATCTATACTGGATTAATGGATCATAAGCTTTATTTATGTGCTGGTTTAGTTGTAATCTGGCAGTTGAATGGTGCTGAATAAATGCCTGATTTTTTTTTCTTTTTCTTGTCAAAGTTTCTGGGTTGAGCATGGAGTCAAATGATGACAGCACTGCTCGAAATGTTTGCTGAAAAACAAACATTTTGATCTTTTGGATAATTCACATGACAAAAAAGAAAATTCTATTCCAAACATTCAGCCCCTCCCCCTTCACTGTGATTCTCTTAAATAAACCTACAGAAGTCACCTAATAGTAAACAGAGTCCAGCTGTAAGGTAACCACTAGATGTGACGCATTGAGGGGGGAGGGGCACCGCAATGAAGGAAAAATTATTTCTAGTTGACTTTTTCTATATTTGACAATAGTTTGTGCATGTGTTCCCTACTGTCACTTCTCCAAACACTCATAGGAGTGTCAAGAAGAAAATGAATATGCCTTCATAAAGGCATAAGAAGTCATCGTTAAAGTCCTGAAACCCTGCAGAAAGTGAAAAGTTCTACACTGAAAAAACACATTTTTTAAAAAAAATCTGTGAAACGACTTTTTTCTATTACTATTAAATAAGTCTTTACTTAAAACAAGCGCTTATATCTTGCTGAAAAGTTACTTCTAAGTTAATTTAGGATTATTTAAAGTGAACTAAGAGATTTGCACTAGAAACTAGACCAGAGACGGTGAGATTCACTGTTTTCGCAGTGTAGGAGTATTAGAGTATTTCTCATTACCATCTCCCAAAAGTTGGGTTTTTGTTTGCTTTGTTGGAAAATGCCAGCATATTGTGTTAAGTTGTAGGCAGGACATTACAGAACAGAGTGAATAAACACAAACCGTCCAGGGTCTGACAGAACCCCTCGGTTTGAAGTGTGGAGTCTTGTTTTAGCTCAGACATGCTCCACAAATCAACCTTACACAGACATTGCTGCGTCCGTTCTTCCAAACATAAACTGTCCATGTAATATCCTTGGAAACAACATTAAGGAGGAAGCAGCTGATTAGCAGTGAAAGCCAGTGCTGTGCTCTAAATCGTCTGGCTAATGGAAATGTCCAATAAATTTGTTTACAGCTGATTGATTCAGTCTCACTATAAAGAACGGGCAGTGATCATTCTCAGCCAGTCATTCTTAGGTTTATAGCCATAAAGGCATGCAGTAAGGTGTTCACATCAACAGGGATCAATAATATAGAATCAATTAAAAAATAGTAACGAAGCCTTAAAACATAACAGCTCAGCCTAACATCTGACAGGCCGGACTCATCTCTTCCACCGAAGGTAGCCCAGTGTTAGCCGACCACTTTTGGAAATATTTCCTGAAATTTTAGTGGAAACTTCTTTGGGTTTATTTCAAATGTAATGAACACAGACAAAAAAAAAGAAACGAGAATAGAAAAGCAGAAAGATTGTTGAAGGGGTTCAAAAGGAAAGGAGATAGGAGTAGAGGAGAGAAAGTAGCCTAGAAAGAACACCAGTCAACACTGTTGAAGTCTGCCTCTAAACCTGTGGAGAGAAAAAAAAAAGCTGGAAATTCACCTGGCAGAGGGTGTATGATGTTGAAACACCCAAAACACCCACTGAATCCAGGAACATCACAGCTGATGTGTTCAGGTGCGTCAGTGGAAGTAATCGCACAAAGTTAGCGTTGACACCCTCTTTTCAAAGTTGCATATTATTATTTACAGTTTGGGAAAATGTGGGGGGAAAAAGTGGAAAAGATGAAATGTCTTGCCTGTCTGTGCAATAAAACATCTTCTACAGGGTGATTGATTAGCTCACCTGACAATCACAGTCTGTCAATGAAAGCCTCAACACTGTGGGATCTTCCAGAGCAACAACACAGAACAGAAACAATCAGTGGAGGTCTGCAAGAGAGCAATATTGACTTTCTAGTTGTTGAGCTACTCAGGAGAGCTTTGTGTCTGTTTGTGCAGAGAACGTCTCTCAGGATATTGCACGTTTCGGTGAAAAAAACCTACTGAACAACGATAATGAACCATTTGCAAGGGAGTGTAATACAGATTAAAGTGAGCAGAACTTTATTCCTTTAGATTTAAACCCAGATCAGTGAAACGGGGATAATCAGGGAACATGGGGTTTTACCAGGGATCATACAAGTTTTCATTTCCACAAACAGTCAACAAACCTTTGTTTCAACAATTCCTCCAGCTCACTTTCTTTGGGTCCCAAATCTTCAGTTATCAACAAAACTGATTGCAGCTGCTGGGATAAAACTGTCCACAGGACAGCAGTGACAGTGAATCCACTTTATGCTTGACTATTTTTGCTCTTCTCAGTGTTACCAGGTCGTTCTCATTGATTATTTAGTGTGAAAGAACAAAGTAAACGTTTTGAAGTAGTAAGGGTTGTGCGGTTGGTTACAGTAGTTAGAGAATTAAACTCAGAAAAGAAGAAGAAAAAAAATCTTCTGGGACATACTGACGTGCTCCCTTAAAATTCCACCAGTGCATAAAGATAACGGATAAAAAGAAATCAAAAATACTCACAAAATAAAATGAACTAATTCACAGCAGAAAAGTGATGACAGGGAATCAGTAAGAGTGAGCAGGGGACAAACTGAATGACATTTTACTCAAATGTTCCTTAAATGTCCTGGGTTGGTCATGGATTACAGAGGAAACCCCATCAGGCTGTTCTGTACAGCGTCTGAAGGGTCTGGGTTCCAGTTCTGAACTCAAACAGTCTCAGTCTGTTAAACTGACAGGAAGTCCTCAACCCGTTCAGCAGCGTTGCAACACATGAAGACCGCCAGCCCTAAAGGTAAAAGTCTATGACCGACAGGCTGGACGCCCAAATCCTCACAAACAGAAAGGCAACTCAGAACTTTGTTTTGATTTATATGGGAAGCCATCAGACGAGGAGCAGGGCATATTCTGTGTTTAAAAAAAAAAAGAAAGAAAAGTTTTCCTTCTGTCAAGTGAATGGCAGGGACATGAAAGCAGCACCATGTGAGAGCGTCCAGCCAAGGAAAGGAGAGAAACCATTTCAAATGGACTAAGCCAAACTCAGCTGTCTAACGTCTCCTTTTAGTCTAAAACTTACTTAAGATGAATTGTAAAGCTAATTTCAAACCAGCTTGAAGTGCTGAACTGATCTGGAATAAATATTAGCAGAGTTAAATAAGGTTAAAGTGCTTCCTGTTACAAAAATAAGATAAATTCCCTTCATTTCATTTTACACCTGGTCTTCCCAGAGTGACCTGTGCAGCAGACGCTGCAGGATGTGATGTCATCGGCCTGCTCAGATTTGGTCCAGCTGTGAAGTCACACGATGGGAAGAGC
Organism: Xiphophorus maculatus; assembly: GCF_002775205.1. Classification (NCBI taxonomy): domain Eukaryota; kingdom Metazoa; phylum Chordata; class Actinopteri; order Cyprinodontiformes; family Poeciliidae; genus Xiphophorus; species Xiphophorus maculatus. The sequence continues at coordinate 20,522,770 of NC_036461.1, forward strand.
AACGTCGGTGACATCACGACGTTCTTCCAAGCCAATCCGGATCCAGATGACCAGCAGCAGTGATGGTGTCGCCGGTCAGATCAGCTCCCATTCGTCCTCAACATCCTCTCCTCCCAGCACGGCGCCTGCAGGCGGGGGGGCGCTGGGCATGTGTGGGAGGAGCTTGGTCAGCCGTCGGCACAGTCCTCCAATGGGAGTCACCGCCCACAGCTCTTCCTCTGGAGTCACTGAGCAAAGAGGAGACATTGGCTGCTTCAGCGCTTGATTTTCTTTATCATCCAGCGAGGATCAATGTCAACTTCTGATCAAAGACTGTCTGTTTTACGACTCGCATTCCAACAGGTGTTATTTCTACCTGTCCATGTTTTAAACACACCACAACATTTGTACAGCTAATTTTTCATAATCGGCGCCTGTCTTTTCTTGGATTGTACAACGTTTTGTTCATAGAATCTGTGCTTTTTGCTTGTAATCCAAACTTTTCCAACACCTTACCAGAGATGAACTTGCTTAAACCTGCTTTAGCACCTCGAAAAAATACAGGGGCTATCATTACAATTTCCTTCTGAGACAATCTAGTCTCAAATCAAATATAAAAAATCTTACCTTATAACATATAACCTGTCTGAATAACAACAGGTCAAATATGCCTGTATTAGAAGGGTGTTCCTGTATTTGGTGTTATTTCTACTTGTACATGTTTTAATGAGCCACTTTGATTGTTTAAAAGCGACTCAGTGGTGTGTTCCTGTTTCAGAAAACCAAAGTTTATAAGAGATTGGAGCTTTAGAAAATGTCACTTTACACTAGAAAATAAGAAAGTGAATGTAGAGTTTTTAGCAAAACGTGAACAGCAGAGTATTTATCTGCTGAAGTTAAAAGTTTCCCATTGTTTGTTTATCAGTTTTTAAAGACTGCAGCTCTAGTTGATAATTATCAGATTAAACACACAATTAATTTTTTCTTTTGTTTGGGATAATGGTTAGGCCACTCAAAGGAATGGGAGCGAAGACAATGTCCTATTGTAGGCCGAGATGCAAACCTATCAAGGTGTGTCATGATGAGTTAGATTCAACTGTAACTGGTGTGAACCGTCTTACCAGTAAACCAGTTAGTGTTTCCAGGAATCTTCTTCCAGTAATCTCCAGCAGGGTTCCGATCAGAAATGCCATAACGCCGAGCCAGTTCTCCATTTACACACCGAACCCAAACAGTCTGACAGCTGACAACCATCTGACTGACAGCCAGCCCTGCACGCACACGCACACACACACACACGCACACACACACACGCACACACACACACACCGTAAACCAGTGGAATACACAGAATGGACAGGTAACGTATATTGACGAAGCAGTCAGAGAAAGAAGTACCTGGTACCAGTTCCCAGTCTGTCCCAACAGGCATCTCATCACTTAGTCCAGTTCTGACAAACACACTCCCCCTGTTGTCCAGAGCCCAGAGGAGACGATCGTTAGGACTCGTCTGGATGCTGACCAGCTGGACTCCTATTGGCTGTAAAGTTGTGACAGGTCATAGTTGCATTATGGATGTCTGTAGAATGACTCCATGGAGCTGCGTTTCCATTAACCATGAAATTGCCCAAACTGAAGTTAAGAAAATAAATGTGTTTAATGGAAACACAGCAGTTTTTGTGCTGGGATGAGATGGATTTTCAGCCATATCTAAATATATCTAGTTTACAAAACTACAATGGAAACACTTTTTTTTGCATCACACGAGTCACATGACGAACATTTGGATGTTACGACTGGTGAAAACCACAAAGAACAAGACAGGAAGTGGTAGGAGGAGGATGTTTTTTTTTTTAAGGTGGGGCTTGTTGCTCTGACGGCTGAATAAGACGAGGATGTCTCCTCTGATTGGCTAAAAGATAATGAGCTGTGACTTATGAATATATCTCATGTAACTGTGGCTGCCATGATTTTTAATGACTTATTGTGTGAATAGGCTTATTCACGCATAATTTTAATTTAATTTCCTATTTAAATGGAAACACAGCACTAGTGAAAGTTTGTTTTTTTCAACATCAGCAAAATACAAAGATTTGCACACATCTGGAACAGAAACGCAGCTGGTGTCTATCCCGTCCCCTACAGTGTAAATACCTGTGGGTATTTATCAACCAATGAAAAATATTGAAGAGCACCTGAGACACAGAAAACTGCTCCACTGGACCATCAATATTTTTCACATGAAGCTGATTTTGGTCCACTGTCAGATGGACAAACACCATATTGAAGCCGCTACCTGTGAGGGAGGTTCGATGTAGATCCAAGCCGGCATCATCATGCTCGCATTCAAAGGCTGAGTTCCAACTCTGAAGTAGACGAGTCCTCGACTGTCCACTGACCAAACATTCTGGCTGCCACAGCTCACACTGACCAGACGAACACTTCCTGAAGGAAAAAAGGGAACACTTCCTTATGGAGTCTTTCAAACAGATGTATGCAAAACCTAAATCTGCTGTAGATGACTTTTATTTTAAAAAAACGTTTTTTTATTTTTTTTTAACTTATTTGTTAAAACTGTCACCATGTTGTGACAGTATCACATGAAACAAATGATCTGTGAAAAACTTAAGCCAATTAAGCAACTTTGTGTTGCTCTAAATCATAAGATCCCATGAAGACATATTTTGGTTGGTGGTTGTAATGTGGGACAACTGGGTTGGAATTTCGATCTGGGGTCCTTCTGAATGGAACATGCCTGTTAACTGGTCTCTCCAAATTGTCTTTTGGTGTGGGTGTGTGTGTGTGTGTGTGTATGTGCGCGGTTGTTTGCCCTGCAATGGATTGGTGACCTGTCCAGGGTGTGCCCTGCCCCTCACCCAATGGCTGCTGGAGATAGGCTCCAGCCCCCCAGCAATCTGTAAGGATAGGCGGAATAGATAACAGATGAATGGTTGTAATGTTCAAGCTTTAGAAATATTTTTGCAAAGCACTGTATCATATAATATACTTTATTAATTGAAAATAACCATATTTTAAAGAAAACCTAACAATAAACTTTATTATATTTATTTACAGTGTTTAAGCACGGCTGATATATTTATTACTGCCTGCAGCTCTGTGCAGCTCAGGGTCAACAAACAGCCTGTGGCTCAGGTGACAGAGTGGCTGTTGTGTAATCTGAACATTAGAAGTTGGTCAGCAGGTCTTTCATGAGCTAAAGTGTCATTGGGCAACTTGCTGTATCTGCTGTCAGAAGTGAATGATAGCCTAAAAGTGCTACATGTGTGGAAAACAGCAAGCAGTGTATAAATATGATGAAACTGTAATCATAAGATGTAGATCCTGGGTGTCCAGTTCCAGTCCTCCAGGCAGGGCCGATGTCCTGCCAGTTTTAGACGTGTCTCTGCTCATTCAGATGGTCCAACAACCTGCTCAGCATGTCACAGTTCGGCAGACGTTCTGCTAATGAACCATCATTCTGAACCAGGAGAGAAAAAAATGCAGACTATGGTGTTCTCAGACATGATAGTCCAGTAGACTCAATTGGGGACCAAAATTGCAACATTTATTACATTGTCAGCTGCTGTGGTTCTCTTTTACACTGCACTGCATCAAACTAACCAAAACCTTTGAAAAACCTGTTCACCTCCTCGCCTGTGGGGGCGCTGCACCAAAAGCCATTGAAGGAAACAAAAAGGAAACTTCTGAATACAACTTCCTTCTTCATAAAATGAAAACAAAAATGGAGTAGAGTAAATTTCTGCAGCAGGAGGATTTCTCTTTTGTCTTTGGTAGAAGACCACAAGCCATTTCTCCTGCTAGCCCCCAAAACTAGTGCATTTGTTTTGGTTATATTTACCCAGAATGCCCTGTGCATTAGTCCGCTTCCTGCTTTTTGGGGCAGGAAGCCCAGTCCGTGGGGTTTGTAGACAGATCAGTTTGTTTTTTGGTCAAACTACAAACCTCGGTTTTGGTTCAGCTGATGTAAAGTCTGGTTCAGTTTGAATGCACATGAGAATACCGAGCGGACCAGAGATCGGTCCGGAAGCACAATATAGTGCAGGTCATTATGGGTAAATATAACCAAAACAAACGTACTAGTCAAGTGATAGCAGGAGAAATGCAGATGGGTTGTGGTCTTTTACCAAAGACCAAAAACAACCAAAAAGAAATCCTACAACCAATAAAATCTGATATCACTGTATTTTTATTTACATTTTATGAAAAATGAAGTAATTTTCTGTGATTTCTGTGTCGTTTCTCTCTGTGGTTCTTGGTGTAGCGCCCCCACAGGCGAGGAGGTAAAGAGGTTCTTCAAAGGTTTTGGTTAATTTGACACAGGGGAGAGTGAAAGAGAACCGAAGCAGCTGAAAATGTAACAAATGTTGCAATTTTGGTCACAAATGGAACTGATTCTAGCAGACTATCAGGTCTGTGTCTCAGGCTGGGTGTCCACAACATATAGCAGGTGAAGACAGGTCAGGAAATCATGTGATCTTTGATAATGAGAAGAGCAGAGGCACTATAAACAGATCTGACCTTTCCGCCATGTTACTCTATCTCTATCACACACACACACACATTCCTGCTGAGCTCTGACACAAACCTGTTACACAACCTCAGACTGTCAATGTGACGAACACACACAGCTGAGTCTGGATGTTCCAGCTTCAATGTGTTTCTGCAATGTCTGAAACAATGCGCGATGTGATCGGCGGTGCAGCGGCTGTCTCCCAAATCATTCCCTGATCCGGGATTTATTTTCATTATCCGACATGTGCCAAAGACATTGAGCCTCAAATTACACCAAACGTCCTCCGAACAGTGTGGTTGTAGAAAATAAAACACGGCGCATAAAGACAGAGTGCACAGTGTCATCTATCCGGGGTTTATGTGAGCGGTGGGGACATTCTGGAGAACAGTGAGAAGTGTTTGTCTGAATTGGCTAAAATGTTAGGCAGAACAGAAGAAATCATTTTTGAAGCTATGATCTAGATTTGTTATTTCATGTCCCAGTTTGTGCCATCTAAGAACTGAGTTGAAGATTAAAGCTGGTCCTCAGCTGTTAGGCCTCTGAGCCACCAGGAGGGGGCAGTCACACAGCTGGGACCACAGGAAGTGCAGGTCTCCATTGAAATCGTTGATACTGCTGTGCCTTGCAAAATCTTCAGATTTTTCACATTTTCTTTCATTACAACATAATATTTTATTAGGATTTCATGTGACAGTCCAACACAAAGCCCTGCATCATTGTGTGTATGTGGGGGGGGGGGAACTTAAAAATGATTGTGATCAAGTTACAATCTAGAAGTGAATAAACCAAACAAGAGCAGCTCAGCATAAGTTTTTTAAAAACAGAGTTTCTATGGAACGCACCAAGCTGACTGAGGTCCAGGAGGGTCCAATGCAAACCGATGGGACAAGAAGGAGACAGGGTTCGAATGCTCACTTGACCATGAATGTCCAAACCCCACAAAGCGTCACGACAGGCGGATAAGTGAGTCAGCTCCACCTGAGCTCACAGAGGAGAGGAAAACATGAGGGAAGTGAGTGTAGACCAGACACAACTATTAGCTGCATGACCTTTTGAAAAGGGTAACTTCAACTTTTTGAGAAATGTCTACTTTCAAAAGTTTGTAATTTAAAAAAAAAACACTGTTTTATTTATTTAGCTTTTTAAATGTTAAAATATCACACCATCACCTTCCTAAAATAATGGTAAGTCATTTTTTGTCAAAAGTGATTTCTTTACCTAAATCATCATTTGGCAAGAACAAGGTGGTATTTATTTTATTTTTTTGGCTAAAAATACTTTTAATATCAAACAAAAATCTAGAAGAAAAAAAAGAGTCAATACATTATATTTTATGGGATAGTGAGATTAGCTAAATAAATGGTCCAACCAACATATATAGCTTTAGGAAGCAGATTGTAAAGTAACACAAATATTAGCAGTGATGATTTATTGCACGTCATGAGAAAAAAAGTGTGGGTTCATCTTTCAACGTCATATTTTCACCACATTTGTTTAAAAAAAAAAAAATCATAGGTAAATAGGATACAGCGGCAGGTTGAGGACCCCTGGCGGCGCCCATTCAAAGTGCCTGAAAAGCGGCAGACTTAGACATAGAGACGAGTTGGGTGGTCTTACCTCTGGTGGGAGCTGGACGGAGGAAGGACGAAGCTCTCCATCCCGGTCCCAGACACAGAACAGATCCTTCCTGCTCTGAGCCAACCACAGGAACGTTCCTATACACAGTCAACACAGACATCTGACATCTGCACAGCCGAGTGCTAGAGGTCCAGATGTGTGTTCCGTCCAAACGGCTTACCTTCTTTATGAGGCACAGATGAAGAAGTGATGAAGGTCCACCTGGTGGCTGACACAGTTCCTCTTGGGACCACGTTCTGCCAAAATGTTCCTGAAAGAACCCAAATGGAAGTGATAAGCAGGAGAAAACTGAAAGCTGCTGTGCAGAACCTCACTGACCCACGAGGTTTCCACGCGCCAGGTGCAGCTGGTTCCGTCCTGACGCCACCCACACTCCAGTGGCGTTAGCGCTGACCAGGCTGGGCTGGCACTGGGAGTACTGCGACAGGAAGGCCACCACCCGCTCCACTGGACCCCTGGTTACTGTGGCAACGCTCTGCGTAGCTTGCAGCAGGGTCTGGAAAAAACTGCCTTGATCGAAGACCACGTAGTCTGAAATGCTGATCTGGGGGAGAAGCGGAGTGGTGAAAGAGCAGAACCCGGAACCCAACAGAAGCCAAAATGGATCTGCCCCCCTCTAACCATGAGTACCTGCCACCAGTGGTCATCGTTGCCCTGGGGTCTGGACGGGCAGACGCCGGTTCGGAACCAGAGGCTGCCGCTGGCATCAAGCGCCCAGGCGGTTCCGCCTCCTCCTAGAGCTATGCAGATGAGCTCCAGGCCCTGAGCCTCACTGACGCAGAAACAGACAAATAAGAACTAATGACATGTTCACTTTTACTTGTGTGTCTAGTTGCTTGGTTACCAGGCAAAATAAACAAGTAGTTGATCTACATGCATATAGAAGCCAAGCAACAGAACAAATTATCCTCAGCCTGCAACACAGTCAGCTCTGACTGGTCAGGGTTTCCAAACTGCAGCAAACAAAGAGTCAAACTTAATACATCCCTATTTAAAATCATTTGTACTAATAATAACTAAATGGCAACCCTGGTTTTTGCTTAGTGATGCACGATATATCAGAATTAATACCTGGAGGCGGACCAGGTTGGTCATGTGATCTTTGTTTAGTCATGTGACAGTGATTGTGATCCAGTGAAGGTTTCAGGGAGTTTAACTGCAGCAGAGAAGCAGTGCAGGCGGTGCAGTCGCTTTTTCACTGAGTTAAAGGGCCGGTATTATGTATTTTCCAGATACTAATAGTAAAATGAAATTTTACTTCCTAATTTAATGCCTTAAAATTGGGCCTCTGTCTCTTTAAAAACTGCTCTTTTTGAAACTTTGCCTTCAGGAAATCATCACAACATGGCTCCTCTATTAAGCTTTAACAACATTTTTACCAGCACTGCACTGAGAAGTAGCTCCTAAAATGAGCTCAGCAGATGTGCAGTTCTACCAGGTGTTTGCTAATTGCTACTGGCTAGTCTGAAGGAGCTGAATGTGGAAGGGCGGCTCTGTGAGGTGGAAGCTCGGAAACTGCAGCTCTTTTAGGTGGACCTGCGACCTCAAAGGCGGAGCTAGGTCCAATCAGCCGTTTTTGTTTGCCAAGTGAGATTAAAAGATTTCTCCAAACATGCATGAAAGAATCAAAGCAACACTACAGGTATGTTTTTGATGAGGCAATAACCTTATAACATGGTGTAAAGCTCAAAAAAGGTTGATTTTACATTATACTGTCCCTTTAAATAATCAATCTCTGTCAATTCTTTCATCTCTTAGTCTTTCCTTTCCATTTCATATCAAATAGTCACTATACTGACGTTTCATTTGGGACTTGACCTAAATACAACAAGCTGAGCTGTTGTACTGTGGTCGTGTTGAAGCTGTGTTAGAGGAGGCTCGGTACCTGACAGTGTCGTACTTCCAGCCGTCTCCCTCGCTGCAGTAGCTGCTCAGTCCTTCTCTGTAGAACAAAGCCTTGTGTTCACTTAAAGCCCAGACCACGCCCCCTCTCACACACACCTGGCTGAACACACAGGGAGACTCCACTTTGACCGAGCGGGCGCAGGGACGCTCCACGCTCAGACCTGAAACACACACAGCCTTAAATGTAGCAGCAGTAACCCATAGCAACGCTCCACCTGTGACATCAGCTCTGCCTTCTTTCTGTCCAGAATCAAAGTCAGCAGTCACTGCAGACGTTTATGTCCACATGTTAAAGTTTGGATCTCGTCTAAGTTTTGGAAACGAAATGTGTGAAGACTGTGTGGAAAGTAGTTCTTTCAGATTAAAAGCATCTCATAAACATATTTTGGTCACACGCCACACTAACAGGTGTGTCAGAGGCAATGGTCCTGATTAAATGTAGAAGCAGGGACTTGATGGATAACTGAACCATAAACATGACTCAGCATAAATGAGGACTTTTCTGACTGCCTCTGAAATCCATTTTATATCCAAAAGAAAAAGTTCCAATTATGATAAATAATTACATTGCTGATATAACGGCAACTTTAGTCATTTCGTTTCAGTCTCACAGTTTGTTTTTTTGGAAAGTCTCCATGAATAAAAAGTCACTTAAACATAACTAACAAAGCCTGAAGTCTGGTTTTGTAACCATTTGTCCTTCAAGTTACTTTTATTCACCAGTCCAAACTCAAAGCAACCTTTTTCTTCTAAATACATGATGAAGAGTGAACAATTAACAACTCTTCATCTTTTTCACTTTTTATTCCTATTCTTTATTGTCTCACTGAGATGCAATATTTCATTTAGAAGGGAGATCTGTTTAGATAAAACAAAAGTATTTTAAAAATGTCATTAAAATAAATAAGCTAATAATATATGAGCTAAAAACAAGAGCAAGTTTCATAAGAAGGATTCTCTCTTTGTCTTAAACGCATTTGAATCAAAGATAGATTCAGATCCTACTGTACTGTTCCACGTCAACAGTCTAAGAAAATTTATTTTTCCCCAACTTCAGACTGTACTAATGGATCACAGAAGGCGAGCAGGTCCTGCTCCGGACAGCTGTAACAAGATTGGCACAAACTTACAAACGTCCATGTATCGTCGTTATGATGTGAGACAGAGCATCACAGAGTAGCACAAGATGAGAGAAAACAAAAACAGGACACACTTTTCAGAATTTTTGTGGAGAGAAAAATAAAATCTAGTTTGAAAAAAAAAAAGACAGCTAATGCTCTGTCAATTTTCATGGAGCGTTTCTGAGCATAATTCAGGCAAAGGCCTGTCACAAATTCTCAGGCTGACTTAAGTCTGGACTTTGACTGGGCCATTCAAAGTCCACTCACTTAAAGTTCTGATTTTACATTCCAGGTGGTTTTCCTGCCGGAAGGAGAACTTCCACCCTGGTTTCTGTTCAACTACACATAATGAACCAGAAAAAATATTTTCTTATCCCTTACAGAGCACAGTAAATCCCTGTAAAGTGCAAGTAAAAGCAAAATTACTTACACCCCTGGCAGATTTAGATTGAAAATAATTTTAATTTTACCAACATGTTTGTTCTGACCAGAGGTAATATTAATTTTCCAAGAGTTCTGATATGAATCTGACAGAGACTGTGGAGGGAGCTAAAGAAAAGGATGATGGTGAGGCGGCCTCCCCACCTCACAGACTAGGAGCTCATCACCAAAACATGAAAAAAGATTTTACTCACTGACTATTCAGAAGAGAATAAATCATTTTTAATATTACATTTCTTTTAAATAAAATATAAATAAAAACAGATTATTTTCATATAATTCCTACAGAAACAAACTTCTTAGTTAAAAGAAAGAAAAAAAACCTAAACATGATAACCTGAAGGTATGATTTGCATATTAGTGACAGTTTGTAAGCTTGACTAAATGCGACAGATGGGAGGTCACCTGTTTGCAGGTAGAGGTCTCCGTTGGTCCTGATGATCCAAGCAGAGTCGTCACTCAGCGCCACGAAGGCTGCTTGCTCTGCAGCTTTATACCAGTGACGTTTTCCTTTAACCGACACTTTGGCACAAGCGAACGCCGTCATGGTTTTCTGCTCCACCTTCCACAGCAGGTTGCCTGAGGGGTTAACAGCGCTTAGCATCTGGATAATACTACACACCCATTTATGAATGATTCTCTGGGATGAGTCACGGCGCTGATCCAAAGTAAGACATCAGCCCACCTGAAGGGGATAGCGCCACCTGGTGGACGTTGTCTTCGAAGCGCTGCCATCTGAGTCCAGTTTCAGGGAGCGTGCTGCAGAACAGCCCTCCTTTGAAATCCAAACACCACACATGCCTGGAAGCGCAGGTTGTCCGTGAGCCACGCGAGCGCCAGCAGCAGGTCAGCAGGGAGGCTGATCGGACTCACCTGTCTGTCACCTGCAGGCTCAGGATCCCACATCCTGGTCCAGAATAGCCCATCCAGCTTTCTGCCAACTGCAAAGCAGAAACATATATATATTGAATTACATTCATTGACTTGCAGTGGGTACAGTCAGCACCATGGGGTTTAGTACCTCACATACAGTGTTGTGACAAATTATTACCCAACTTACAGATTTCTTCTGATTTTGGTTTATTGTCAACCTTCAAGATTTAACCCACAATAGCTGTGATCAACCCGATTCTTTGGATTAGTATTAGTATTAGTATTAGAATTACCAGGCCTGCCTTCGAAGCGCAGCTCCTCCTCAGAGCTGCAGTTTACAAGTTTCCACCTCACAGAGCAGCTGTCTGCCGCCGTCCTCCCCTGTCACTCCCCCACTCAGCTCCTCAGACTAGCCAGAAGCAATTAGCAAACAACTTTTGGAACTGTGCATCTGCTGAGCTCATTGTAGGAGCTACTTCTCAGAACAACACTAGGTTAACAGAGGAGCCATGTTGTGATGACTTCCTGAAGGCGGAGCTTCAGACAGAGCTTCTGTCCACAAGCTTCTGTCTGAAGCTTGTGCTAACAGTAAGTCACTTTCTTATTGTTAGTTGGAAATTCAATCATTTGAAAACTGCTTTTGTTTTATCGTCTCAGGTTATCTTTGTCTGATATTACAATCTGATCACTTCTTTGATCACTTAAGTGTGACAAAAAACAGCTAAACCACTAAAGGAGTGAATACTTTTCATTTCTCACCATGTAAGGCCTGTTCTTGTCCTGCTCTGCGTCTCTCTCTGCTGTCCTCTCCGTCTCTGCAGATGGAGCACTGTGATCATTTCCTCCTCCTCCAGCAGCAGCAGCAGGAGAAGAGTGGCAGTAGATGTCTCCCTCCTCATCACTGGACATGCTGGGCTTCCTGTCCTGACCGCTCTCATCATAGGGAAACACCTTCTCTGCCAGCTGAGGAGAGAGGAGCGGGTGGTCCTCCTGCTCACACAGAGAGAGAACCGTCTGAACAACCTGCATGCTGCTCATTAACAAGCGATTTATTGTTGCAATAAGCAAGAAATCAGTTATTCCCATGATAAATTAATACGAGCTCAATCATTTCCATTTGCACAATTTATTGTTTTTCTCTTTTCTCTCTTTCTACCAAAATCTAGATGATAAAAGTCTTCAGTCTGGTGCTTTGGTCTCAATTGACTCTTTTTTGAAGGACAATTTCCTTTACAGAGACTTTATAATTGATTTTATTTGTTGTTTTTTTTCTTTTATTTTGTATATTTAAAATATCTTCCAGTTCCAGTGTTAAATGTTCATTAAAGTTTAAGGTTTATTGCTCTTTGAGGATGTGTTCTTGCAATTATTATGCCAGTCTCATTATATTACTTGAAAATGGTCTAAAAACAACAACATTATCGTTTATCGCAATAACTTCTGGGACAATTTATCGTCCAGAAAATTGTGTGATGGTGACAGGTCTAGTTACCACTACCACATGACCCACTTCCTCCCTCTGCTAAAACACAAACAGCAACAGGATGTAAATAAACGTCGGTTGTTATTAGCATCCCAGTTTTACTCAGTGGATCGATACCGATATGTCAAAAAAGGACTAACTTGGCCAATACGATACATTCTGATATATCGTTCAATCATACTTAACACGTGTACGTAAAAGTGAAGGCTCGTATGAGATGATATTTACATAACTATTAGAAATGTTAAAAAAAAACAGTGAAAACCTACTGTCTCATCTCTGGATGCTGGCTCCAGCCCTCCATCATCCTCAGGCTTCATGTAAGAGAAGGTGGATTCCAGCAGCTGGTCTACATCTGGAGTGGGAGGGATACCGTCTGCTTCGGAACCGTCGTTCTGAGCCTTTTCTGGATTCAGACCCGACAGGAGCAGCGACCCTGCACTGGGAACGGAACTGAAAAGAAGAACAAGACTGTCGGATCAGCAGTAATGGGATCTACTGAAGGCTGCCATTCACCAGATACAAACCCAGACTGGTTGAGGGAAGACTCCACTTCCTCCTCGACTTCCAAAGCATTATCTGAACCTGTGTGTTGTGTCTCCTGGTCTTGGTTCTGCTGTAGAGTGTCCTGGCTCTCAGCATCAAGACCAAGGAAGAAGGCTTGGTCACTGGACGGGGTTCCACTTTCTCCATCACTACAGTTGCTGTCCTGGACTATAAACACTGAATCTGAGCAGCTGCTCTCTACAAGACGGTTTCCAGAGCAACGGTCTAAGGAAAGGTCTAAAGACAGATGGAGACAGATCACAATGAGTCATACCTACCTGTCAGCGCATACTTTTAGCTCACTCAGTTAAACAAGCAACAACATGGCAAGCTTGATCATTAGTAAAAATGGTAATCTGTAGAAGAAAAGCAGGAAAAGCAGTGAACAGTGGTAGGAACCTGCTGTAGGTGACGACATCTCAGGCTTTCTGGAGACTTCTGTTAGCGTTATGCAGACTGCTTTCAGAATAAACTTGCTTGAAAATAGCATGTTTGAAATACAATTAGCATGCTATCTCTAAGTAGCATGCTAAATGCTAGCATATTTTTTTCAAAATGGAATGCTGACATGCTAAATAGAATACTAGCCTTTTATTTAGCAGTGCTAACATTCTATGCTAAATAGAATGTTAGCATGCCAGTTAGCATTTTAAAGCTATATTGCATTAACATGCCAAACAGCATGCTACAGCTATTGTTAAGGTAATATCACTTATATTAAGTGATAGAAAACCTGCAGTATGTAGCTTTTACAAGAATATGTTTTTCCATATTTGTTCAAACTATCTCCATGCTATCACAGTGTAATATGAGACAGATGATCTGTGAGAACATTGATCTGCTCCACCTCCTCCCTGAGCTGCTAACATTCACAAAAGGATCTGCTATCCAGGAGGAGCTGCAGCATAGCATAGAGCAATGGAGGGAGGGGTAAGCAGCACCACGAGATTGTGAGTGACTGCTCTAAGACCCTCCTCCTGACTCTGATTGGTTGTTTCTAGTTAGCACTGGGAGAAGCTCAATTTCTTCACATATTATCTGACTCATACTATACTGCCAGGACACAGTGACAGTTTTAACAAATATGTTACAAAATATCTTTTATAAAAGTTGCATACTCGAGTCACAACTTTAATGCAACTGAATCACCTACATTTCTCAGTAATGTTAAACTTGCCTATTAATATCCAAATATGGAAAAAAACACAGGCTGTCTATACTGTAGCTAACCATCACTGACCAGGGGGCAGCGTTGACATCTGACCTAATTCACTAACCTTGATGTCTTTTCTTCTTCTTCTTCACTCTGATGGGCTTCACCACCAGCTCCTGCTGCATCCTCTCCTGGTCAATAGGGGCGCTGTAACGCCTGGAGCTCAGTTCAAGCGGAGTGCTTACAGGAGTGGCTGAGCTCAGGCTGTCCCACATGGTGACAGAGCTGCTGCGGAAGCGAGAGCTGCTGAACAAAGTGGAGGGCTGGCTGGACTCCATCACCTGAGCAGACATAATGACCCTCATAAACAAAAACTATATTCTTGTACCTGCTACATATATTTTATTGGGATTTCATGCGACACATAAACACACGGCAGCAATGGACGTTTGTGAAGAAGAAGGAAAACAATAGTTTCAGCCACCCTGAGTCAGAAACTAGTGACTAGATCCAAAAGAGTTAATATTCAGCTTCCAGTTGAAGGCTTAATATTGTGATTCATTTTCACATTATTCTCTCATTCCTTTCATGATAAGGTTTTATCATGAAATATCTGCCTCTTTAGACAGACTATGGAGAGATATACAGTACAGACCAAAAGTTTGGACACACCTTCTAATTCAATGGGTTTTCTTTATTTTCATGACTATTTATAAGGCAATAAATCCCACTTATTAACCTGACAGGGCAGGTTGACCTATGAAGTGAAAACCATTTCAGGTGACGACCTCTTGAAGCTCATCAAGAAAATGCAGAGTGTGTGCAAAGCAGTAATCACAGCAAAAGGTTGCTACTTTGAAGAAACTAGAATATAAGGGCTATTTTCAGTTGTTTTACACTTTTTTGTTTAGTTCATATTTCCACATGTTATTCATAGTTTTGATGCCTTCAGTGTGAATCTACAATGTCAATAGTCATGAAAATAAAGGAAACTCATTGAATTAAAAGGTGTGTCCAAACTTTTGGTCTGTACTGTATAAGATAAAAAATATATTTTACTTGATGGGACCAAGGGAGGAAAGCTCATCTCATTATTGGGGGGGACAACAAACAGGGAAATTTCTTAAGAGCAGTTTGGGAGGGGTGGGGGGGAGTTGGAGTGAAATGTAATGTAAAATATTGTTTTAAAAGTTTTTAATGTGTTCTAGCTGCAAGACCAAAAATCACTAGTAAGTGGCGATTCACATCAAACATAACATTACATAACACAATGCACAACATGATAATTCTGTCTTTTTCAGTGAACAAACAGTTGAGACCCACAGAAGCCAAACTAAGATTCAAATGTTGTGCAGATACGAGTTTGGTTCAGTGTCAGTGATCTTTACAAAAATAAATAAAAACAAGTTTTAATGAGTAACTCCACTTGATAAGATTCCTCATAAGAACTGATTTATTGAAGTGACTCTTAATACACGTTATGTGTTATTTAAATTATTAATTGCTAAGTTGGTTTATTTTTAAACTTTTATGGTTTTTCCATGTTCTGGATGGCTGAGAGCCTAGAAGTAGGTAGAAATAATGAATATCTGGGAAGTATCATTGCTTAAACTTCACGCTCAAAGCACCAGGGTTTTTATGGAAAAATATTCAGATTATAATTTTTTTTCTTTTTGTGGTTTTAAAGGCTCTATGTTGTAGATGGTAAGATATAAAGGCATACCTTTCTGTTTTCCTATCTGCTCTATGATAACGTTACCTTTAGTGGGCTGTCCTGCTCCACCGCCTCTTCAACTTCTTCCACTCCTTCCTCTTCCTCCTCTTCATCTGGTCCTTCCTCAGAGAGCCTCTCGCTCCCCCCTGCCTCTTCTTTGCCCCCATCTTCTGTGATGATGGCCATTGTTCTGATTGGCTGGACTATTTCCACTGACCCGGTAGGTTGGAGAATCGTGGGTGTGGTCAGTGGTGAAGGCAGGTAACCCGACAGCACTGGTAATATAGGGAAACAGAGAACTTGTAGCTGTTGGTTTGGGCTGCCAACGGTAGAGGCAATCTGTGGCAGAGTTAGCAGAGCTCACGGTTTGAGGAGATTCCCTCTGGATTGCTGGACAGGCGGATAATCTCTCTGTCTCCTTTCAGCACGAAGATTTCATTTTCACAAGATGACACAGACACAATGTCTCCACTGCTTTCCAGACAACCGATTATAACCTTTAAGCACCAAACAAAAGCACAACTTGTGTTTAAATACGGCGTTTTCCGTTTCAAAGATGAATTGTCACTTTTCTTCTCTAGGATACAATAATAGTCACGGTAAAATACTTTGTTTTAATTCCAGTTTGAGGCATTTCTTCTTGTACATTTCAGTGCTGCTATGATATGCTGATGAACAAAGAGGAAATTATTCTGATGCTCTGCTGAACTGGCTGAAATCCTATCTGATAGACCAGTACTAGTTTGTTTTATACGACAGTTATGAATATATACAAACAGGGTCCCATACGGGGTTCTCCCTAGCTTCCATCTGGGCCCATTTTAAATTAGTAACTATGCTCTCCCTAGCTGCGAGTGTGTCTTACCATACTTATGATGATGACATACAGCTTTATGTATCTGTGTCATCACTTGATCCTATTCAGTTACAGTCACTGTGGGAGTTTGTCCACAACATAAATGAGGTGATAGGCCAGAATCGTCTCCAGCTCATCTATACTCATACGTTGACATCAAGAACCACATGAGGTCTTTTTCTATCTGAGCCTACTGGCTGTCAGAACTAAAGGATTCCTGTCAAAGGAAGAAACAGAAAAACTGCAGCATGCTTTCATCCTGAGGACATTAGCATGTTGCATTGTGTCTTTGGGGTGTTTGCAGAAATACATGAAGACGTCAACAGTCGCTCATCAAGAATATATTTCCCTGAGTTTTGACAAAAAAATGAAAAATAACCCAAGAAATATCAACCTGACATGATAATGAGAGGAGAATTCTGGGAGAAAGCCAGAGGTTTGGAGCTCACATTTTAAACCAGGAAGTCAAATGTCACACTGGGGTAAGGAGGGATGCCTTCAGGCTCCAAAACTGCAAATACAGTCTAAATGCAGCAGTAATTCCAGACAATCTATCTGGGGGTTTGTTTAAAGTATGAAGGTAAAACATCACCATGGTAACTAGAACAGAAAGCTTTTGGACGGTCAATTATATCGAGCTACTTTCTTCTCTGTAGTATTTCCAATCCTTCATTGATCTATCTTCAACTTTTCCACTGTCAGCAACTGTGAAATTACCACTGTAACACTTCTTCTTCTGCTCATCTATGTTTCTGTTAGTGGTGTCCTGATACGGGCTTTGGGCCAATACCAGCGTCAAGTATGCGCCCAATTTTACAAGTAGCGTCAAGAGCTCATCTGATTTCTTGCTTATTGCGACAGCAACTCGATACTCTGAACAGATACCACTGTTGTATTTGTTTTTGACTCAAGGGGTAGATTTATTTATTTTATTATGTTTTATTTATTTTAAATGTATGCAACAACATTTGTCATGCTGTACTTTTTGATTGGCTTATACAGTCCAGACACGGTAGACTTGCAAAAAAGAAGAGCCACCCTGTTCTGAATAAAGTAAATGTGTTTTCAAAGTTATTGTGTGAAATATAACTACCAACTTATTAGCTACTTGGCATTAGCAAATACTTTAACTAAAGTACTAGATCTGGAATAAACTGATATCCAGACACCCTGATTTCACTGATTTAAGCAATATGGTTACTAAAGTCAACATTTTTGTTCGTTTGTGATCTTATGGGACCAGCAGAAAAGGTTTCAATTGATTATTTTTCAATACTGATAAAATGAACAATCATCTTTTTGACCATGAACGCAAAGAAATATTTTAACAAAACGCAGATCTGGCATAATTACTAGAGACGCACCAATCCAGTTTTTTTAACTTCCGATATCGATACAGATATCGGAGTTAGTATTGAGTAATACCAATCCGATACAGAAAATCATCTGAATTAATTTAAAATGTTTTTGTTTTTAAACACAGACATAAAGGTACTGAATTACAAATTTATCAGATAACTCTGATAGCTTGTGGTCAAGCTTGTTTGACCAAGCCTCACAAGGTTGGTCAAACATGAAAAAGCAGCTTTAAATTGTTCAGGCAGTGAAATTAGGAGTAGAGCAGCCAATGGAAAAATAAATAATAAAAAAACTGAAACTGACAAAAAAAAAACAATAGGTTGACTGTTTTGGTAAAAGATGTAAAAATAAACAGAAACAAACCTTTCAAATGTTTCAGAAAGAGCAATTAGGAATTCGAAATATAATGTAAAATAATTAAGAGCACAAAGCATAGAATTAGACTGACTAGATCTGCCTTTATGGATCAGGCACATTGTCACTGATAAACGATTTAGCATGTTTGTCCATATTGAGACTGATACAGATGTTATGGACCAGTGCATCTCTACTATCTACCGGGTTCTTACATAGTCGCCGTATTCTGAGCTCTGATCATTGGCAGGACTTGGATTACATAGAAACTAAAGAATATGCAGTAGATGAACACACTACCTCGTTGAGACAGTCAAACACGTAGATGCTGTATTCATTCCAGCTGAGAATCCAGCCCTCTCTGAAGAAACAGCTGAGCAGGCCGAGCTGCCGGTCTGCTGGACGGTACGCTCCAACTGGACCGGGGCGTGGAAACAGCTCAAACTGAGGGATCTGGAACGGAGCGGTGGACAGGAGAGGAGACAGGAACAGGAATTCTGTAGGCTACTTGTCACATTTACAACCGCAAGCCGCAGTGCATTTCAGACTGTTTGCGACAGACCAACATAAATTGGTCACAATGATGGTTTTAGACATTTTTACAGACAAATATATGTGGTGTGAATTAATATTCAGCCTCTCTGAGTCAATACTCTGTTGAACCAACTGTCCCTGCAAATGTATCAAATGCATTTGCTTAGAGGAAGGTTCTGTATGTACCTGTTTGTCAAAAAAGGACTTGAGTAGTCGAGTCTCCTCCACCTCTCCTCTAACGTTAGACCTCCACAGCCTGAGTCCGGGTCGGGCAGCGTACACCTGAAGGTCGCTCTGCTTACAAAGAGCCGGCAGAAAGCAAGCGCCAAACCTGCCGGTTCTGAGACAGCAGAGAAACACACCGTCAGCGCCGCTACCTGAACTGGTTGTTTAATGGATGATAGGTAGGGGTGCACCGATAAATTGACCAGCCAAAAAAGAAAAGAGAAAAAAACGTCTCAATTTCCTTAATTTTGGGAGTTCGGCAATTGGATGAAACTGATGTTATCTACCTCTGTAAAGAACTGAAAATCTGCCACTGTCCTCTTTTGCCCTGCAGTGAGACAGACTGACCGACAGAAACGCCCATCACGTCATGCGGCTAACAATAACCACCCCACTGTTTCAAACTTAGCAACTTGTCAGACAAAGAAAAAAAGAATTAGTGTCAGCCAAAATCGGAATTGGCAGGTAGGGGCGCCGCTAGGAATCTGGGGTCCCATGACAAAAAATTCAATTGGGCCCCCCTTCGCAGCTGCTGTTACAATTTCTTGAGTCTATCTGATCCATCAAAAGCGTCACAATTTTAAAGGCCTGCAACTTCCTTGTTTTCTTTGGTCCAATACCAAAGATATTGTGATACTAGCACAATATTCACTGCTAGTGAATTTTACATGCAACAGACCACATACTGCATGCAAATAGGTTGCTTCCATCCATGCATCCATTGTCTAACACCCTTGTCCCTAGTGGGGTCAGGAGTTGCTGGTGTCTATCTCCAGCGAATGTTTCGGGCGAGAGGCAGGGTCAGCCTGAACACGTCGCCAGTCTGTCGCCGGGCAACACAGAGACAGACAGGACAAACAACCATGCACACACACACTCACACCTAGGGAGAATTTAGAGAGACCAATTAACCTGACTGTCATGTTTTTGGGCTGTGGGAGGAAGCAGGAGAACCCAGAGAGAACCCACCATGCACAGGGAGAACATGCAAACTCCATGCAGAAAGACTCTGGACCCCAGGACCTTCTTGCTGCAGGGTAACAGTGCTACCAACTGCGCCACTGTGCAGCCCAAATAGGTTGCTTAATTTTTTTTATTATTAGCTTTAGCTTATTAAAATGTCTCTCCCCACCAGCAACAATCACAGGCAGCGTGCAAAATATACATGAAGCAAACCAGACCTCTAAAAAAATGCTATATTGTTGCATTTTGTTCAAGCTGCAGAATATAACTTTAATTAAAAAAAAAATGTTTTTTCCACATTTGTTAAAGTTGTCACCATGCTGTGACAGCTTGCTATGAAACAGATAATCTGTGAAAGATCAATCTCCTCCACCTCCTCCCTGAGCTGCTACTGCTGTCTAAAGAAATGCAACGTTCGGGCCAAAAACAACCAATCAGAACCAGGAGGACAACGTCATTCAGTCACTGCTAAGTGTGCTAATGGAAGATTTTATTAAGACTGTTTGAATTTCTGTGAGTAATAAATAAATTGTTTTGGTGGGTAGCTGTAAAAAGAGTAGAGAGACAGGAAAAATCCACATAGATTGAACACAATGTTGCTCACCTTTTTCACTGGTGCAGGGAGGAGGGGCTATGCTAGTGTTGGGGCTATAGCTGCTGCTGCCTGACTCGTGTTATTATGTACGGTAAAAAGTACATGTACAAGTTAAATATATGAATAGGTTGTTAAATTCTTTCCTTCATTGATAAAATGCTAGTTAAATTTACTGTTTGTAGTCTGTAGCTAAGCTAAATATGCTAAATGGTTGGTAATCTCACACAGTCTACTCACTTCTCTTGGAAAAAAACTGGGCTATAAATTGACGCTCTAGTCTTTCTCTCTCTCTCTTTTTGAAAACCTGACTTTATAATTTTTCTTAACAGCATAGTAACTGCCACAGTCGTTCTTGTTTTCTACTGACTGCTGCTGAACACCATCATTGTCAAGTCCGAGGTGTTCAGTGCAAATATGGATGTGTGCTTTTTGGTCTGGGAGTGGTAACATTTAATTTTTCCTGCTAAAACAATTTTAAAAACACTGCATTGTTAATTTTGTAATTGACAGGGCCCCAATTTTTTTTCTATTTCTACAAGGAAAAAAAAAATTTTTGTGGGAAGGGCCCCCTGTCGGTCAGGGGCCCTTGGAATCGTCCTAACTTTCCCCCCCTATATGGCGCCCCTGTTGGCAGGTCAGACTTTATAAACGTTATTCTCTCATCAAACATACACCTGGAGTGTTGCTTTGATTCTTCCATGAATGTTCCAGGAATCCTTGAATCTCCCATGGCAACCATTCATCCTTGCTCTCATAAAGCTCCACCTCTTAGAGACTTTGGGAAAAATGGGATCATTTTATAGCCAAAGGTGTGTAACAGTTCATTTCTGTGGTTCCACGTCACTCAGACAGACACCAGGGAGTTTGCCTCTGTATTTATTTTTTGTTATTCCATACAGGGAAATGTCTGAAATGTTTGTAATGACCATCAGTCTGACGGTCTGCTACCTGCCCTAGCCCTCATGTTTGATTATATGTACGTGTATGTGTAAAAACAAATAAAAATAAGGTATAAAAAAGTTTTTAAAATAAAGCTCCACCTCTTTACCCAAAGCTCCTTCTTGGAGCTGCGGCCTGCAGCTGAGACTCCGCCCCACAGATCAGCCTTCCCCACTCAGCTCCTCCAAACTAGCGGTAGCAGCTATTAGCAAACATCTGGAGGAACTGCGCCTCTGCTGAGTTTATCATTAGGAACTAGTTGGTTGGTTATAAACGGCATAATGGTGGAGAATTATTGCGATGTCATGCTTATGGTAGAGTGTCAGAAAGAGGAGGAGCTTCTTAAAGAGACAGAGGATCAATTTCAAGGTCTTAAGTTGTGAAGTTAAATTCTTTTAAGTTATGTTTGATATGTATAGCATTTTTTATAACACCTGAAAGTAACAGTTACTTTATTATGCTATAAAGAGGCATCATGTGGCTGGAAAATACATAATACTGCCCTTTTAAAAGTCTGTAATCGGCCAGAAAACAGCAATCAGTGCACCTCTAGAGGGAGCTCTGTGTTACTGTAAAGAACGAGTGAGAGCGGCATACCTCTTTCGGGGTTTGGTGCCCAGCTGCAACACTTCCTGCTTCTGCGTACAGTAAAGCACGGATCTCTGCTGCGTCGAGACCATCAGGACCTGGTGTCTGTATTCCATCTGAACCACACCTGACGGCTCCTCTAGCAGCAGCACCGGCTTACACACCCCCTGCACACACTCACAGTTAGACAGCGTGTCTCACAGGAGGTGCAAACAGTTCCGCGTCACACTGCGTCCTACCTGGTCCAAGTCCAGAGCGGAGAACACGACCCGACCTTTGTCGTCTCCGGAGAACAGCTTCATCCCGTTGGCGCTCCAGGTCAAGGAGGTGACGGAGCCTTTATGGAGGCTGACGACATCAAAACGCCTGAGCTGCGACCAGAACAGACCAGTGAGCTGCGGTCGCATGACGACAGGCAGACTGCAGAGAGGACAGATGTGCATGAGCCAACCTGTTTGTTGCGCCCAGGAAGCGGGGACACCAGCTGGAAGACCACAACCCGACCGGAAGCTGTTCCAGCAGCCACCAGGTCATCAAAACAGCTGAGGAGTTTCACTGCGGTGATCGCGTCACATTTTCCCTGTCGGACGCAGACACACCATGAGAGCTGCAGCGTCTCACAAGAATACTCAGACCTGTTGACCTGTTTCAGGTTTTATCGAGTTACAACAACCGACTATAACGGCTTTTATTTGGGAGTTGATGCGATAGGTCAACATAAAGAGGAGCTTGCTCTTTAAGAGAGAGGAAAGCAATGCTTGGCATGAATATCCTTTTACAAATAAAAATCTGAAAAGTGTGGTGAGCTCCATTTATTCTGCTGTGCCTGAATAAAATCTAGTATGACCAGCTGCCTTCAGTAAACAGAGTCCAGCTGGCTGTGAAGTAATCTCAGTATACCTGCAGCAGCCAGGGCCGGATTTATACGGATGTGGCCCCTGGGCTGGAGCCTGATTTGTTGCCCTATTCAGTAAGGAAAAATTATTTTATTAAGGCAAATTATAGTAAATTACTAGGTAATTTAATTTATCCATGGTAGGTTTAATGCATCCCCAAACAATAATAATGCGTTGTTCCCTGAGAAATCAATTATAACTACATAACTTTCCAAAACTGCAATATTGTTTATATTCATAAAAGTCCCTAGACATTAATAAAACTTAAATAATTTGGGCCAATAAAATGTGTATAAAGAACAATGTTTATAAAACATGCATTCATGAAAGAAAGAAAAAACAAAAAAGAAAAATCTATGGGGCCCCCTCAAAAATCTGGGCCCTGGGCTTTTGAATATTCATGTATTAGAATGGCCCAGTCAAAGTCCAGAACTGAAATCTGTGGCATGACATCAGACATTTTTAGTGATCTCGAGCTATTTTGCAGACAGAACGAGCAAAAATGTCAATCTCTAGATTTAAAAAGCAGATAGAGAAATTCCCCAGAATATTAGAAGTTAAAAAAAAAAGTTTAAAAAAAAGCTATAAGTATTTTCTCCGGGGTACTAAATACGATTACATGGTGCAGATTTTTAAAATACACTTTTATTTAAGAAAAAAATTGAAATGATATTTTCGAGCTATATAAAATCCCAATGAAATAATTTGAGGTTAGTGGTTGTAACGTTGCAAAACATGGAAAATTTCAGTGGCTGTGAATACTCCTGCAGAGGAACGTGGGGGAGATTTTGATCATAAACGTCTCCAAACACAGTCTGTGACTTTTTGATGATGAATGACCGTGGACTGATGGAAGACAACATAGAGGGCGCTCTCACCTCCATGCTGTACTTGTTCATATGTGCAACGCGACGGCAGTACAGGTACAGCATGCCGATGCTGCTGCCCACCGCCAGGAAGTCAGAGCTGCTGTCCAGAGCTGTCAGGTAGACCAGCACAGACCTGAAGCCCCGCTGCACCTACACACACACCCACACACACACACACACACACAGGAGCATTCTTCAAAAACACACTGATTACACCCCATCAGTCACCTTTGTAACTGATGAAATTGAATTTGTTGATTTACAGAATAATGAGAGAGTGATGTTTTCAGGAACCTTTCAAACTTTTATCAGTTTACATACTAAGGAAAAATAATTTTACCTTTGAATAAAATAATACCTTTGAATTTGGACTTCAAAACTTTGCACTTCAAAAAGCATTAAAGTTGAGCACCTTCGTATCATCAGAAACTTTTAAAGGTATTTTAAAGAGGATGCTGTCTGAAACCTGCTAAAAAAATTTATTTTATCCTTTTCTCTTGTCTCTGTAATTTTTTTTTTAATGTTTCATGATTTCAAACGTGTTGCTAATGTTTGCCGTTTACTGTAAAGTGTGCTGCTCCATCTTCCTATGTGTTCTTCTCTCCCTCCAAAGTTGTTATTGCAAATTTTAAATAAATTATTTTTAACACAAAAAAAAACTTTTCTTTTTTTAAATGTTTCTTTTTTTTAATCAATCAAATTTGGGAAAGTCCAGATTATAAAGTATTTTTCAATTTGAATTTAAACTTGAGTTGAGTTGTGAATAAATTTTAAGGCATCATGTAAAATTGTAGAGGAATGGAGCCGACGGTCAGCCATCATACTGATGCTCTGCTTTAGCATCTGTGAGTTTTGGGTCAGTACCTTGGCAGGGATAGCATTCAGCAGGTAGTACAGCGGACAGAACTCCCTCAGGATGGAAGCTGAAGCTGGCTGCGTTGTCATGGTTCTCCCTCTGGATGACTCAGCAGAACCTGGTAATCATTTCAGACCTAATCACAAAAACCTGATGGTTATTGATGATGTCAGTCAGTACATAGTTCTTACACATCAAAACATAAAGTCTGCTTAAGACGTTTTTCTTCAGTAAAATTTCTTACTGGCCCCTTCAGAAGGAGCAGAGGGGCTCTGAGCAACATGAGACCAAGTTAGCAGTTGAGATTTTACAAAGCGTGAAATGCAAACCAATAACCAAATTCTGACATCTGACAGCAGTCAAATTTCTTTTAAGTTTGATATAGATTTCTTTAACTGAGGGTAACATTGTTATTTGATTGTGTTATAATACGGCACTATATGCCTGGAAAACACATAATACTGCCCCTTTAAGAAAACTCTACAACACAATGCCGCATAATCACAAAATAAAAAAAAAACTGATGTGTAAATCACAGCCTTTATTTAACAATTGATCCACCTTTGGCAGCAATTACAGCCTCAAGTCTTGTTGGCTGCGATGCCCGGCCATCTTTGGGCCGTTTCATGCAGGCCTCTCTGCAGAATCTGTCAGTTCTCTCAGTTTGGGGAACGTTATTGGCCAGCCGCCTCCTGATCTCTCCAGAGACGTTGGGTCTCTGCCTGGATCACTCCAGGACAGCCACCGGGTGTCCTGAAGGGTCTCTCAGAGCAACACTGAGGCAGGTCAGATCTGTTTGTTGGGTGAGTTCCATGCAATGACATTTCTGAATGATCCACTAAATTATTTTACTCCTTGATTCAAATTTTAAGATAAAATCTGAAGGCCCTGGAATTAACCAATGAAACTAAAAAGATATTTTGAGGATCTGTCTGCACCAACCCTCTGTGTCCTTCAGGGGTTTTGCCACAGGAAGTGTGGCTGGTCCAGTACTTAATGTGTTTGTCTGCATCATCTCTCTCCACACCTCTTAACTCCCAGCACACCAAGGCAGATCCAGCTCTCCTCGAGGTTTCTGTCCATTAAAGGCAGCCATCGCTCTCTATTGCCCTCTCTCCATCTCCACCACCTCATGCCTACTGCATCCAGCTCATTGCATCAATTTTTATTGATGTACCAAATCTCTTTTATCGCTACTAAATACTCACTTTAACGGGGGTAAATATCTATGCACACATTTTACATTTCATATTTGTATTTAATTATTGTTGGGGTTTTTTTTTAGAAATCAACCTTTTCTTTGAGATGAAAGGGTTGAGGGGTTGTTTGTTTGCCAAAAAATCTAAATCATGATTAATTTGTAAAAGCGATAAAAAGGGTAAAACATCTAAGGGTTGATTACTTATTTTTTTACTTGCATTGTATCCATACTGTTAAAGAATTGAGCAAAAATAAAATTGGAACCAGATTATCGTGTCATCATTTCGACTCCTATGACAAACCGAAATGTTTTGAATATGTATAAATGTACTGGTCAACGTCATGTCTGAACATGAAATGTTTTACGTTCCAGAGAGAAAACTAAAAATTCTACAGTACTAAAAAAAAAAAGTACTAGAAATCAGGGAATCGGGTTTAAAGTGCAGCTATTTTCCTGAAGTCTGTTTTGGAAGACTTCAATCTCATATGAATGGACAGTGAAAATTCATGTGAAATTAGGATTTCTGTTCTCAGCACTAGATTTCGTTACTGTAATGGTGTTATTTGTACCTTGGAGTTGACATTTCCAGATTTGTGTATGAAAAATCAACAAGAAGAATCCCTGAATTTATAACTGCTTGGAAAGTGGAGGGTTCCTCACCAAAAAAGATCCAACATGGCTGCCGCATTAAAGGTAGCCATAACAGCAGTAAGAATATTTGCAGCACTCTGGTAGTTTGTATTTTTAACTCTCATTAAATCAGTCACTCCTCAGCCTCGGTTGGCTGAAATGGTGTGAGCCTGGGAATAAACAGCTTTCAGCTTGTTGTGACGAATAAATCCCAAAACTTTCCAGACTTTCCAGCTGAACCAAAGGCATCCGGTCTCAAGGTATACCGAGACCCGAGTTCCGTTTTCCGAGGTAAACGGAATGCAGCATAACACAGGGGGCGTTAACGACCAGCCTGACGAAAATAAAACCCAGAAATGTGCATGCTTAATTAAATATGAACAACGATCACTCCGGCACATCCCGAACCAAACAAACCCATTTCCTGTGAGATAACAGTGTGCTGTATATTAGACGTATTCCAGACCAGATATTGAAGTGTTTACATGTGTGATGGGGTGAACTGTGGGACTGTCCTTGCGGCGCCCTGGCAGCGTAATATGAGCTCTAAGCGCTGAAGGACAATATGACTATTCACAGTGAATAAAAAAAAGAAAGTGACGCAATAACAAACATTTTAAAAAATACCAAACATGGTGCTGTTCATAAAGCTGCTAACGACGGCTAGCTAGCATCATTTGAAGCAGCAACTCCAGGAAACAGAGCAGAATAATGACAGCAGGAGGAGAAAGAGCAAGATACCTACTGGGACCTCAGCCTGGCGAAGGATGGACCCAGATGTTGATCCTTGTAATCCTGCTTCGACTTTATTTCAAAGTGCGGACAGGTGCCATCGCCCAGCATTTACAGGAGCCATCTGAACGAGACAGTCGAACTACGCCTCCTACAGGCCATACGCGAAAACATCCGCTCCTCCGCTCTGTTTTATTTTTGTAGATTCCATCTTTCAAATCGTCAAACAGCTTACCTAAGAAATGGGTCTGCTCTTTCTTATGTATTTTTATTTATTTATTGCTATTTTTTCCGTCATTGTCATAGAATTTAGAAAATGAATGACGTCGTTCGGAATGGCTAATCGGAAAACCAGGAAACTGGATTAATCCTACCATTTAAACTCTTTACCCACAGTTCCACACTGAACCTGTCTGTCGCTCCTCACCACTGTCTCCTGCACCAACATCTCAAACATCTCAGCCATATTTATCTTCATTCTGCCTTCTTCATTCTTCAACTATAAAAAAAAAGAACAGAATGAATAGATAAATGAATATAAAAACTTTCTTGTGAAAGTTATTGGTACTGTGTTTTAATCTTAATTCGACTTTGTAACTTTTTTCTCTATGTTACCTAAGCAATAAATAATAATAATAATAAACTTCTGTTCAGAATCAGAGTGACAGCACTGATCAGATTTAGGGTCATTTCCTGAAAAACAAGGCATGTGAAAATAGTGTAGAAGTGGAGGAATTTCAAAACAACAGCCAGCATTTCTGTCCATCCAAAAATATGTTCACCCTGAAAGCAGGCTGCAAGATGCAAGAAGAAGACTTCAAAACCCCTAAACTGTCACCATGGATCATACGGCAGACAATTATGGCTACTAATATTTCAATCAGAAAGAGACTGTGCAAGTTTAACTTCCATCGGAGGCGTTCAAGGAGGAAACGGAGACCGTTCATGTTCTCTTCAGAAGATAGATAGATAAGAAGAAGATAAATCTTTATTGACATTGTCACAAGGACAACGAAATTTAAAAGGTGCCATCAGTCAGTGCATATGCTTAAAAACAAAAAATAACTGTCTCACAATTCACACACAATGTAAGAATTAACAAATAACTGGTAAAAAACAAACAAAAACTAATAAATAACAGCCACATTCTCACATACATCATTTATGATGATTAATGGTTGTTTTTGATTGCATTTAGTTTTGTTATTGCTATCGGGTAGAAACTGTCTCTGAGACAGTTGGTTCTTGTTCTGGTTGCTCTGTATCTTCTGCCTGAAGGCAGCAGTGTGAACAGAGAATGTCCGGGGTGAGAAGTGTCCTTTGTGATGTGTTGTGCTTTTCTTAGTGGAACATGAAGGTCAGACTGAGATGTGGCAGAGAGAACTCAGACAAAGACCCCAGATTTCTGGAATAATGCTTTTTTTAGACGTCTAAAACAGAATTATTTGGACACCAGAACAGAAGACACACGTTGGATAAACCAATTACAGGATCCCGTGAAAAAACCCTTACATAAGCTGTGAAGCATGGAGGTGGAAGTGTCATGGTTTGGTGATGATTTACTCCAGTCACACCTGGTTAGCTCACCACCAGGGAAGCAACCATAACTTCCCTCAACCATGTTAGAGGGAAGTTAAGGAAAATATGAGACCATCTATAAAGCAAACTAAAAGCTAGAGCACAACTGGACCCTGCAAAATAATACTGGGAATAATTTAAATGGAAAAACTCTCAAACTGTTTGACAGTTCAAACATGCTTTTAATCAGAGTTAGAACAAATGAAATAAATAAATGTGAATCCGGTCCGTGGGTAGCAGCTCCGGCCCGGGTTATATTCGCTACCGCTGCCGCGGAGGGTTAAGCTAGGCTAGTTCAAAACTCCTCCCGCTAATACTTGCCTTCCAGCGATTTCACCGCTGCCCTAAATGTCGCCATTCATTCCCGCGGAGAGTTTTATTTACCAGCGCACGCTGGTTTTATAAATAACTTTTTATTTAGTGATATCTTCTGGAGATACGGTAAACAGCATCAAGGCCCCTAGTCAAAGCTAACTGTTAACCCCCAAAGCTAAAATGGCGGACAACGAGGGTGACAGTGGAGCTATTGGAACAATAACAGTGGCGGAGCCACCGGGGACAGAGTCTGAGCCCGCCGTTCAGCCAGACCCGCAGCCCGTGGAGCCTTTATCAGTCCCGCCTGCCGTCCAGATCTTTCAGCCCGAGGAGAAAGGATCGACTTTCCTCGTCGCCCAGTGCGATCAGCCTGCAGAGGGTGCAGAGCACGGGTCCTGTGCGGATGGCGGTCAGCCCCCGAGTGGAGTGGAAACCTGCCAGGTGGAGCAGCGCATGGTGGTGGGCGCAGAGTTTACCGACCTGGCCAACACCACCATCATCTACGTGCAGCCGGACGGCAGCCTGGTGGAGGGTTCCGGGCTGACGGTGGAGGAGCAGCAAGCGGTGCTGCAGCAGCTCACCAAGCAGCAGATCGTGCAGGTCTCCGACACCGAGGCCATCCAGCTGCTCCAGCACAGCCAGTTGGTCAAACCGGCCCCGGTCCAAAAGACGGCTCTGGATCCGAGTCAGCTGCAGCAGGTCATTAATCAGGTCACCAAGTCCCAGAACCAGGTCCAGGTGTCTCAGGAGAATCTGCAGCATGTGAAGGGTCAGCAGAAGCAGCTCCAACTTTCCCCACAGAACCTGAAGATCAGCCCTCAGAATAATGCTTCCACTCAGCTGAAAAGTGTGGCTCAACAGGTCGCTCTGCAGTCCAACACTTTAATCCAGGTGAGTTAGATATGAAGGGTTCATTCATCTAGGTTAAGATTCTGCAGCCTGACCAGTAATCTGAACCAGGAATCGCATAGAAGTCAGTAGAGATGCACTGATCTGGATTTCATGTTCAGTCTAAGCTCATTCTGATTTTATACAATGTAGAATTTTTTTTCAAGGACAATGACAGAAAAGAAAAAAGATATACTGCAGGTTGTTTGATAGAGGAAATAGTTGTCTTATCAACACAATAGAGGTATCACAAGATTATCCCAGGTTATGCATCAAAGTCCTGTAAGTTGTCCTGAATGCTGACTGAATGGCTCGGGATTGTTTAACCCCACAGTTCATTTGTCTTCTTTTCTCTTCACCTTTCCGTCAGCGAGGGTTGCCTGAGCAGTAAAGTTATCAAGAAACTACAATTAGGTTGTTTCAGTGCAGAAAGAGCAACTTTTCCATCCAGTGTTGCTGTTGTCTGTGGTCTGTTTACTGAGTTGGTCATTTATTGCAAATCATATTGTTATTGCACCATTCACTAATATCATCGAATGTTTTCCTACACAACAGGGACTGAAGTGGAACCCAAAAGCAAAGTACAGAATGTAGAAACAACAACAACAAACATTCTATAAATCTACTGTATTACAAATATCTGTAATAGAACTGATCGCTCTATGCTATAGATATGCACTGATCTTGTGCAGAGAGCATACAGTGTTTCTGATTTTGATGACAAAGCACTTTTTAGTGTTCTTATAAAATGCTGAAAAATGAAATGTGTTATTAATAACATGTTTGTACTAATGTGAATTTCTGAAAACGCATCTGTCTCCGTCTGTCTCTGAATATGAACAAAAACTGAAACATTCTCCACAGAGGTGTTTGCATCAAAAGCCACTACAACACGTCTCCGTTTGTCCTCATCGTAGCCCACTAAAGCAAAATGTGGATGGGTGCCAAAATATAACATTTTTACAGAACAGGTTCAGTGCCACTGAAAAAAATAGATTTTTTTTTCTTAGAAATGCTGACATTTTCTTTTAAATTCTCACTTTTCTCCAAAATTGGATTTTCTCACAATTCAGGGTTTGTTTACTTAACTTTTTCTTGCCCAATTTGCTTGTGCTCAAAAGTTGTTGTTTTTAAATAAAATTTTGACATTAATCTCAGTATTATTTTTTTTCTCAAAATTCTGACTTTCTTTTTTCTTGCCTTCGTAAAGTTCAGAGATTAAATCATTTTTTCCCAGTGATCTAACCCTGTTCACATTTTTGTGAACAAGATCAATTGAAAATATATCAGTTAAACTCTCTGACCATTTTGAGTTTTTGTTATACATTAACTTTTTATGTTTCAGTGGCCGTTGAGACAACACTCCTCCATAATAATGTTATATTTTGGGATTTGATGGCTGTCCACACTGTGAGTAAATGACTAAAGGAGACATGCTGCAGTTGTTCAGTTGGCTTTTTATCCTCACACCTTTGCCCCATTATCTGGAGAGTTTTACAATTTCTGAAATAAGATCTGAATTAGAACTTGTTTTTTTTGTCTTTCCAGGCAGAACCAACGAGAATCCAGATCCAAGTTCCTCCCAAACAGGACCTGAATTCTTGTGTGAGTCTGCAGCAGAAGACCGTGGCTATCAGCCACCCGCAGGTGAAGCTGTCTGCCAGCGCCGGCCTGGGCAACGCGCAGATCATCCACCTGCAGCCTGTGGTGGGTCAGCAGGGTCAGCAGATCCTGCTGCAGCAGAACCCAGGAGAACCCCAGATCCAGTTGGTGCTGCAGAACGCCACTCCTGTGGTGGGCTCTCTGCTCCCCTTGGTCCACAAGGTGACTGGTCCGGCAACCATAGCAACTGCTTCCTCCAGTCTGGGACAGAAACCTGCCCTGCCTACCATCAGAGTGGCAGCGGCCACCCCGGTTAAAGACCATCCCCCTCCCAGCAGCAAGCCCCCTGCTGTTCCCGTCACTAAAACCATCAGCATTCCTCTGATTAAGACGCAGCACAACGGGACGGAACCGACCGCCGCCGCTGCTGCTGCTGGGAAAGTCCCAGTTAAAGCGACCCCGGTCATCCCCACGGCGCCACGGCAACCCGCCGCCGTCGCCTCCAGGCTTCCCACGGCAACCTCAGCCTCTGTCGTCAAGGAAAGAGACAGAGAAAAAGAGGAGAAGAAGAAAGCAAAGAAAAGAGAGAGGAAAGCCCTGAAGGTCCAAACCCGATCGGGTCGGGTGTCTAGGCCACCCAAGTACAAAGCTAAAGACTACAAGTTCATCAAGACGGAGGACCTGGCGGAGAGCCACCAGTCCGACTCGGACGACTACTCCGACATGAGCGTGGAGGAGGAGGAGAACGCCAAGCGGGACAGGCCGGGCTCCAGCAGCCCCTCGTCTCTCAGCTACAGCCTCAAGTCGCGCTGCCACCGCTGCCAGACCTGCGATAAGGCTTACATCGGCCCCGGTGGCCTGAACCGGCACTACAAGCTGAACCCCACCCACGGAGAGCCCGACCTCACTGGGGTCACAGCCAGCAGCGCACCAGAACCCGGCCAGAGCAGAGCAGACCAGAAGGTAGAGGAGGCCGTCACTGAGGAGGAGGAGGACGAGGAGGAGGAAGAAGAGGAAGAAAAGCAAGAGGAGGAAGAGGAGGAGAAACCTGCTGCCATGACAACAAACAGTGTGAGACACCGTTTTACCTGTCAGAGCTGAGATCTACGTGATTTCAGCTCTGAGTTTAGGTTTTGACTTCAGACAGCTCGGCAAATAATTGGAGGGTTTGAAACGATTCATCAAAATACCAATGATTAATCAATTGTAGAAATAATCATCACCTAATTTAGTGATCGATTTGTTGAGTATACAGACTCATCAAAGGCCATTTACTGAAGTAGCAACACAGTTAGAACAAAAAAGCTAAGCCAAAAATACAAAAAAAAATAAACATTTTGCATTTAAGATTAAAAAAAATTCTTTGTCAGTAAATATGTTCTAAATTATTAATACAAAAAATAATCAACAGATTATGTATACGTTTTACATTTAAGATAAAAAAACTAACTTTGCCTGAAAAAAATCTCCTATTAAGCATCTTTTGCTGTTAATTGGTCAACCCAAACAATAATCACCCATCAGCTCTGCTCTGGATTCATCTTACGTCCAGCAGAAAAAGCTGAGCTCTTCCCATGTTGATGTAAGTTTTCTTTTTACTAGCAGACACATCCTTTGCTACTCTAATAAAGTAACTAGGGGTGCATTGACTTATCGGTGCCGATTTTCTTCATTTTTGGGAGATCGTTAATCAGCTGATTTTTAAATGTTAAGCCGATCTTATCTACCTCAGTAAAGGTCTAAATATCAGCCACTGTCCTCTGCTCTCCCAGGAGAAAGGCTTAACCGACAGACCGGCCCACCAGGTCATGTCTGCACCTTTACAGTCAACAGTAGTCAACCACTGTTTCCAACGCAGCGACTTTCTTGTTATATTGAGCAACATTTCAGATCAAAAATTTGGCATCATCCAAAATTGGAATCAGCAGGTCAGAATTTTAAAAGATCTGTAATCGGCGATCAGCCAGAACTCTGCCGTCGGTGCACAACTAAAAGTAACCCGACCTTATTGCGTTTTAGGCAGTAAAATGTAATTTTAAAAAAAATAAATTTACAATAGGAATTGGATTATTTATTTCTTTAGACTTTTATAATATCGCATAAAATAAGCTTAACTAGTTAAATGAAGAATCTACAGAATGTATCAGTTTTGCTGTGCTCTGCCTCTAAAGCCTCACTTTGCTTGTCTTCAGGGAGACAACGGCCTGGCAGCTGAAGGACTCACCGGCCTCCATTACCGGGGCCCGGGTCGCCCCAGAGGGCGAGGGAGAGGAAGAGGGCGAGGGAGGGGCAGAGGAAGAGGAAGAGGCAGGGGGCGAGGCCGATCACTTGGACCTCCTCCTAAGGTCAGTTTGCTTTAAGCCGAGGTTCATTCTACCACAGAGTTTTCTCTTTATGCTGTATATTTGAAATGTCATCCAGTTCCAGTGTTAATGTTGATTATAATTTAAAGGTTATTGATCTTTCAGAATGTTTTCTCACATTATTAAGCCATGACTTGAAAATGATCTTAAAATAACGTTATTGTTTATTGCAATAACTTCTGGGAGACTTTATCGTTCAGTAAAATGTGTTCTTGTGACATGACTAGTCAGGACAGCACTCATCATCAGCATGAATGTTTTTGGCTTTTTATTAGTTCAGTTTCTGTTTTTTCCCAGGGTGGAATTAAGACACACTTCAATGAATTAACAAAAAACATAAAAACTAGGTACATAAGTTTGAATTTATTGTGAATTTTCTTTAATTACACGTCCAGGCTCAAATATATGCATCCAGCTGCACTAATATTTGCTTCACTGGCTTTGCAGCCAGTTTGCTGGCACCTGCTGAAGGCAGCAACTCCACCAGTTGTCTTAAAAACTGGTGGAGTTTATTTCAGTTAGTTGGTCTCCAGACATAGACTCTGCTTAAAAGAATCTTCCATAAATTCTGAACAGGACTAATGTCCATGCAGCTGCACTGGTATTTTGATGTGTTTGGGTCAGAAACTGGAGCCTGTTCCATAAACATCTCTGTTATAAACTAAGGAGACACCGATTCACTTGTTTTAAACCTCAGATAGCGATATCTGAGGTTTAGTATCGCCCGATACCGATCCGATACAGAACAGCTGAATTCACTTAGAAAATTTATTTTCTAAACACAGACATAAATATACCGAATTACAAATTAATCTAACTCTGCACCAGTACAGCTCACTGAAATACACCATTAGCTTCACAAGCTTGGTCAAACATATGAACACAACTTTTATTTGTGCTGTTAGGAGTAGAACAGTCAATGTAAAATAAATAATGAAACTGAAACTGACTAAAACAACAGGTGGACTATTTTGGTCAAACATGTAAAAAAAAAAATAGCTGTAACACCTTTCAAAGGGTTCAGAAAGAGCAATTAGGAATTCTAAATATAATGTAAAATAAATAATAAAGCATGATGTCATTCTGATCACAAAGCAAAGAACTAGACTGAATAGATCTGCCTTTATAGATTGGACACATTGTCACCTATACCCCATCTGGAATGTTTTCCAATATCAGCACCGATACAGATATTGACATCCAATCGGTGCATCTTCTTAGAACCTGGTAGCTCTTCGTTAACCTGATTGGTTGATTCTCCCAGGTGAGCATTGGTCTCGTGGGCAGACCTGGTCGTCGCGGGCGACCCCCAAAGCTCGGGGTCATTCCAGTAACGGCGCGGCAGCAGGCAGAGAGGAGACAGCAGCGGCTGCAGGAGGTCAGAGGACGGAGCGCTGCCCCATTCCAGGACGGGTCTGACCTGTCTCCACAAGTACCCGCTGTGTAACTCCTGTTTCTGTGACCGCTCTGTGTTGCTTCCAGCTGGTGGAGCAGTGTGAAGATGAAGAGCTGATGGATGCTGTTCTTCCTCGTTTGACCAAAATGTTAAGTCTGTGGGAGCTGCTGCTGGCGAAGGTGAAAAAAACACATGTACACACATTTCTGTTAGAAATAATGGCCTGTTTGTTTTTGTTTGGATGTTGTTAGTATTAGTTTTAACCCATCAGCCATCACCATGCTGACTGCTGCTAAGTGGTCAATTTGACCGTGTCTATTTTTATGTCTATTTTAGTTTTTAATTAACTTTTTATCAAGGAATGAGTGCAATATAAGTAATTATTTATAGTCTTTTTTTTAATACTGAGACATTGTTTTTGTCTGGAAAACTTCACCCAAAGTTCATTGTAAAATTGTTCACTGATACAATTCTGACACGTGAATATTCATCATCAAGTCGCTCAGACATTAAAATTATATAAAGGGACAAGACACACACTAAAGAAAAGAATGTAATATTCCTTCCTGAATTTAATAAACTGCTATTTGTTTTGAGGAATATTTTAGCTTAATGATGGCTAAAATCATTCACACGTACAACAGCGAAGGGCATTCTGGGTAAATAGAACCAAAACAAACATGAGGTTCTATTACTAGCAGGAGAAATAGCTCATGGTCTTTTGACAAAGACAAAAGAGAAATCCTAAAATCACTGCAATCTGACTCCCCTCCATCTCATTCCCATTTGGTGAAGAAGGAAGTTGTGCTCTGTGTTTCAGTGGTTCTCGTCTGTCCTGAATCTCACATTTATGTCAATATTATTTGTTTAATGAGTAAAACAATGTTCATTTTTGGTGTCTCTCTGAGTTTACTTTTTTCCAGACACATACTGTATTTAATACATATATCTTTTGCTATTTTTTATGACTGTATGCTTTGCAACATACATTGAAAAGGAACATTTATTTAATGAGAAGAAACGTCAAAGAAAACCAAACTCAGAAGGAGCTACTGGGGATGTGGAAGGACTATTCCACATTCCACATTTCCTACATATTTCTGTTATCTCACAAACCTAGCAAGGATATCTATATATCTCCTCGTTAGTACAGTGGTGAGTATCCCCACCTGTCACGCGGGAGACTGGGGTTCGATTCCCCGATGGGGAGTGAAGTTTGTTTCAGGTCCCTCTTGAAAATGAGATCTAGATCTCAACGGTTTAAATAAAGGAATAATAAAAAAAAAAGGATCACTGCTCCTCTTTGTGACTTGTAGTTGACTGCATTAATATTTGAAGACAGTAGAGGGTAGGCAGGCCAGGTCACCTCGAAGGTTCTTTAAAAATGATTTCTAACGTTCGCCCTCCGTCTCTTTCAGCTGGACTCCAAGGGGTCGGCTTGTAGCTGCTTCCCAGACATTTACCACGAGTTTGAATCTCTGCATGCTCAAGTCAGGCAGACTGCACAGGACTACATCGTAAGTCCTCAGGGTGGAGCCATGCCTGTGGAGGTCAGGAACATTGAGGTGAGACGATATGTTGCCTCTCTATGCACCTGAAGACTGGAACCGTTGAGCAGCAGGTGATGCGACAGGTTCTCTGTCCCGTCCTGGACTCCTGTTTCAGGTGGCTAGGTCTCTAGGGATCCTGGACGAGGTGAACAAGATGAAGGTGCTTCCTGGAGCATCGCCTGTCTCTAGTGGGAACAATAAGAATGTCCGGTACATGGGGGTAAGCATGCATCCAGAAATTATCTGAGTAAAACTGTGTGTGTGGGTGTGTGTGTGCTGAAGAAAATAAAGGTCAAACTTACAGGTTTTTTCAAGCCTGCTTTAAAATACTACAGCTAACTCTGCTCCGTGTCAGAAAAATAACAGTATTTTTAGTTTAAATTAATCAATTCTTTTTTTCAGAACTCCAAGATGTTGCCACCATCTAAAAGATTTAAGATGGAAAACAGTATTGCAGAACACCAGAACGGCACAGAAGCGCCAAAAACAGGTAGTTGTATGAACAGCTTGAATTAGCCATTTATGCTGTTGCTGAGAATATTATAACATGTATGTTAGGGTTTCCCCTAGAAAACTCTCTAAGCCCAGTAGCAAGGGTGAAAGGACAGTCATCTAACAGCCCACCATGTTGTTTAGTTACATTTTTTTTAAAGTTGACAGGAAATTTGAAAATATCACTTGGTAATTATGTGTTAATGGAGGACATTATTAACAATAACTAAAAACAAACTGTAAAGTCTTAAAAAAAATACAATAAAAATAAACAATTTATTTTCACTTCATTTGTTCCATCATAATTAAAGTGTTAAAAAAATTTTTTTTAGTACTTTATCTGTGACTTTTTACATTATTTGCTAAAGTTGTTAGCATGCGTACCGGTACAGACAGGAATTGGTTATGGAGGTTTGGTGTATAAAAAAAATACACCTAGCCTCAGTCTCTCTGTGACCATGCTGTGACCATGCTGTGACCATACTGTGACCATACTGTGACCATGCTGTGACCATACTGTGACCATGCTGTGACCATGCTGTGACCATACTGTGACCATACTGTGACCATGCTGTGACCATACTGTAACCATGCTGTGACCATGCTGTGACCATGCTGTGACCATGCTGTGACCATGCTGTGACCATGCTGTGACCATGCTGTGACCATGCTGTGACCATACTGTGACCATGCTGTGACCATACTGTAACCATGCTGTGACCATGCTGTGACCATGCTGTGACCATGCTGTGACCATGCTGTGACCATGCTGTGACCATGCTGTGACCATGCTGTGACCATGCTGTGACCATGCTGTGACCATACTGTGACCATGCTGTGACCATACTGTAACCATGCTGTAACCATGCTGTGACCATGCTGTGACCATGCTGTGACCATGCTGTGACCATGCTGTGACCATGCTGTAACCATGCTGTGACCATACTGTGACCATGCTGTGACCATACTGTAACCATGCTGTTACCATGCTGTGACCATGCTGTGACCATGCTGTGACCATGCTGTGACCATGCTGTGACCATACTGTAACCATGCTGTGACCATACTGTGACCATGCTGTGACCATGCTGTGACCATGCTGTGACCATGCTGTGACCATGCTTCGACCATGCTGTGACCATGCTGTGACCATACTGTAACCATGCTTCGACCATGCTGTAACCATGCTGTGACCATGCTGTGACCATACTGTAACCATGCTTCGACCATGCTGTGACCATACTGTGACCATACTGTGACCATGTTGTAACCATGCTTCGACCATGCTGTAACCATGCTGTGACCATGCTGTGACCATACTGTAACCATGCTTCGACCATGCTGTGACCATACTGTAACCATACTGTGACCATGCTGTGACCATACTGTGACCATACTGTGACCATGCTGTGACCATACTGTGACCATGCTGTGACCATACTGTGACCATGCTGTGACCATGCTGTGACCATACTGTGACCATGCTGTGACCATACTGTAACCATGCTGTGACCATGCTGTGACCATACTGTAACCATGCTTCGACCATACTGTGACCATACTGTGACCATACTGTAACCATGCTGTGACCATGCTGTAACCATACTGTAACCATGCTTCGACCATACTGTGACCATACTGTGACCATACTGTGACCATACTGTGACCATACTGTAACCATGCTGTGACCATGCTGTGACCATGCTGTGACCATACTGTGACCATGCTGTGACCATGCTGTGACCATACTGTAAAAATGCTGTGACCATACTGTGACCATACTGTAACCATGCTGTGACCATGCTGTGACCATGCTGTGACCATACTGTGACCATGCTGTGACCATACTGTAACCATGCTGTGACCATGCTGTGACCATACTGTGACCATACTGTAACCATGCTGTGACCATGCTGTGACCATGCTGTGACCATGCTGTGACCATGCTGTGACCATACTGTGACCATGCTGTGACCATACTGTGACCATGCTGTGACCATAGTGTGACCATACTGTGACCATGCTGTGACCATGCTGTGACCATGCTGTGACCATGCTGTGACCATGCTGTGACCATACTGTGACCATGCTGTGACCATGCTGTGACCATGCTGTGACCATGCTGTGACCATGCATTGTGCTTCCAACCATTTCACCAAAGAGAATCTTTAAGCTATTTTTGCTCTCTCTGTTAATGGTGTATAAAAAAAACCTAGAATAAATTAAGAAACAATGTTTAGCCTGGTGGGGTGCAAGTAAAACCTGGAGGCCCGCCAGGCTTATGATACACTGAGGGAAACCCTGAGTAGCATATTAGGGATGAATATCAGTGTGAGTACAGAGTGGACAACTTTACCATGTGTTACCATTTGTTGACAGTGTTTCTATGCTGGGGGTTTTTTTGAGCATAAAAACATCTAGCATGATGTTAGCATGTATCCTTCCCTGTTTTGATACAACTTGTTGATACCTCAGCTTCTACAAATCCTATAAAAAGTTCCTCAGCAGCGTTTCAGCTGCTCTGTCCCACAAGAAGCGCTGTATCTGAATTTGATAAACTGCCATAAGACATAGACTATTCAGCATTTCAGTATTGTAGCTGTTTGGGTCAGTATGTGAGGTCATGTTGACTGTCATGTCTGTCACTTTGTTTCCCAGCCGCTGCTCCAGTGGCCTCGGCCACCCAGGTAGCCTCTCTTGTCAAGTCGTGCTCCGTGTCTGTGTCTCCATTGGAGATTTCAGGTGGAGCCAAAGTGCTGAGCGCCTCTGCTGAACCTACCTCCAGGTGAGCTGAGCCCACCTCGCTGGGTGTGTGGGCTGTTCAGACCGCAGTCATAACATTAATGCTTAACCCTCTGATGCGTAGAGTGACTGACCTTCTGTGAGTGGGTCTTTTTGGACCCGGGTTACAATCAATGTGTTTTTATGCTACTTTTGTCATTTTGATTCAAAATAATGTTTTGTATGACACTTTCTACTGTGTTTTATTTCACACAAGAATTATTTCATGTTTGAAATATTTTCATTTTTCACTTTTTAAAATGGTTTTTAGAACAATTTGTAGAACATTTTTAAAACAAAATGACAGCAACAGCAATTTTACAACAGCAATGATGAAATGTCAATAATGGACAATGTCAACATCAATTATGTGTGTGTGAGTGTTTGTCTGTGGGCATGGGGTTAGGGTGAAAGAGCACGTTTCTTGAAACTAGCTAGCTAATCAAGCTAGCTAACATTACTGTTTGTATTCTATTATGCTATGTGTACCAAGCATGTGAGTGTATGTATGTGTGTGCATTTATTTATCTATCCATCCATCTTCTTCCGCTTATTTGGGGTTGGGTTGTGGGGGTAGCAGCCTAAACAAGGAGGTAGAAAGAGAGAAAAGAGACAAATGATAAATAATGAAAAGGGAAATCATTGCGCTCATTGATCCAATGCGCATGATAATGCGATTCATTGATTCACTGATTATTGCAACAGGCCTACCTACGTGTAACACTGATTCTCAGCTCCAGAACAGAGATGAGTCCCTTACTGTGTGATGGAGAACAGCTTAGTCAGATGGTGGTGCTTTTATATGTTTCTTAACAATAAAATAAACCTAGTTGCCATGGTAGCGCAGCAGAGTAATAACATTCGTTGGTGTTTGTCAGCTGATCCTGATTTCTGGAGCAGATGGTCTGAATGTGTTTGTTGTGACCTGCAGCTCCTCCACCATCGCCTCTCCTGACCCAACTCCCAGCCTGGCTGCACCTCCTGCTGGCCCCACACAGGAGCAGAAGGAGGGGCCACCGGACCAGGAACAGGACGTACACATGGCTGACGCCACGGTTCAGGACGCAAATGTGGCCGACGCCGCTGTCCAGGATGCAAACATGGCCAACGCCGCTGTCCAGGACGC
Source organism: Xiphophorus maculatus (assembly GCF_002775205.1). Lineage (NCBI taxonomy): Eukaryota > Metazoa > Chordata > Actinopteri > Cyprinodontiformes > Poeciliidae > Xiphophorus > Xiphophorus maculatus. The sequence goes on from NC_036461.1 coordinate 20,563,845, forward strand.
AAACATGGCCGACGCCACGGTCCAGGAAGTAAACGGGGCCGACGCCGCAGTCCAGGAAGTAAACGGGGCCGACGCCGCGGTCCAAGACGTAAACAGGGCCGACTTCATGGTCCAGGACGTAAACAGGGCCGACGCCACAGTCCAGGACATAAACAGGGCCGACGCCACGGTCCAGATGACCCAACCAGACTCTGCTCTCAGTCCTAGTGCCACCACCACCACAGACAGAAAGAGGGCGGAGCCTAGCCCCAACCCTGGCCCCGCCCCCAGCCCTGCCCACCCAGAGGCCTCCGCTCAGCCCCAGCCCTGTGACTCCTCCTCCCAGCCCAAAGAGCTGCAGGCGGGCCAGGAGATCTACATCCAGACGGAGGGGCTGACGGTGCAGCTGGCCGAGCCGGGATCGGACGGGATCGTTATCGTCAACGGACCGGACGGAACCACCATGCACATCCAGACCCCAGAGGGGGTTCCCCTGGAGGCGGTGCAGGCCCTGCTGGGCATTGAGGCTTCAGACGGGGACAGACAGGCCCAACAGACCCAGGACTGAGCGGAACCTCCTCAGAAAAGACTGTCAGGGAGTGATGGACAGCTGAAAACTGCAGTGCCTCCCTTCAAACCCAGCTGATAGGAGCCGACTGGCGCTTCTCTATGAATGTCAGAGTTTCAGAACAACACAGGGGGACAACGGTGCAAACCCCCAACTCCTGTAGGAAAATGTCAAGGTCTTCATCTCGCTGTGTTCAAAGAGCCAAGGTGAAGCTGCTATATATATATATATATATATATATATATATATATATATATATATATATATGTATGTATATATCTATATATATATATATATATATATATGTATATATATATATATAGATATGTTGTCAGCACATTTTATTTCTTCTACTCTTCTGTTGGTCTTCGGTGCAGCTACTGCACGCCTCCACTTTATGTTCAGAAAAGATGAAAAAGGTTCGTTTGCTTGGTTTTGTCCTCTGACTCTGTTGCTGTCTGCAGTTCAGCTTATGTTGCTTTTATTTTTCTGGTTCTGAAATAAATTATTTTTCAGAAAAAAACAGCATAAAAGTGAATGGGCCACATTTTTGCAGACTTCACCCGCCACAGTATACCTCTACAGGTTCAGTTTTTACACTATGAGGATTATTCTCTAAACTAATAAACTTACAGTATTTACATAAGATGTGCAGATAAACAAGTCCAATTTTCCCCCAAAACCAGGAACTGTTTGGTTTTCTTCTCATCCATATGTGGCTTTTTTTTTTTTTTTTTACTTCATAACAAACCTATCTCAAGTGTTTGTCAGAACGTCTGATGTTTGTTTCGAAATGTACCGTTAAATCTTAAATTATTCACACCCCCGGCAGATTTAGATTTAAAACTGCTCTCACTCAACAAAGATGCTTGTTTCAGGGAATGAGACGGGGCAGCTCTGAAACCAGGACAGAGCAAAGGGAACATTTATTTTGAGATGTTGAAACAAAACGGAATTGTTTTTATTCACATATTAAAATGTCATGTTAAAACTGAAAACTCTTTTAGTTCTGTTATTTTGATGGTTTATCCTTGAGACTCTCAGTCTGTTCGGATCTGGCTGCTCGAAAACGTTGACGTTCAGCAGAAACATCTTGCTCAAATTAAAAGCCTCCTTTAAATCCAAGTGTACCAGGGGGATGAATAATTGTGGCCTTAGCTGTACATATTCTTTTGTAAATAGCAGCAGTTGTAACACAAAGTTGTTGGGAGTCATTTTAAAGCGTTGCACTAAACATCACTATGGCAACCCCCACTCAGAAGATGTACGTTGAACAATCAGCAGCTTCTCCTCCCTGTTGTTTACATGAACTCTGGGAAAACGGGAAAAGTCAGCCCAGGAGAAGACTGCAAAAACACAAAGTAAATGTAAGAAAGTTTGTTTTGTTTTTTTAATCTAGTTTCTAGTGCAAATATCTTAGTAGAGCTGAAATAAGACTAAGTTCGCTGAAACGTACCTTCTCAGATGGATATAAGAGCTTGTTTTAAGTCCCTAATTCCTTAAAATTGATAAAAGAAAATCCTAGTTCTTATAGCACATTATTTCACTTATAAAAAGATATTTTTCAGATGTTAAAGGTGAAACAATCTGCAGGTGGAACCATCACATTTTAAAAATCAATATTGAGAAACTGGTAACTTGAAAAGTTAGTAAGTTAGTTTTGTCATATTTCAAGTGTACTAAGGTATTTGCCCTAGAAACTCGACTAAAACTACTTGGCAACGCTTTGTGTTTTTGCGGCGAAAGGAGGGGAAGTGGTGGGAGGGAAACTTGTCATCCCACGTGAGGAAATTTGTGTTTGGTCAACTATTTCATTGTACCAGTGGTTATTGGCAATAAATCTTATTCCCTTGAAAGCCTGTTTATTTCCTCTTCAACGTTCCCACATTGGGAAGGGAAATGCATTAATGGGCTTCACACTAAAAGAAACTGTGGAAGATTCTCTCTGCCAGGACCAAATGCCTCCCTTTGCCCCACACCATCACACTGCCTCCACCAAAACGTGCTACAACTTCAGTAACACATGCATCATAACCTCCACCACCAGCCCACAAATGTGTTTTCCAGACGGATGTGGGGAGGTTTAAGCAGAATTAAACTCGCTTTTAGCAGTGTGCGATTTTGTGCTGAGAACATTTGTTACGAGGAGAGAAAAAAAAAAAATCGACTAAAATCCAATTTTTCTTGCTTGTACTTTTGCCATCTTGAGTAGACGGCGTCTTTCTAACAGGACCGGCCTGAAAGTGTCGGTGCTGATTTGTTGTTGACTCCCTGCTTTCTGTGCAGATCTACACTGCAAAAACACTAAAACTTACCAAGTCATTTTGGTTCTCCTATTTAGAGCAAATATCTTAGAATATCTGAAATAGGAGAAAACAAACTTACAATAACTTTTCAGCAAGCTATAGGAGCTTGTTTTAAGTGAATAATTCCTTAATTGAAATTTTTTTTAAAGTACTTGTTCTATTGACAGATTATTTCACTTATAATAAGACATTTCTTCCCTGTTATAAGTGAAATAATCTGCCAGTGGAACTACCACTTTTTCCATCAACGTTAAGGAATTATTGGCTTAAAACAAGCTTCTATATAATGATGAAAAATTATTTTTAAGTTAGTTTTGTCTTATTTCAATTGAACTAAGATATTTGCGCTAGAAACTAGACCAAAGATACTTGGTATGATTGAATGTTTTTGCAGTGTAAAGTGTCCAAATCAGTAATCTCCTGGGATTATTTCACTATTAAAGATCTGCTTGTTTGATACGTGTTGAACCCTGCTGTGACGACATCAGCTGGTTTTTAAAGACATTTGAATATTTGTACGGTTCTTTCCTCTCAATGTTTGCATATTTGGACTTCATTCTAAACTAGAAGTTGATTTGTTGAATGTCTATATGTAGATAAAGACAATGAACAAAGTTTAAGAGTTGCACTATTTTATTACTTTTTTTTTTATTATAAAGCATCATCCAACATGTCTTAGGAAGTGAAGTGAGCTGCAGGGGGGATCAGTGCAGGGATGGGCATGTGGATGTTTGAGCAGCAGCAAGTATTCAGTACATGTTACCTTCTTACAATAAAACAATGTGTCAAACTTCCCTTCAGTTTGGTGATTCAATTGAAAGATGGGATCTGCTTTAAGCGTCAGCTGACTTCATTCAGATGTTTTTCATCTCTCCTCTATAAGGAAGGGAAGGTGAGAGTTTTCCAAGAACAGCAGATTTTCTCTAATTCCCACATTCACAAAATAAATCAAATGATATAAACATTCTCTGATATACGTCCAAAAGTAGTTGCTTGTCTATGTAACAATGTTTCTGTGGCACCAAAGAACGGAAGCTACACTTATAACGACTTATATAAAGATAACAATTTAACATTAATATTAAAATACTAACATATCTTTTACTATTTAGCTGGTTGCAATTTGCCACCTGTACGGTCCAATTTCTGTCGCGCACCAGCGCGTGCATTCGTCATTGAGCCTTCGTCAATGAAAGTCATGGAAACGACGTTAGCGTCGGAAACCCTATAAATGACGCCGACCTTCTGAATTCTTTCCTTTTGCTACGGGACTTTTGAAGGAGACGCCTGAAGGAGCCTAACGCCTCGGAAGGTTTGAACCTGTGGAGAAGTCTACTTTGCAAAACTTGCTGAAGAAGCGCTTGGTGAATTACGCACTTGCTGAAGAATCCCAAAACCCACGAAAGATGGATCCTGGCCAGGAGAAGGACCAGCAGGGGGATCAGCTGGAAGGTTCATATCATTCTTCTACTATTTTTATTAAACAAAAATAAGTTATTACTAAAATAATAATGAATTGTTTAGTTTATTTTGTGTTTGTGTGCGTTTTTTTAAAAGAAATATTGCCTGCTGTACAAAAAAAGACAAGTAGCATTCTTGCTAGCATAGATCTTTCTCAACTAAGGAGTTTTTTTCTTGACTGAATTTCCAGGAAATGTCAGGAATGTTAAACTGGTGTAGTGATTTAAGAAACATATGTATTTTAGTTAATTGTAGTCAAATTAGTTGAATTACTGTCAAATTCTTGAAAAATTTGTTGGTTCGTGACCGTTATTTTTTGAAAAATACTCTGATAAACATTCAGTTTCCATGGATACGCTAAATAAAATACATTAGCTGTTTAATGTTACTTAAAAAAACATTTAACAACATGTATTTTCCCCTTTGATAGCCTGTAATTTAATTTAGTTTTATTATTTGAAGAAAGAAACATGTAGCCTGTTTTTTTTTTTTTTTGAAAATTAGTTTGTTTTTGACCGTTATTTTTTGAAAAATGCCGTGATACACACTCGGTATCCATGGATACGCTGAATGAAATGCATTAAATATTTAATATTACTTTAAAAAACATTTTTAAAAATGTATTTTCCCTATGACAAACTATGATTTAATTGTTTAGTTTTATTATTTTTTCAAGATAAGGACATGTTGATCTGGGGTTTTTAGCATAGCCAGGAATGCTAACATGGTGAATTGATTAGAAAAAGCTAAAACGGTCAAATTTAATCTAACAGTATCAGGTTTGAAGACTTTGTGGTCCAATACTTCGAAATTTTGTTGACTTCTTTGAAATATATAGCTTTAATAGGTCTCTTTTGCTTTTGTGGGATGAAACAAATATGTGAGTTAATTTAAATAGTTTAGTGACTTATGTGTTAGCTTATTGAAATTTGTGGATAAATGTCTGGGATGTTAGCACTAGTGTTTGAGAAAAATTGGTATACTGGTTTGGAAAAAAATAAACGGGAAAACTGGCTTCTTTTTGACCGTTGTTTTTTAAAATGCCCTGACAAAACATATTTGGTTTCCATGGCAATGACATCAGACTTGTAGAGGTTTATTAGAACACTCAAAGAGGCTTTACATAAAATCAGTAATTTCCATTCATGCACATGTTCACACTCTGATGATGATAAGCTAATGGATTGTAGCCACAGCTGTTATATCAAACCATTAGCCCTTCTGACCAACACCAGCAGGAAAGTGGGAGAAGAGTCTTGACCAAGGACACAACGACAAAGGCAGGCCATTGCAGGGCAAACTCCTACCACTGTCGCCCCAGTAATAAGCATTATATGTGTGTGTGTGCACGTGTGTGTCTGTGTCGTAGTGATCATCAATCAAAGCTGATTTTCAAATACAAAATAATGATTTCTTTGTGAAAATTAGCTTTTATGACTTTGGTGTCCAGTTCTTGGCAAGCTGGATGGTTCTTTGTCCATTTTTTTGAAAAATGCCCAAACATATTTAGTTTCCATGGATACATTGGGGAAATTATATAAAATGACTTCAATAAAAAGTTAAGAAAGACAAAAACTTAGGAAGGTATAATTTGCATTTTTGGGATGCAACACATTTGTGAGTTAATTGAGTTTGTATTGTGATTTATATGCTAGTTATTTGAAATTTTGGAAAATGTCAGTAATGCTGACTGGAGTTGGGTTTTTTTTAAATAAGTTTTGGAACCAGCTTTTTGAAAATGTAGTAACTGTAGTCTCCATGGATACATTGATTAAATGACAACAGACAACTTTATTCTTAGAAAAAATCTTTAAAGAACAATCAATGTGTGCCTATTGATTTCACAAAGTAACTAAATTATTTATTGTAATTACTCAAGATCAGAAAACGGTGTTTTGTTCCATTGCATTTTAGTGATGAATCATTGTCAGAAGTTAGTTGAATGTTATCAGTGAATGTTAAAATTCATTAGAAAAACATTGATCTCGGTTTCAGTTAGTCTGGTTGTGATTAATTTGTTAGTTAACATTTTTGGTGAGAATGTGGGGGTTTAACACTGCTTGTCTGGTTTAAAAAGTTATTTCTGGTTTTAGAAGATCTGTTTTGTTTTATTCAGATCTTTGGAATAAGAAGTCAGTGCCTGTTCCGGGTTTCAGAAAATGCCTCAAAAACACATTTGGTCTCCTTGGATACGTTGCTTTAAATTAAACCTTAATACTTGAAGATGAGAAAAGTTTATATATATATATATATATATATATATATATATATATATATATATATATATATATATATATATATATATATATATATATATATATATAAATAAACTTTTCTCATATATATGAGAATATATATATATATATATATATATATATATATATATACAGATATATATTTCTGTTTATATATCTTTTAGATATTTTAGATCTATATTTCTCCTGTGTTATTACTAAATAGTTTAGTTTATATTATTATTATTGTTCAGTTTTATTTTAATGCTGTCATGGCCCCTTGCATATTTGAAGCTGTAATATATTTTCATGCTGATTACGTTTTCAGAAAGAGTCAGCAATATTAATAGTGGTGTGGTGATTGGAAAACTTATTATGTTAGTTTGAGAGAATTACTTTTAGGGAATCCATTTTGTTGATGTTCTTTGTCTCTATGGAGAGAGTAATATTGACAGAATTCAAATTCAAAAATACTTTATTAATCGAAAGGGATTTCTGGGTTGTGTGCAGCCATGATCTTCAGACTGATGTAATGAATTTCATAACACTACCTTCAGCCATAACTGAGCCATTTGGAGTAATATTAACATGTGATAATAAGACTTTGAGGCATCAGGCACACATAAGGGATGCAGATTATTATTTGAATTATTTTGTCTGGCTTATCTCCAGACAAAATATAATGGCATTTTAACACTGGATATGGATTTCTAAACCAGATAAGCAGTTTTATTTTTGTAGGAGCTCCTTTTTACTGGAAACGGAGGAAAGGCCACTTGTGCTGGCCTGTTTATTTACAGTAGATCCCCAGTCTTTAGACTCTGATTTTTACAGATGTACATTTCTGCTGTTGGCTATATGTAGGAGTATATAGGTATTTATTCATACTGTAGGATTTACTGACGGGGTGTCAGAGTAGCTGTTGATTTGATTCTGAAAATTTGTGGAGCTTAGAGGATTTTAATTTAATTAACTACAGTTAACATTTTAATAATTTAAAAATTCTAATGGAAACATTAATTAGTTTTCAATTCTTTTATAGTGTTAAAGTTATGTAAGCAGTAATTTAAGTTTAATAGTAATGAATGACTTATGTTTCTTGTTTTGTCTGTTAAGATAAAACTTACCTGTTCAGCAGCATCAAAGATTTGTGAGAGTTATAGGAGGGTAAACTGAGTAACTTGTTGCAGTGTTTTATTTTATTCACACTAACGGTACAATGTAAGATTAAAGGTATTTTATTAGCTATTAAAAAGTCCTCAACACAGCACATACTTCTTTAATTTATATTTAGACATTCTCAAACCTGGGTTAGTGTATTTTGGTATTTCAGTGTTCTCTTTAAACTTTGCTTTGGATTTTTGTGAAGGTCTTGATGCTGAACAATGTTTTTTTCTTGTTTTCCTTCACAGCTCATAGTGTAGGTCTTCCAGCAGACGGATCCCCAACGTTGAAGGAACATCCAGACGATGGTAAGGATCTTGGTAAGGTGTGGTCAAATGTTTTCCAAGAAATCATGTCAGACAACATGGTTTCTGGAGATCATGAAGAGGAGTCGAGGTGTAGTTCACCTCCGCAGTCTGTTGACTGTAGTACCAGCTCCAGTGGTAGCTCCAGTCAAGATGACTGGGCTAGCAGTTTCAGTGGTAGCTGTATTAGCAGCTCCAGTCGTAGCTCTATTACCATCTTCAGTGAAGATGAGGTAGGTAGTGACTGGACTAGCAGTTACGGTAATATCAGTACTACCAGCTGCAGTCCAACAGTAGACCGTCCTTACGCTGAGCTCGAGATGGCTCAGAAGCTTCAAGAGGGCATTTTTCAATTGACCTCACTTGAAGAGCCTGTTTTGAGTCCAGATGACTGCAGACCTTTTGGTATCTCGCAACGTCATCAGGTAGGTTTGGTAGGGGATGTGACTCGTGTGACATCTGCGGCCGGCATAAGCAGAAAGAGGACAAAGGACAGTGACTCTGAAGAGGAGCCCCCTGCCAAGAGGACCAGGGACAGTTTTGATGAAGAGGAGCCCCCTGCCAAGAGGACCAGGGACAGTGACTCTGAAGAGGAGCCCCCTGCCAAGAGGACCAGGGACAGTTTTGATGAAGAGGAGCCCCCTGCCAAGAGGACCAGGGACAGTGACGCTGAAGAGGAGCCCCCTGCCAAGAGGACCAGGGACAGTGACTCTGAAGAGGAGCCCCCTGCCAAGAGGACCAGGGACAGTGACGCTGAAGAGGAGCCCCCTGCCAAGAGGACCAGGGACAGTGACTCTGAAGAGGAGCCCCCTGCCAAGAGGACCAGGGACAGTGACGGTGAAGAGGAGCCCTCTGCCAAAAGCACCAGGGAGCATCAACCTAGAGATGAGCTCCCCTCCAAGAGGACCAGGGACAGTGGTGCTGAAGAGGAGCCCCCTGCCAAGAGGACCAGGGACAGTGACTCTGAAGAGGAGCCCCCTGCCAAGAGGACCAGGGACAGTGACGGTGAAGAGGAGCCCTCTGCTAAAAGCACCAGGGAGCATCAGCCTAGAGATGAGCTTCCCTCCAAGAGGACCAGGGACAGTGATGCTGAAGAGGAGCCCCCTGCCAAGAGGACCAGGGACAGTGGTGCTGAAGAGGAGATCCCTGCCCAGAGGGCTAGGGACAGTTTTGATGAAGAGGAGCCCTCTGCCAAAAGCACCAGGGAGCATCAACCTAGAGATGAGCTCCCCTCCAAGAGGACCAGGGACAGTGGTGCTGAAGAGGAGCCCCCTGCCAAGAGGACCAGGGACAGTGGTGCTGAAGAGGAGATCCCTGCCCAGAGGGCTAGGGACAGTTTTGATGAAGAGGAGCCCTCTGCCAAAAGCACCAGGGAGCATCAACCTAGAGATGAGCTCCCCTCTAAGAGGACCAGGGACAGTGGTGCTGAAGAGGAGATCCCTGCCAAGAGGTCCAGGAACAGCGATGATGAAGAGGAACCTGCTCTCAGTCCCTCCACAAATACATTGTGTGAGGATTCTTTTCAGTACTCCCCTGTCTCCAGTCCCTCACCCATGCCATTCTGGGTGGATCCCATGTTTTCACCCTTCAGTCTTTCACCTAAGAGTGCATGTGAGGATCCCATTCAGTACTCCCCTGTCTCCAGTCCCTCGCCTATGCCAATCTCGGTGGATCCCATGTTTTCACCCTTCAGTCTTTCACCTAAGAGTGCATGTGAGGATCCCATTCAGTACTCCCCTGTCTCCAGTCCCTCGCCCATGCCATTCTGGGTGGATCCCATGTTTTCACCCTTCAGTCTTTCACCTAAGAGTGCATGTGAGGATCCCATTCTGTCCTCCCCTGGCTTCAGTCCCTCACCAAAATTGCCATGTGAAGGCCCCATTATGTCAATCTATGCCATGAGTCCCCCAATCAGTGAAGATCCTGTTTTGTCAACCCCTGTCCTCAGCTGTCCACCAAGGACAGTGTGTGAGGATCCCATTGTGTCTTCTCCTGCCATTAGTACTTCCCCATCAACATATTGCAAAGTTCCAAGTTTGAAATTCCCTTGCATATGTGTCTGTATGAAGTCTCAAATGGAAAAAGAAGAGGAACCAATGCCTTCAACATCTGGAATTGGACCTGACAGAATTAGAGGAAGAGAGAGTTCCAGACAAGTGTATTTTAGACCTCACTACGACTTGTCAAGTGATGACTCTGATTAGATTGGGTTCTTGAAAAACTGAAGACCTACCGGAGATGTCCCATTAGGATAACGTAATTTCTCTGTTGTTTTTGTTAAAGCCAATGGCTTTCTAGCAGGACCGAGGATGCCTTAGGTAGCGTCTTGCACCGGGGCTTTTCTTTATCCCGCTGCTAGATGTTTCATTTTAGATGTTAAGGATTCTAGCAGGACCGAGGATGCCTTAGGTAGCGTCTTGCGCCGGGGCTTTTCTTTATCCCGCTGCTAGATGTTTCATTTTAGATGTTAAGGATTCTAGCAGGACCGAGGATGCCTTAGGTAGCGTCTTGCGCCGGGGCTTTTCTTTATCCCGCTGCTAGATGTTTCATTTTAGATGTTAAGGATTCTAGCAGGACCGAGGATGCCTTAGGTAGCATCATGCGCCGGGGCTTTTCTTTATCCCGCTGCTAGATGTTTCATTTTAGATGTTAAGGATTCTAGCTGGACAGGCAATGCTGACTTTTTTGCTGTTGATGAATGTATGACTAAATGCTGGCGGATGCTAATTTAAATTTCTGAGGAACAAGACCTTACTGCTGAACAAAAAACACTAAAAGGAGTCGGACATGGATGGTGTGTAAAAGATAAATGCTAAAAGGAATAAGACAACGCCACAGGATTAATACTAAATCTAAACCAATCTTGCTGGGCAAAAATCAAACCTCAAAACCATTAAGACAACGCAGCTCAGGACACTGGAATCAATACAATTGAGACAACACTGCTGCAAATGAAACTCTAAAATTTAAACAATATTTCTGACAGTTCTAATTTTTAAGACATAATAAATACAATATAATATGCAATACAATATAATCGGTTGAGCTCTGGTGTAAACGGATTGAAACAGCGGTTTTAAAGTTATAATCATTCTGGTCTGGACATTATAAAATCCACAGGGAGTGAAGCGTTTTTACGTATGAAATAACAGTAACAACGGGAGTTAATTTAAATGTTCATAGATGAAAGAGGAAGAGAGAAATAGGCAGGACCTTTGGATCCCGGATATGAACTGCTGATCCACGGATCAAACATTTGGCGGCTGGATTCCAAAACCCTCAAGGCCACATGTTAAAATGAGCAAGACATTTAAACTCAGGCGATAATTTTAAAAGTAAGTAATGCTGCTGGGTGTCAAACCTAAAATCTCTTAAGACTGAGAAGAGACAACGCTTTTCTGGACAAATTCATTTCTCTAAGGATGGAGACAACGCTTCTCAAGTAGTGAGAAATTTAAATCTTTTAGGACTAATATGATGTCACGGTGGACAAATTAAAATGTAGAGGAATTAAAACAACCCCGCGGAGTACAAATTAAAATCTTTAAGGATAAAAGAAAAAGACAGAAATAAATGCCAAGTTTCAGGGTGTAATAGCGGTGCTTCCCCACACGGTGCGCTCTAATATAGTAAATTGTTCTCACGTGTACCTTCATTAATCCAGTCTCCCAGTTTTAATCTTCCAGGTTTTAGCTGCTCATCGCTGGATTCTTTCGTGGTTGTCCATGTGGTTCCTGTCCTCCTGGTTCCTGTTTGTAAGTTTTTGCATTCCACAACACGTAACACTGCTGGCCTCCTGCTGGCACTGGGGACCATCAGCTTTACTAAATAAACATAGAAAGAAATTCACTATTAGTAGAAAGTATTCCATATAGAGTTCAAATTTACATTAAGTAAGGAAAGTTTTCCTGATAATATTTTGTATTAGAGACTTAATTAAAGCATCAAGCCAATAAGAAATTAGAAGACAGAGGAGAAGATAGACAGAATTTGTGATTGAGGGATTTAATTAAGAGCTTTTACCCAGAGGGAAACTAGAGAACAGGGTCAGAGGGAAGGAAAATAAACTATTAATCTCATAAAACAAATAGTTTCTATGGCCATATTCATGTGTTGCAACACAGAAAGATCAAAAAAGAGAATAAACTTTAAAAACTACAGACACTAGTCTCTGATCCAAGATCCAAACTTCTCAAATCTATGATGTTCTGATCATCCCAGGTTGGATCTCCTGAGCCTGGAATCCTCCACCTTCAACACCGTCAGGCAGGTGGAGGAAGATAAGAGAACCCAGTTGACGAAAAAAGTAAGAACATTTCTATCTACAAAACATAACTAAACATTTCAGATGGAGCTGCATAGAGTTGAGCTGAAAGTTACAAACTGGTTCTGTCTGCTGTCCATGATTATTTTCCTCTTTAACTCTGTTGTCTTTTCTCTTTATTTCATTTCTATGTCAACTCATGTCACATGACTTGAGTTGACCAACAAATAAAGCAGAAGACCTGCTCCACCTGCTGTTCTACTGGTTGGAAGAGATTGTGGAAAAGGTGAGAACATGATGGTGACTTGATCAGAAAGTCTCCTTCAATCATCTGTTATTTAGACTGAATGTGTGTCTGATTATGTGTTGATTCTCCAACATCAGCGAAACAAGACAACAACTCTTGACCAATGAGGAGAGAGAAGACACAGAGGACTGAGGAGACGCAGAAAATCCTGCTGGAAATCAATAAAAATGTTTCCTGATGGAACAGGGGGACGGCTGAGGACGGGACACAACATAAAGAGACAGAGATCATGTGAAGTAGGTCCTTCAATTACAAACCAAGCATTGCCACTGAATCTTATGTTGAAAATTCACCTGTTTATGAGTCAGACACTGAATATTAAAGAATTTTAGAAACATTATAGAAAACCCAGATTCAGATTCTGCAGATCAATAATGTCTCTGATCATCCCAGGTTGGATCTCCTGAACCTGGAATCCTCCACCTTCAACACCGTCAGGCAGGTGGAGGAAGATAAGAGAACCCAGTTGACGAAAAAAGTAAGAACATTTCTATCTACAAAACATAACGAAACATTTCAGATGGAGCTGCATAGAGTTGAGCTGAAAGTTACAAACTGGTTCTGTCTGCTGTCCATGATTATTTTCCTCTTTAACTCTGTTGTCTTTTCTCTTTATTTCATTTCTATGTCAACTCATGTCACATGACTTGAGTTGACCAACAAATAAAGCAGAAGACCTGCTCCACCTGCTGATCTACTGGTTGGAAGAGATTGTGGAAAAGGTGAGGACAAGATGATGACTTGATCAGAAAGTCTCCTTCAATCATCTGTTATTTAGACTGAATGTGTGTCTGATTATGTGTTGATTCTCCAGCATCACTATAGGACAACAACTCTTGACCAATGAGGAGAGAGAAGACACAGAGGACTGAGGAGATGCAGAAAATCCTGCTGGAAATCAATAAAAATGTTTCCTGATGAAACAGGGGGACGGCTGAGGACGGGACACAACATAAAGAGACAGAGATCATGTGAAGTAGGTCCTTCAATTACAAACCAAGATTTTTTCAACTATGTTAATTTAGTTACAATTTTGTTGCAGTTAAAACAAGTGAATGTAGGGTAAGAATCGGCAGTAGCCAGCAGACAAATAAGTAAGACCCTGATTCAGGTGCTTTGCAATATTTGCTGCGCTAAACAAAAAACAAGATTAGAGATATTAATGTTTATGTATGACTGTAAAACACATCCATTTGGTAACATGCTCTTTTTAGCATCAGTAAGTGATGTTTGTACTAAATGTCTTCTAGATTCAAGGATGGCCTTTCAACCCTGGATTTCATTTATGCTTTGGAGCTTCATGCTTCTGTGTTCAGGCCCTTTGTGTGCTGAAAAGCTGACATCAGAAATGTGAGAGGAAATCTTTGAAGTTCAGCTCAGCGAAAAGGGCAGCACCAGACGACAAGAAGAAACCAGACTGCTAGGATTCTCCTTGAGACAGACCAAACCTCGCTTTCCTGTTCAAACTCTGACAAGATACCAAAGCCCAAGACATACGATCAGTTTCAAAGAAGACATGAACTTTGAATTACAAAACTTTTTGGACTTTATTAAGTTCAAATACAGAATCACAAAACATAAATGTGGATGTTGGCCTGTGAAGGCAGATGTTAACTTGTGAAACCTGCTCTGTCAAAGTTCTGACTCTGTTGGGTTGTGGTTGCTTGACAACCTTTAAATTTTAGACTCATTTATTTCCAAGTCCACCATGTTTTCTAGTCTTGTGTAGTTTTCCACATAGGATTCCCAAGTTAGTGGATGCACTAGGCCACTGTCTCTGGAGGTCCTCAAACTGTCCCTAAAGACGGTCATGGCCACATTGACTGCTGATTGACTCGGTCATAAACTGTCCCAATTCCTCCTGGGAGTCTGGGAACCTACAGTCTGTTCTGCCAAACCCAGGAGTAAAATATGCATCAAAACAGGACACATAGTTTAGTTATATATTTATATTTCTTCATTCAACTGTCACTACCAACTGCTATGACTATTGTTGAAAACTGTTGTAATGTTTAATTGTATTTACATATAAATATTAGAAATGAAAATGTTTATGTCATCAGAAACTGTTCCAATAAAAAGTGACATATTATTAACACATGGCTGATTTTTGTTTTATTTTTAATTTTTTTTTATGACATATTATTTTTGAAAGCTGCCAAACAGGCAACAAATTAACCAGATATTAATTAAATAAATGAGAAAAACAACAACAAAAATCTTGTTAGGTAGGTGGTACATGACATCCGGTTTACCAGATGAACAGTGAGACTGTTTAGCAGGACTGATGGTATTTGTAGTCCATCTTTTCTTGCTTTCATCAGTGTCACATTGCAGCAAACCCATGAACACAAACCGCACTAGACGTGTCTGTTCATGACTGCCACTAAAGACGTGTCTCTGCTTCAGATCATCCAGAACTGGGACTAACAACAAACCAAAGTTATAATAAATGAAGAAAATTTTCAGCAGAAAAGACACAAACTCTAGAATGACATCATTGGTTTCCATAAAATTGATAACTTTTAAAATTTGCTCTTTAAAGAGCAAAGTCTCATTTGAACATTGTGAACTGTTGATAAGAAATCCAAAACTTCTGCATGACTGTAGCCGTCATGAAAGTACATCTTAATCAGATCCTCTTCTGAGAGCGAGTCCAGCACCGACCCTGTAAAACAAAATAGAGCAGAATAGAAATTCTTTTACTGTCCAACAATGGAGAAATTCAGGAGCTAAACTAACAATTAAAGCAGTTCGGTTCACATGAAGATAGAAGATAAAATATGTAAAAACAGAGTAAAATGCTGTAAAGGCAAAAATTCAACGCAGGTACTGTGGAGTTATTAAAAGTAGAATATAAATAGTGTACTCAAAAGTAATGTACAGTAAAGTATGTTAATTTTAAAATATTCAAAAATCAGAATCAGAATATATTTACTGATAACTAGCTGGTATTTCCATCTATGGCTGGTTGAACCAAGAGAACTTCAAGACTATTTACTGATGTCTTCACCTTGTGCCAAGAACTGAACATTTTTCCCACATGAAAAGCAGAACATTTGAACTGTCCCCAGATTTTGACCACAGAAGACAAAAAACTTAAAACATGGCCACCTAAAAAAAAAAAAAAAAAAAAGAGGGACAGTTGAAACCAGATATTTATACACCAAGAAAAAGATACAAACATCTCTCTCTGTCTGTATAGATAGATTGATATCTATCTATGGAGCAGGGCGCCGCCACAAAACTTGGGCCCCATGACAAAAAATTAAATTTGGCCCCCCTGCTGTTACAATTTGTTGAGTCTATTTGACCCATAAAAAGAGGCACAATTTTAAAGGCATGTAACTGCCTTGCTTTCTTGTCATGACAGTTTGTTATGAGACAGATAATCTGTGAAAAAATGAATCTCCTCCTCCTCCCTGACCGACTACTGACGGCTAAAGATTGTGATTGACAGCGCTAAAACCCTCCTCATGCGTCTGATTGGTTGTTTGTAGAGAGAACTGGGAGAACTTGCATCCACACACACACCCACACACACACACTAACTTGAGTGACCTTCCATGCTTAGTTTACATAGTGCAGCATATTACTGTAAAAATCGTTCAAATATGAATAAACATAACAGTTTGTATCTTTCCCTTTCAGGTCGTAAGTTTTTCATATTTCCCAAAAACCACTTGAATTTCAGGATGACGGACATTTTTCAGCGTGATCCTTTTAAACCAATTAGTGCCACAAAATGTTACCCAGTTTCATGATTTGGATTAACTATATATGTTATGTCATCTGCTTTTGACTATGGTGACTGTATTTCTACAGTTTTGGCAACCTCAAGTTCAGTTTCCAAAATTGAGTTTGAGGACTTTGCAGACTGCGAGACACAGACTGGAGAGACGGTTGTCTTTAGCGATTAGCATTAGCTTTTTGTGTTTATGTAAGGCACATAAAATGGGGATGCCTCTTTAAGAAACAGAGGTTAGGGAAGCTAGGTGATCTACCTAGCCAAAAGGAAGTTTAGTTTCCAATGTGTATCAACTAATCAGAATGCAGACTGCCGCTGTAGGTCCCGCCCTTCTCCCCGTGTCTGCAGCAATGTTTGTGTGTGCGACAGAGATCCGACATGAAGAGGAGACCGCTGACTGCGGTAAAGCTCGCCGGCTCTTCGAAAATCCGGCCCGCACACGACATTCACGTGCGCGACAGCTCAAGACATTACGGTACCCCCATTTACGTGCTGTTTTCACAATAAAAAGGCACATCCGGTTCATGCTTGATCTACTGTAAGTAGATTCCCAGCGGCTTCATGTTTCATTTAATTTCATCGTATATTATATATTGTATAATGTCATATCTTCAGTTAAAATCAAAATATATTTGATATTCTTCGATACAGTCAATAAGTAATGTGAACATGAACCAAGTGATGAAAATGAAATCGATCGTGTTTGGAATGAGGATGCTTGTGGACTGGGGGTTTTTTGTTGGTGTTTTTTCCCACAAATTTTCATTTAAAAAAAAAAAAGATTTTTCTAAAATTTTGAAATTTAATCTCTTCCGTTTTTTTGACACAACTTCTCCTGCTGTAGAAAAAATGAAGTAAACAATACATTTATATGAAATAATTGATAAAAAGCAGCTGAGTAATTTGTAGACTGGCTGTATACCTGAGTTTATCCAGGTGTATCTGTGACTTCATTCTGATGCCCTATGCCTCAGCATTGAGGAGGTGAATTTATTTAAATAAAACAGATTTTAGTGACACTGTATATTGTTCACATAACTTACATTTTGTCTTTTATATTTTGTACGCAGATCTTTATGGATGTGTTTTGCTGGAAATGTCTTTTTTGTATTTATTTATAGCGGGATTGTCTTTATTTCCCTTTTTTCTGCCTAAAGATTTTTATTTATGGAGGGTAATTTAAGAATAAAATTATGAAATGTATAATTTCAAAGGAGAAACATGCAAAACTTAACCTGCAGAACATAATATGAAAGTAAACTAAGAGTCGGTTTCAGCTGAATTTGGATTCAGATAGATGGAGTAGAAACTGAAAAGAACCGGATGAAACAACTACGAAGTGAGAACCAATACCTTATTTTCTGACGTAAGATTAAAATGGCCCCATACTACCAAACCTTTCGTTTGCCTTGAGGCTCCATAGTTGACGCTGTACCGTAAAAGGTCAAGAATTATTTTGGCAAATGCATCCCGTTGACAGATTGGCTTCCATATATAAACAGTTTGGCGCACCAGTGTCATTTGGAAACAGTTCCTGTATCGGTCACGTGACTTGCTGAAAACGATACGCGCACCGACGCTGATTTTGGTCTATGAGCTTGACACATGCGCCGACGCATCGGTGTTACGGGACCCATCACTAGTTTATGTTTCAAACATCTTATCGACAGTTAAAGAACTTTTTAAAAATGTATTTATGTACAGTGAATCAAATCTTAATGTTGCAGTGATATTCTGGGTTTTTCAGAGATGGCTTCAGTCTGTTTTTACTTTCTTTTACTTCCCCTTTCTCAGTTTGGAAGTCACAGACAAAATGTAGTAAAAGTAACGAGAGAGTAAATATGCTAATAGATTATTTACAACTGTTTTTTATTATTATTAAAACAAGATTTAACTTTACCGTTAAACTGGAATAAAATAAAAGTTGGTTTCACAAGCAAAAAATAAAAAAAAGCTGTAATGACTGTTGACTACATTTTGTCTAGTTAAAGGCTCCACAGCTTTGTGCTGCCACCTAAATGTGACATAAAGATAAACTGAGCTCAGAGCGGCTCAGGTCACAGTAAGAAAAACTTCAGCTTTATTAGACTTTATAGTTTCATTCACTGCCGCCCCTAAAAGAAACAAAAAGTCACTTCTGTGAAAGATTTGTTGCAAACAATCCCAGCAGGATTTTAATTTATTCTAAGCCAAGCTCTCCTCCGTGTCTTTCTCCCCACAGTCGCCATGTACCTGGGGATCAGAAAGGGGAAATTAAAGACGGTAAGCCCCGCTCCCTCAGATTCACTTGGAATATGAGAACCACCAGCTCCATGGAGCCCTGCGACATCATGAGGGAGATCCGCAAGGTGCTCGACGCCAACAACTGCGACTACGAACAGCAAGAGAGTTTCCTGCTCCTCTGCGTCCATGGCGACGGGCGGGCCGAGAACCTGGTCCAGTGGGAGATGGAGGTCTGCAGGCTCCCCCGTCTCTCCCTGAACGGCGTCCGCTTCAAAAGGATATCCGGGTCGTCCATCGCTTTCAAGAACATTGCTTCCAAAATAGCCAACGACTTAAATCTATGAACAAAAGGACTTAAAAGATAAGTAAAAAAAAAAATCTAAATCAAATCTATATTCAGAGGTATTGAAGCTGTACAATCATCCAAGTAGCAGTTTCCAAATGTCTCCTTTTTGTCCCCTGGGGCAACCGGGTTCCCGCGGGCACCGTGTTGGTGACCCCTGTTTTGGATCAATAAAGTATTTTTGAATTGAATTTTGAATCTTTCTTCCAAACCATGCTTTACGACAGAGAGAAGTTTTCCCCATTTGAAGGTCCGAAACTGAAAGCAGAAATATAATGTCACACCAGCAGTGAAAGTTTCAAAAATGTCATTGTGAACTTAGACTGGTTGGCCAGTAGGTGGCAGCATAAGGAGTGATAAACATGACAACGTGATACTTGTGTGGCAGTATGCCCTGTGGGCTCTGAACGCGTCACACAAGTGCCTGAATTTAATTGGTTGTGGCGCTGTCTGTATATAAAGGGCCCTCCCTCACCTGGTAGACATCATGTTTTCCTTCCGGTTCACACCTCGCTGTTTGCTGGCGCTGCACGCCCGCCGCGTACTAATGCGCTCTTGAATGATGCGCTTAACGACGCACTAATCGCTGATCGATCCTTCTTGTGGTAAGAAGCTTCTCACACCCTTAATGTCTGTTAGCCTAGACTTAGCTAAAAAAAAGTTGGTTTCACAATGGGGAAAAAAACGATTCATCAAATTGTGCATATTTTTCAAATCAAGCAAAAAGAACTGAATAATTTCTGATTCGTTATTAATTTTGCCGTAGAAAACCCCCCAACAAAGCTCCTGTTTGCTGTTTGTCCATGGACAAACTCCTCAACAGTCACCTGGCAAAAAACTGGGAAGGAGGCTCTGTGGGAGGAGAGCAAAGCGCTTACTGGCGAGTCAAAGCATCTGAATTTATTAGGTCTCTATATGGCGATTAACATAAATCATTAAAAAAAATTTTATTTTCCATTCATCCATTTCTATCTAAGGGGAACACACTCACACCTAGGGAGAATTTGGAGTGACCAATGAACTCTTACCTTGTTGTCATGTTTTTGGAATGTGGGAGGAAACCGGAGTACCCGGAGGAAACCCACGCATGCACAGGGAGAACATGCAAACTCCTACAGTAGTTATGGGAAGCGAACCCACAACCTTTCGACTGTAAGGCAACAACCTTACGGACTGAGCCACTGTGCAGCCCGCTATAGAATGGCGCTACTATTAATATATCTCTTAGCATTTTGACGTCACCGGATGATCATCATCCGGGCCTTTTTACGTCACTTCCGTTGAAAACAACACCACGTGCGTTGCCCATGAACGCCGTAGCTGTCACTTCCAGCGGGATTAAAAGCAGCATTTATTTGACGTATAAATGCAGACTGGTTGAAGCTAGTTTGAACCAAAAAAGTCAAGCTTCGGAGAAGGTAGGGGTTGAGTTTGTAGCGGCTATTTTGCTTGCCAAACGGAACCACCGGTCAAGGAAACCGGTGTCGCTTGAATTAGCTCATGTCCTCAAATCTCCAAACACGTTCAACGTTCACCTTTGAAGGGTTTTGTGAAAATAGCTCATGCTAACAAACGCTTTGCACCTCGTTATGCTCCTGAAGTAATTTGTGAAATGCAATGAAATAACATTACATTGTAAGAAACTGAGACTTGGAAGCTAACGTTAACTTGAGGCAGCAAACGCTGACTGCTCACGTCACTGAGCTCACTGCTCAGTGACGTGTTGGTGGTGGCTCACACCGTCGCTAACGTATTCCGTCACACACTTGATTTCTCTTTTCTTTTCTCTTCCATTCACTGAAATTGATGAGAAATGATTTGTGTTGTGCACAATCCACAATCTGTTTTGTTGTTTTCTTCTCCTCTGACTCCCCGTGTGAATTTTCTCACGGCGCCTCAGAGTCTCAACCGAGTTTGAGAGAAACGGGAGACTTGAGGGCTCAAGGTGAGCTTATACCTGCTGCCCCCCAACACACACACACACACACACACACACACCGCTTCCCATGTAGCGTCAGGCCCGCGCTGCTTTGCCCTGAGTGTGTAGGAGTTGCAGCAGTGTGTTGTTGCAGCTTTGTTGCTGCGGTTGCATGGCTGTGTGACGTGCCGCTCTGCTAACGCTGCATGCTAACTAAACGACTATAAAGGACTTAAAAGATAAGTTAAAAAAATAAAATAAAATCTATATTCAGAGATATTTAAGCTGTGCAATCATCCAAGTAGCAGTTTCCAAATGTCTCCTTTTTTAAAACAAAACACAGTATGTATTGAACATTATAATGTATAGATACAGGCTTTTGGTAATAATTACCGAATTATCTAATGTCTGTTTTGACCACCAGGGGTCGCCATTAACAAGTTGACAGTGATTTGTCATGCTGTGAATGTGGTGAAAAAAAGAAGATAAAAAGCATTTCTGGTCTTATTTATTTCACCTTTTTTTTCTCTCTGTAAAAAATAAAGATGTAGCTTTTTGTTTTTTCTTGTGTAAATAATGTATCTTGCTTTCAAGATGGCTTCATTGCTACACTTTAAAAAAAAAAGTCTTTTGTATTTTGTTAAAAGTTAGAGATAATGGGAAGTCCATGTTAACGTCCACATGGTTAAGGTTCACTCATGTCTCCATCTGTCAACCTGAACATCCCTTCTCGTCACTGGACCAGAACCAGCAGGACTAGTTACTTTTAAAGTTCAGACATTTTGGAATTAAAAAATGTCTGATTAAAATGGGATTAAATGCTCACATTCATATGAATAAGTTTCCTCCTCTTTTAAACCAAACTTGAAATCAGTTTATGTATCTATTGTACAATGCTGTGGAGAAAAGAATATGTCAATTCTTGACTGTGAAGCCCAAAATTATTTATACACCTTACTTGGGTTTAGATATGACTCTTGGTAGATGACCAAGGAGTCCTAACTTGGAAACTAAAGATTAGAGTTGTGTTAAGGAGACCCTCCGACCTCAAAGAAATCAAATAATCAGTGAAAACCTGCAGAAATCTGGTCAATCACAAGAAGGGTTTTTTTTTTTCTGATTTTTTTCTGTTTATTCATGAGGAGTCAAATGTTGGCATGATTTTTTTACATATAAAATGTATGCCTTTTATTTTTTCAAAAACCATGTCAAGAAAAAGGCTTGAATAATTTTAAACCTGAATTTGCCAGTGGTATAGATTTTGACCTAAAATGGGCACTATTGTGTATTTTCCAGGCACATAGTACAATTTTAAAGCACAATCAAGTAACTTCCTTCAGATAAAAAAAATTATCTATATTGAATGACTTAAGAAATTCGACTCATTTAACGCCTTGAAATTGGGCCTGTGTCTTTCTCAACATGGCTTCTTTAACGTTTCTGCCAGCGTTGAACAGAGAAGTAGCTCATGAGCTCAGCAGATGTGCCGCTTCACCAGGTGTTTGCTAATTGCTGCTGCTAGTCTGAAGGTGACAGAGGGAGGTGCTGCTCTGAGGTGGAAGAACAGCTGGAGAACGTAGCGCGAAGGAGGAGCATCTCAATGGTGAATGGTTGCCGCGGGAGATTAAAGGATTTTTTTTTTTTTTCCAAAAATGCAGAAAAAAAAATCAAGCCAACACTCCAGGTATGTTTCTGACAGAATAATGATGTAAAGCTAAAAAAAAAAAAAAAACATTTTTCCATAATACTGCATTTTTTTGTACATGTTTCAGATCAAACATATCAATGATAATGTGATGGTTTTAAAAATAGGATTTTGTATTTACCCCTACAAGAGAAAACAGGCGTTCTAACAGACAACCATATGTGAAAATAAAGAGTTGAGTTTTAGCCAAAGCTGTAGAATCAAGAACTCAGCAGGAAGTGGGCTAAAAGATTGCAGAAACATATCATGCTCTATATTAAAATAATTCAGATAGAGAGAGCTACAAATGGGGAATTGCTTTTTTCACATAGGGTCAGGTATGAATGTTGGCTTTTATTTCCCTCAGTGGAATCATTAGAAAACTCATCTTTCATATTAAAACACTTTGTTTGGGTTAAGGAACATTACAAATCTCAACTTGAACCAAACCATTTTTATTGCATTTCAGATATTAAATACACAAGTCAACAAGTGAAACTGGGAGTGCAGCCAATCAGAGTGTAGGGCTTTGAGGGAAGATAGTGGTGGTTAGAAAGGGACAGAAAGGGAGAAACAGGAGTATTCTTTGTTTTTTTTTTGTTTTTTTTCTCTTTAGGAGGACTTTACTTCTGGGCAGGCATCAGGTTGTCAATGGACTGGCCTTTCTCCAGCCTCTTCTCCATCTCCACCAACAGCTTGACCCCGTCAACCACCATCTGGACCAGCTCCACCTCGGAGAAGCCCAGTCGGTCAGCGTTGGAGATGTCAAACACTCCGCCGACGGCAGCGGTGTCCACGCCGCCTGAGAGAGGACAAGAGTAAGTCTAACACAAACCTGCACAGGATGAGAAGAACCGGCGCCGGGGCGACCGTCCTTACCAGTGCCCCGTTTCTGGAGCCTCAGTTTGGAGAGAATCTCGTCAAACTTGGCTTGCTTGCTCATGTTTGGCAGCTTCACATGCACTCCTGCACGCAGGCCGGTGCCCAGGTTGGAGGGGCAGGTCAGAACGTAACCCAGGTGTTCGTTCCACATGAAGGCGTGGCCCCTGTCCCTGAACAGGGTCTCGATCTACCGACACGATGCAGGTCAAACGTTAGGTTCAGCGGACAGCTTTTGACGAGACAAAGGTTCTGGAATGGAAACATCCCGACTGACCTTGGTGAGACCGGTGCAGAAGCGAGTGAACACTTCCTTCATCTTTCCTCCCTTCTGCATGGAAATAACACGCAGGTGGTCTTCCTCGTTCACCCACACCAGGAAGGTCTTGTTGTCGTTGTGCCTGTTGAAGGTGAGACAGACTGTCAAAAGAAAACTTTAAAAAGGGGGGGGGGAACTCTGGAGGATATTTGGCAACTGGAATAAATAGAAACGCTAATAATGTTGCTAAAATAATGACCCAAGTCTTTCTGGCAAAAATCATCTTTTGGAATAAAAAATGATTCAGATCAATGTTTTAGCTAGGTGACGATATGCAACACATTTGAAACATTGAATAATAATAAAAAAAATGTAAATTGAATTCAATAATACTTTGATACCCAAAAGGAAATGAAATGTCCCAACTCATTTAATTCAGTTTTTGTGGATGATGATGGATGTGGGCAGAAAGGGGAAAAGGCTACTAGTAGACTAGTAGAGTATATTGCTTGTAGGTCTGAACAATCGGTCAGAATTCAGTCAGGAAAAGTCACATTTGTCACAGGAGATGGTGTTAGACAATTAAATTTCATGCAGACATGAACTTTGACCAATAATTGTATAGAATACCTTCGTCCCAACATTACATTGAGCTGCAAATTGTACATGAATAAAAAAAAACAAGCTGGTTCCACTGGTTTTAGAATTTGGTTTGTTTTTTTTAAAGAGTGAGCTTTGTTTGGTTTTGCCTCTGTGCCGTTAAACAAACGTAGAAGATTAACTATCAAGCCAAAAACATCCAGGTGGTCTGGTCTTGACCTGCCCTTTAGTTAGTTTCACTAAAGCAGTTGGTTACCATAGTGACCTTTGGAGAGTCAGACAGACTTTGTTAGTACTGGAGTGTGTTTACATTCCCAGTCACTTTAAACAGAGGTTTTCCATTCATTGAGCCTGATGAATCATTGCATGTGTTCATCAATCTGTTTAAGTTACTAAACATCATCTGGTGAGTTTACTGTGATCACTGTTTCCATTAGAATAAGTGAATTAGTACTTTTACACTGAACACAGTTAATGCAGTTAAATTATTTTCAACAGTTTTTGTTAAATAGCTGCTGTTTTTTTGTTAAACTTTTTGCCGTGACGGTCAAAATGGTCAAGTTGAAAGCGCTTGGATGGGGTACATGAAAATATATTTTTGTTAAATAATAATGGAAAAATAAATATGTTGCACCTTACTGAATTGAACAGAATAAACAGATTTTTATTGAAAATGGATCAAAGAGATCCAAAAATGCATTATTATAACACAGGTTTACATTTTCTAAAAAATTGTTTTGCTTTTTGCTGGATGTTTTTGGTGCTAATTGATGAATGAAGAAACCTGAATTGTTTGTTTTTTTTAAGTTTTGTGCCTAATTTTAGGATGACTTCATATGTGAAAAGTTGCCTTGGATGTAAGTTGAATGTCCATCATCTGCATCAACCTGCATTCAGTCGATGCAGAAGCTACATGCTGGTGGAGCTTGATACAGTATGGAACTAGAGATGCACCGATTGCAGTTTTCTGTCCGATCACCAATCTTTAAAAAGCTTGTTCTAAACCTTATTGAACGGTTTAAAATAAATGTTCCATTGTCTTTAACTGTCTTTTCCTCTCGGTCACATCATTTAAACAGAATCTCTAGACGGTTTGAGTAGAAAAATTGGGTTTCTGAATCGAACCGGCAGATTCGCATCTTTGCCTGGAACGTCGGCCGATTCTGATATCAGGAATAACAGGAATCCTCACCAGATTCCTCTGGCGTCCGGCCAATCACGGGCCATTCCTGAGGCCAGCAGTAGAGGAGACACGGGCTTATCAAAGAGGAAGTGGTCGTCAATGAGCTGCTGCTGCTCTGCCTCGGTCATGTTCTTCAGAGCGTAGTATTTCCCCTTCAGGTCTCCACTGAGAGCGGCCAGAGCTGCAGGTACAGAGGGACACACGTCAGACAGCAGCTGAAACACAGGGCTGGGTTTATTCAAGCCCGCTTGTATGCAAATAATGGATCAATCAGTCAACGTGGCGCACTAGAAGAAAACCGGTTATGAATTCATAAAAAATGTATTAAATGTGAAGACAGGACTAGCAGAAATACTAAGTTTAGCTCAGAACTATAAGGTCATGTAAAGTTAATTAGAATATCGTCATCTTCCTGAAATAATGGTTTGCGCCATTTATTTGCCAAAAGTGATTTTATTTATTTAT
The DNA here is from genome assembly GCF_002775205.1 of Xiphophorus maculatus. NCBI lineage: Eukaryota > Metazoa > Chordata > Actinopteri > Cyprinodontiformes > Poeciliidae > Xiphophorus > Xiphophorus maculatus. Next base: position 20,589,735 of record NC_036461.1, read on the forward strand.
TTATTTATTTTGCAAAAATCATTTTGCCTTTATTTTAGGAAGGTGACAATATGTGTTCTGATGAGACTCGTTTTTCAAATTAAGAGTACATTTGAAAAAAAAGCATCTTAAATCAGGCATTAAAATAATATCACATTTCTATATAAAAAGGTTTGTTTTTGTCTGATGTAATATTTTTATTTTAAGCCAAATTTTTGTATTAACCGTTGACAAACAAATAAAGGCTTTCAAATAGTCGTTTGTATGTTACCAACCTATATAATAAGTTTCACTCGGAGATAAAGTACCTGAAATAAATGGCCTTTTCAATAATATTCTCATTTATTGAACGGGTCTGAATTTTTCAGACTGCTACCACTAGAGGGCATCCTCCCTTTAACAATAAGTTCCAGTCAGGTTTACTGTCAGAAAACAGATCCATTGTTTTGTTTTTTGTTTGTTTGTTTTGCATAATAATCACACATAAATAATACGAGTCCCAGCAGTAGCCATGTTCCCTGCAGCTCCAGGCTGAGGACTCTCTACCTTCAACAGAGAGCTTCTCCACGGCCCGCCGCTCTCCACGGCTGCAGTGCGGCGGCAGACAGAAGCCACGTATGCTGCGTCCTGTTCTGACCCGGGAGCTCAGGACATACTTGGGGTCAAGGTCGTCGCCGCCCTGAGAGGATGCACAAACTGTTTAGAAATGGTTCCCATCCCCCGAGTCCCCTTGGTGAAGTACCAGTACCTTCAGGTTGTCCGGGTTCAGGTCAGTCTTGTGCTTGTCTGTGGGTTTGTAACCTCCGTGTCTGTCCTCAATCACAGGATCCAGCAGCTCTTTGAAAACTTCATACGTCTCCTCATCCCCAGCCACACAGCCCACGGTCATAATAAACGGGTGGCCTGCAGGGAAACGTCACGTCGCAAGACAAAAAAAAAAAAAAAAATTATTACACTACATGTAATTCTTCATTCTCGTCAACTCAACATGTCAACTTTGATCAGGTTCAAAGGTGGAACCGTTACTGTACCCGGATTATCAACCCCTGTCTGAATGACACCCTCTATGGTGAAGCCGTTGGGTGTCACCCGCTCTCTCAACTTCTTGTAGATGGGCAGAGTTAAGACTTTAGCCATGTGGTTGTTGTGCTTAGAGAGATCTGGAAACTCATCCTCAGCTGAGAGCCACTTCATTGACAGCTTGGCCATGCTCTCAGAGCTAAACAGAAACACGGTCTACAGGGTGAGGCTACACTTCACTTAGCACATTATGGACAAAACGCTACACTGATAAGAGAATGGAGCGCCAACTTAATTCAATTTAGCTAACGCTGGAGTTTGTAACTTTTATGAAAATATGATTTTTACATTTAATAAAACCGTCACCATGTCATGACAGTGTGAGAGAGAATCTTCTCTTTTGAATATAGCAGTGGGCGACACTGAAAAGATCAATCTCGCCACTTCCTCCCGTTGCCACTATGCACCGCTCCTGGTCTAAACCAACCAATCAGAGCCAGGAGGAGGGTTTTAGCGCTATCAATTAATCTCCTGTACATTAGCTACATGTGCTAATGGTGGAAAAACAACTTATAGTTGCACAAAAACTGTTTATCTGCCATCATCGGTGGCTATGCTAACTAGCCTTAGTGGCAGGCTATGTTGTGGTAAGCCAGGTGTAGCTTAGCAAAGACCAAACAGGAAGGGGTGAGCACCAGAGTAATTGTAGTGTACCGTAGAGGCAGAGGAGCTTAACTTTTTTCAGAGATACCAGCACAAGATCATTTTAACAGATATGTAACAAGCTTTTATTCATAACAAGTCACACACTGCAGCTTTAATTTGTTACATGTAATCAAATGAAGTTCGTCAAAATTACTATAGTTTGTTTAAAATGACAATTTAATTGAAATTCAAAAACATTAAACTTAGAGGAACTTCATTTAATTACAAATCAACTACTTTTTTTGGATCACCCGTTTTCTTTTTTCAGTGTAGGAATATGATTCGCTTTTCTCACGCTGTAGGTTATTACACAAGAAATGGATGACATCACAAACCTTAGAGCAGCTGGGGATTATCAGCGGCAGTTATTCATAAACTATGTAATCTGCTTGGCATTTGCTGTAAAAAAAATTTGCACATTTTCTGAGATAAGTACATTTAAGGCAAGATGGCAGTTTGTGACACATAAAACTTTTATGTGAAAATGTTGGCCCTAGTTTATCTCATTGAGGTCGAAGTCCTAAAAGCTGATGTCTTTCTTTTTAGCCATTCAGGCTTGATTGTCAAGCAACAATTTCTTTTGTTTGTTTGTTTTAGTTTTGTTTGCTTTTTAATTCGTTTACCTGGGTTATCAACCCCAGTCTGAATAACATCATCCAGAGTAAATCCACTGGGTGTCTCTTTGGTCCGCAGCCGCTCGTACATGGCCGCAGTCAGGATCTTGGCCATGTAATTGTTGTGTTTGCTGAGGTCCGGGTACTCCTGCTCAGACGAGTATTTCAGCTTCGCCTGGTTGTGCGTGTTTCCGAAAGGCATGGCTGTTCCCTGGGCGGGTGACGGAGGGGAGAGGCGGTGAAAAGCAGCGACACAAACCCCCACCTCAACGGTAGATTTTAAATCATCTAAAACATTTATTACTATTATTATTATTATTAGAACTATTAAAAAATCTTCATATTAGCAGTGTGAAAAACGCATAAATGTCAAAAAAGAAGCCTCCGCCGAATAAACATCCAAACAGTTAATAAGACAAGCTGCCCAAATAAAACGGACTGGAATTAAAAGAATCCCCTACCTGTTGTGTTCGGGCTTGGAGGGAACTACTACTACTATTACTAGTTGATACAAAGATCCCTATGTTTCCGACCGAAGAGCACGCACACACACACACACACACACACCACCGGCGGCGTCCTAACTGCTCTCAGACCAGCCTTCACTTGGGATGGGATTTATAGATGACCGTCTCTGCTCCCATTGGCCACTATTTGTAGTCCATTCAGTCAATTGGAGGCGTGAATGCGGCTGCAGCGATAACTTCCGCTCTTCTCGAATCACGTTCTTCTCCAGTAATTTGCAGCAGCAGAACTACAACTAGCAGTCGAATATCACCAGCACTTCCATAATAACAGGAGCAAATCTTCCTGCAACTAATTCTACATTTTTTTAAAAATTAAACTTACTTTAAAAATTGTTTACACCTATTGACCCATTTATATGCTGTCATGAGACGTTATGTATTCAAAATCAAGACACATAATGAACCACATTTTACCAGCTAGCTCCACCTGCAGTGCAGCCGACACCTTCAGCAACAACTACATCATTACCACAGGCAACAAAAACTAGATTGAAATCTTTGTTTCCGAATCCCAGCTGACCAGATCAGTTCTTGTGCCTCCTATGATGTCATTCAGTGCGAAGCAGAACGAGCTGATTTTTAAAAGTTATTAATAAAAAAATTATATTGTCAGGTTACTATTGTAAATAAATACACACAAATATACAAATAGTTTATTGACTGAGAAACAGAAACTAGAAAAAGCCTGTAAACTTCCCAAAACAATTATTCACCACTATTAAGGTAAGAACACTTTCTACCTTAAAGGGGCAGTATGGCGTATTTGCCAGGCACATAATGTCATTTTACAGCACAATTAAGTAACTATTTTACCTTCAATTGTTATAAAACTGCTCCATATATCAAATATGACTTAAAAGAAATTTGACTTGACGCCTTGAAATCGGGCCTTTGCCTCTTTAGCACCGTCTCTTCCTCACACTCCACCTTCATCATGTCATCACAACAACATTAATTAAGCCTTTAATGTTCTTACCAGTGTTGCACTGAGAAGTTGTTCCTATGGTAACCTCAACAGACGAACAGCTCCACCAGGTGTTTGCTAATTGCTGCTGCCACTAGTCTGGAGGAGCTGAGTGGGTCAGTCTTGGGAGAAAGGCTGCTAAATGAGGCAGAAGCTCAGCTTGGAGACCATAGCTCCCAGGAGGAGCTCTGTGGAAAAGGCGGTGCTTGGCAAGAGTAAGCGCTTTGCCTTTGTAGGCGGAGCTAGGTCCTTCCAGCTTAATGGTTGCCACAGGAGATCAAAGAATTTCTGCAAGGTGTGCTGTGGTGGCACAGGGGAAAAGCACAACCCATGTAAGGAGGTCTCATTCCTCGCAGGCTTGAATCCTGGTCTGGTGACATTTGCCGTATGTCTTTCCACTTTCCTGTCTGACCCCTTTCAAATAAAGGCCACTAGAGTCATTAAAACAAAAAAAAGGGATTTATCAAATTGTGCATATTTTTCAAATCAAGCAAAAAGAACTGAATAACTTTTGCTTCTTTGTTTGTTTATTAAATTTCCCGTAGAAAAAAACAGCAAAGCTCCTATTTGCTGTTTGTCCATGGACAAACTCCTTAACAGTCACCCGGCAAAAAACTGAGAAGGAGGCTCTGTGGGAGGAGAGCAAAGCGCTTACTGGCGAGTCAAAGCAGCTGAATTTTATTATGTCTCTATATGGCGATTAACATAAATATATAATCATAAAAAAATATCCATCCATCCCTCCCTCCCAGGGCAACACACTCACACCTAGGGAGAATTTAGAGCAGGGGTCTCAAACTCCAGTCCTTGAGGGCCGCAGACCTACAGTTTTTAGATGTGCCACAGGTACAAACCACTGGAATGAAATGGCTTAATTACCTCCTCCTTGTGTAGATCAGTTCTCCAGAGCCTTACTAATGACCTAATTATTCTATTCAGGTGTGGTGCAGCAGAGGCACATCTAAACGTTTCAGGACTGTGGCCCTCGAGGACTGGAGTTTGAGACCCCTGAATGTTACTTTTACCTGACTGTCATGTTTTTGGACTGTGGGAGGAAGCCGGAGCACCCGGAGAGAACCCACGCATGCACTGGGAGTACATGCAAACTCCGTGCAGAAAGGCACGACCTTCTTACTGCAAGGCAACAACGTTACGAACTGCGCCACTGTATTATTATGTATTATTATGATCATATTAATATATCATTGAACAGTGTGACGTCACCGCCGTCCTCGACTGACGACTTTAGAGAAGCATCCGGGGTCTTTCGTCGCCGGGTGATCATCATCCGGGTCTTTTCACATCACTTCCGTTGAAAACAACACCACGTGTGTTGCCCATGAACGCAGTAGCTGTTACTTACAGCGGGATTAAAAGCAGCATTTATTTATTTAACGTATAAATGCAGACTGGTTGAAGCTAGTTTGAACCAAAAAGTCAAGCTTCGGAGAAGGTAGGGGTTGAGTTTGTAACGGCTATTTTGCTTGCCAAACGGAACCACCGGTCAAGGAAACCGGTGTCGTTTGAATTAGCTCATGTTCTAAAATCTCCAAACACGTTCAACGTTCACCTTTGAAGAGTTTTGTGAAAATAGCTCATGCTAGCAAACGCTTTGCACCTCGTTATGCTCCTGAAGTAATTTGTGAAATTCAATTAAATAACATTACATTGTAAGAAACTGAGACTTAGAAGCTAACGTTAATTTCAGGTAGCAAACGGCTATCAGACGCTTACTTTTTCTGCTTAGCTAGCGGCTAACCGACAACTTTATGTGTCTTTTACAAACTGCCATCTTTCACTGCTCAACTGTATCCCCAGATATTTTAAGGTTTCCAATAATTTAACTTTAGTTACTAATTTGCTGTAGCTAGTGGCTCAACTATTACGAAGCTAAAACATTGAATAAACCGTTAGATTTAATTTTAACTGGCAGTAACAATATCTGAAATACTACAAGTTGACTAGATTTTGACATTTAAATGGCAATTTTAACTTGACACTCTGTAGCGAATTGTTAGAAAACCTTACTCACATTCTCTCTATGTTGTCTGACATCTTGACGTCTTTCTTTTTTGCTTTCAGACAGAAAAAAAAGTTTTTCTTTTCTCTCTTTCGAGAACTGCCTCGAGTAGTATCCTAACCGTCAGAGCGCGTGGTATAAAAAGAATGGTTACCATGGCAACTGTGGGAATTTGAAGTAATATTTTTGTTTGAAAATGTGCACAGTTAATCGAACGTCCGCAGCATGCTGTGAAAAATAAGTTAACAAAGTCATATTAGTGCAATTACGTGGAAGCACCAACATATCACCGAATGTGTCAATATGACATAATGATGCTAAAAGTTTTTAGTATTCACCAGAACAACTTTAAAGGTCATTTATTCACTGTAAAATGCATTTAATTAACTTTTAATCAAAGTATCACTAAACTGGGACGAAAAATATTCATAGCTTAGTACAGGGGCGCTGCCAGGAATCTTGGGCCCCATGACAGAAAATTAAATTAAGTGTAACAGGACAGCTGCTGTTACAATTTTACAATTTTTTCTATTTAGCCCATAAAACACATCACAATTTTAAATGCCTGCAACTTCCTTGCTTTCTTTGGTCCAATACTGATACTCGCACAGTATTTACTGCTTGTAAATTTTACATGCAACAGTCCGCATACTTTATGCAAATAGGTTGCTTACATGTTTTAAAATTAGTTTTAGATTGCTAAAATGTCTCTCCCCACCAGCAACAGTCATAGGCAACATGTAAAATATACATGAAGCAAACCAGACTTCTCAAAAACTGCTATGTTGTTGCGTTTTATTAAAAATGCAAGATATAACTGTAGTTTTCTCCATATTTGTTAAAGTTGTTACCATATCGTGACAGTTTATTAGACAGATAATCTGTGAAAAGAGATCAATGTTCTCCACCTCGTCTCTGAACTACTATTGCTGGCTGAAGTAATTCACCGTTCTGACCAAAAACACCAATCACAACCAGTAGGACGCTCTAAGTGCTGTCAGTCGACCTCATTCACTCACTGCTAAATGTGCTAATGACGGAGAAACAAGTCATCATAACAAGAAAACTGTTTATTTGCTGTCATTGGTAGCTATGCTAACTAAACTGAGCATTTTCAGCAGGCTATGCTAGTTGCACCATAGCACAGAGCCAGGGGGAGAGAGGACGAGCAGTCACATGAGATTGTGACTGACAGCGCTAAAACCCGCCTCCTGCCTCTGATTGATTGTTTCTAGATAGCATTGGAGAAGGCAGAGGAATAAAATTTTTCACAGATTATCTCTATACCACACTGTCACAACATAATGTCAGTTTTCACAAATATGTAAAAAAAAATTTTTTTATAAAAGTTACATACTGCAGCTTTAATTTCACTTAGGAGAGGGCAGGTCAGGAGGGACGTGGCAACAGATATCTGTAATTTATTTACAAGCTACGGTAGGACTGTTTGGACTGGCTCCAGTCCAGACAGGAGGATGATTTTTATTATCATTTCATAAAGATCTTTTGAATTTCTCTCAGTAATAAATGTATTGTTTTTGTTGTGTAATTGTAAAAGGAGCAGCCAAGGTGTTGAGGGGATCCGTTTTGGTGGCCTTAGGATCGCATCTCTGCTTTTTGTGGATGATGTGGTCCTATTGGCTTCATCAGGTCATGATCTGCAGCTCTCGCTGGAGCGGTTTGCAGCCGAGTGTGAAGCGGCCAGGATGAGGATCAGTGCCTCCAAATCCGAGGCCATGGTCTTGAGCCGGAAAAGGGTAGAGTGCCTTCTCCAGGCCGGGGGGAGTGTCCTGCCATGAGTAGAGGAGTTCAAGTATCTCGGGATCTTGTTCACGAATGAGGGAAGAAAGGAGCGGGAGATCGACAGGCGGATTGGTGCAGCGTCTGCCGTCAAGCGGGTGCTGTACTGGTCCGTCGTGGTGAAGAGAGAGCTGAGCCAAAAAGCGAAGCTCTCAATTTACCGGTCGATCTACGCTCCCACCCTCATCTATGGTCATGAGCTTTGGGTCATAACCGAAAGAACGAGATCACAGGTACAAGCCGAAATGGGTTTTCTCTCCGTAGGGTGTCTGGGCTCTCCTTTAGAGATGGGGTGAGAAGCTCAGTCATCCGGGAGGGACTCAGAGTAGAGTCGCTGCTCCTTCACATCGAGAGGAGCCAGTTGAGGTGGCTCGGGACTCCTCCCTGGTGAGGTGTTCTGGGCATGTCCCACCGGGAGGAGGCCCCGGGAAAGATCCAGGACACGCTGGAGGGACTATGTTTCTCGGCTGGCCTGGGAACGCCTTGGGATTCCCCCGGAGGAGCTGGAACAAGTGGCTGGGGAGAGGGAAGTTTGGGCCTCCCTTCTGAAGCTGCTACCCCCGCGCCCCGACCCCGGATAAGTGGAAGAAAATGGATGGATGGATGGATGGATGGATGGATGGATGGTGACTACGTAGTCGAACTCAGATGCGGACTAAAAAAAGCAAACTCTGGTCCGTCCACAAATCTCGGTCTCAGTTTGGTTGAAGCGAGTTCTGGTGTGTTTTGAATGTGTATGAGAATGTCAAGCGGACTGGAGACTGCTCAAAAAGCAGGCCGTGGACTGCAACGCAGGGCATTCTGGGTAAATGCAACCAATACAAACTCAAGAGTCTAGTGCTATGGGAGAAATGACCTGTGGTCGTTTAGTAAAGACAAGAGAAATTCTACAACCTCTCCTCCATTTTTGTTTCCATTTAGTGAAGAAGGAAACAAAAATGGTCCTCGTCTTCTTCAGAGGCTTTTGTGTCATTTCCTTTGGTAGATTTTGGTGCAGCACCACCACAGATGATGGGGGTGGAGGGAGGTGGGGACATCTTTTGTCCAAAGGTTTTAGTTAGTTTGACTCAGCTGAAAATGTAACAAATGTTGCAATTTTGGTCCCCAGTCAAGACCTTAAAAGCTTTAGTTGAAGGTTTGTTTATATTTTAGACCTTTTTAAAGTTTTATATTGTACCCAATTTGCTTTAATTTAGGCTATATGTTAAGTTTCCTCCTCCATGACCATCTCCTCGTTAGTACAGTGGTGAGTATCCCCGCCTGTCACGCGGGAGACCGGGGTTCGATTCCCCGACGGGGAGTGAAGTTTGTTTCAGGTCCCTCTTGAAAATGAGATCTAGATCTCAACGGGGTTTACCTGATTAAGTAAAGGAATAATAAAAAAAAAAGTTTCATCCCCAGCCTACACAGCCATATTGATTTTTCTGTTTTTAATATAACATACTTCACCTCTGTTTTCCAGACTGACTGCCGACCATGAGTTTCATTGAATATTCCGATTTAATCCAAGATGGGGATGTTGCCATTGTTCACCTGGGCCACAACTCAGTGACAGCCGTCAAAGTGCAGCACGGTGCTCAGACACAGACTCGCTTCGGAGTCATTCGCCATTCCACAGACCTTATCAGTCAGCGTTACGGCTCTAAAGTAACCTGTAGTAAAGGCGGGTGGGTACATGTGCTCCACCCCACACCCGAGCTGTGGACCGTCGCGCTGCCTCACCGCACCCAGATTCTCTACACCACAGACATCGCCATGGTGACAATGATGCTGGAGCTGAAGCCAGGATCGGTGGTCTGCGAGTCAGGTGGGAACTGTCTCTTTGTCACATGTGTTTGATGAACTGTTGTTATATGTGGTTGAAGTTACAAGCATGTTGGGTTGTGTTAGTAGATTTTGATAGTTCTCATGATTTGTAGCTGTATCTGGTTACTGTCTTTTACACTCAGCTGCCCTCAGGAAAGGCTGTGGGCATATGTGGCTGTTTGTCCAGTGTATTTCTGTTTTGGACTGGCGACCCACTCAGCTTGTACCCCTTCTCTCACTCAGTTTTAGTCAAATTGTTGACAATCCCACTCATCCGTTTGGGATTTGGACAAGACTTTGGGAATGTGTGAAGTGATTGTGTGTGGTTGGTGCTGTGGAGTACTAAGAATCCAGATTCAAGCCACAAAAGGAGATCTTAGACATTTTGCTAAAGATGTTTTTTTTTATAGGATTTTCATCATTTTAACTGTGACAGCATTCTTTTTTTTATAAACTATAACTTAAACTGGAAGTATTTTTTATTATCATTATATTGTATTTATGTTTATAATAATCCTGCTTTTTGCCATAGCTCCTGGTTATGGTTGTCACCATACTAAAATTTAAAACTCATTACTAACACGAAGAGCTGAAGTTGGCTTCAAATTGAAACTTTTGATTCAAGAAATGGCTAAAGGGAACTTATTTTCTGTCTGCTACCTTGAGTACCTTTCTCTGCTACTGTAATCTCATGTTTTTTTTTATATGTCAATACTTTGTGTTCAAACTGGGACAAGATTATTCAACATTAAAATCAGAATATTTGAAATCCAGTTTGTAGTTTCGAAAACCTTTATTTAACATTAAATACAATTCCCACAAAAATCTTCCTCAGAATCAGAAGCTTCAATGGGAAGCCAACTTCAGCTCCGTATTAGTATCAGTATTGTGTACGGATGCTTATGTTTGATGTCACGTTTAATTACAGTAAATACTACAAGACAACACGTCAATGAATCAAATACATGCCGCTTACAGATATGTTGCCAGACATTTTCTTTAAACTGTTTTCTTTAAAGTAAAAAGTATTTATCTAATAAAGTGGCTGACCAGCCTAGTCTGCTAGTTGTTAGCTTCTCCAAAGCAAACGCTAGTGAGCAGCCTCCGTCTCATTTGCCAGCAGCTGCTCAGTTAGCTGTGCTGGGCTAACATAAATCAGATCAGTAGCTGGTTTTGGAAATACATACATCCTGTGACAAGGAATTAGCCACCGCTATTAGGTGTCCAATAGTCTTAATTTTGGCTCCAATACTGCGCCGTACTCCTAATCCCTTACAGAGGAAGAATTGGCTATTAGCAGCTGCAAGAAAGTCTGGTTTTAGAGGCTGACTGGCTACAATTTCCACCTCTGCAGGTATCATTGTACTGCTTCTTTCAAAGCTGTAAAACAGTATTATTTGTCTCATACAGCGAAACATTTAAATGACCCTTAAATTTACTGCAACCACCTTGTTTCTCCTTCTTCTATTCATGACTTAATCACACTTTCTGTTTCCCAGCTTCCCATCCATGACTATCCCAAAGCTTTGAAAGGTTTAAATTGTTACGAATCAGTAGATGCCAACAACCCATTACTACTGGCAGTTTGTTTCTGAACCCCCCCCCCCCCCCCCCCCCCCCCCCCAAAAAAAAAAACCCATCAAGAACTGCATTAGTTTTTATATTGATATTTAAAAACAATATTATTTTTAGCCAAAGTTGTTAAGAGACTCCAAAGAGCTACTATCAGCTCCGGAGCTGCAGGTTGCATATTCCCTAGGCTAGACTGTTTTCAAGTACCGTATATTCCCAGCAACAACTGTATTTACCTAGGTTTAATTATTGGGTGTGCCCTAGTGGTGTGATGGTACACAACAAAAGTGATGGTTTGATGCAATTTCGTCACACTTCAATCAAGAAGATAAATAGCAATGTAGGATTTTGGTCTTTTTACTTTAGTCAGCAATAAACAAAGAATCCTTTTCAGTTTCTAAAATGATTTTTGATTTGATGTTCTAAAGCTTTAAATGGGCAGTGTAGAAAAAAGACTGGAAATTTTGTTTCTTGATTTATTTTTTTTCAGTGAATAAAGTAGTATAAGCAGAGATACATCAGTAGATTGTTGTAACTCATATTCAATTTTCTTCAGAGTTGTTGTAGCTGCTGCTTAGTGCTGTGTTATGAGTGTTTTATTTACTTGGCGGCCAGTGGCTAATTTTGACGTTCACACATTTGAATCTGCGCCAGATGTTTTCACCCAGAGAAGCTCAGGTGTTTTCAGTAACACATACACACACCCACACATGCACGCACACACACACACACATTCTGGGAAGTGTTTTGTTTGTACTCTTGTTTTTTCCCCAGAGTGGCTGCAGCGCATGTTGTTGTCCAGTTTGCAGACTGTTTCTACATTCGGTTTTCTGCTCTAGTTCCATCACTAAGATTGAATGACCCAAATGTTTTTGAGTGTTGGACTTTCTTTCAGCCAGTGGGAAGTGAAAGATGGGTGTGTGTGTGTGTGTGTGTGCTGACGGTGCACAATGCCATGTCATTGATTGTGTTTGGGTAATAAATGGTGTGTACGTGAGCTGAGATGGGAAGTTTCTCAATAATATAAATGACTCCCACATACATTCTGTTTATTCAGCACTTAGTGCAACTGCTGTAGCTGGAATGGGATTACCTCACTCTTTTATTCAGCAAACATGAGTTCAAATCAATGGGAGTAAATGGAAGTTATTAAAGCATTTTATGATTGCATAAGTGACACACATTACTGAGGAGGTTACTAACCAGTGTGAGCTTGTGTTCTGTATAAACAAGGTGAGATTAGAGGTGTTTGTGCTGTTTAACGTTCTCATACTCCGGTGCCCACCACAGTGGCTCAGTCTCTTATCAGCTGTTGCTATTAGAGAAGGGTCTAATACACTGAATCATTTACTACCACTTTGCATTTAGTCATGCCTGCATTAGCTTGGCTAATGTTCATTTAAGCATTCATGTCCAATGATTAACTTGACAACAGGCGAGTTTTCACTACTGGAAGTATTTCCAAACAGCTGAATTTACCCTTTTATATAAGCGAGAGGGGAAAAAAAACAGTAGGGCTTTTTTATCGGAAAATATCAGTTTTCTATAAAAAAAAAAGTCTTAAAAATGATGATTTGGTTTTATCATTGAATCAAATTTTTGGATTTTGAACATTTCGTTTTGAAAAATTGAAATATCTCCCCCATCAATGCAGTCCTTTTGTTTCCATAGTTCAGATGGAGGTCAGCACACTCACAACTGCAATCCTGTTTGACAAGCATGCTTTACACAATATTTTATTTGGACTTTGAGGTCTATGATATAATATTAGTCAGGTGAATATTTTTGTTTATTTATTCAATTACGAGAATTAGTCATATTAAAAGAATGAGGTTGGATTTTATGAGAAAAGAAAACTAACAAGATATTAAAATGAGGAATGTTGAGCATCTTGTGAAGTTTCACTTTGATTTTACAGATAAGTATTAATAGAAATACTTCATCTTTTGTCACCTCAGCAATAAATGATCAGTTTCAGGACTTTGAGAAAACTTTGTAAGCAACTGTCTATTTTTAAAAATCATCCATTAAATTTTTTTTATTAAAACAACTTTTTTCTCATAATTTTAAGACATGATTTTCTGGTAAAGGGGTGTTTATTCTGCTATTATTATAACTACATTTTCATAATCAGTCTGGTGTAAATACGCTTGCGTACAAATCACAGAATGAATGATTGAAAGAAGACATTATTGTGTTGCTTTTGTTTTCCAAATCGACGGCTGGGAAGTTCAGTCAATTGACCTCTTTCTTGGTTTTCTGTCATGGTCTACTCTGCAAAGCAGTGAAATGTGTAGATCTCTGAGTTGCTCCTCAGAATTTGCTGCTTTGGTGGTTTTGGAGCAGTGTGGCAGGACGTTCACTGCTCTAAATGTTTGCACATAGCAGATAAAATGTCTCGTATTTTCTACGTCTCAGCAGAAAATATCTCCTATAGGTGAAGCCTGGCAGCAGAGCTCTTGGTCTGCAGCCAGTAGATGGTCATATCACTAAAGGTGCTGGGCTGGTGTATCAGTGTATCAGATGTACGTATCAGTATGTAGTGTGGCTGCAACAAATTCTATGTCTTCTTTAAGTTTTCTTAATTATGGTGTACCTCACGGTTCTGTTTTGGGGCTTTTGTTATTTCTGGTGTAGATGCACCCTCTTCAGCACATAAAATTACATGTTTTTATTTATTAGTCATTATTTTATTAAATATATTTTTACATGCAAGAAAAAAGTCAAAAAGCCATATTTTGTTGATCATAATTGATTTGTAAAAGCAATAACCAGGTAAAACCTCCAAGGAAGTGAATACCTTTTCTAGGCGCTGTATGTTCTGTGTTGTCTGGTCTTTATCCTATTACTTAGTCAATAAAGTTATCAAAAACACCTGAGATTTTCACCGAACCTGCTGTATTGATATTTCAGATTCATATAGAACCAGTTGCAAACCATGTATCATTTTTTATGCGCTACCTTGTCTTGATTTGTCCAAACAAAACCTGTGGAAGTTTCTGTCTGTGCAGGATCCACCAACTGGCTCGATGACGGCCATTCAGTCTGAGCCTCGACTGCTTGAATCAGTCCTTTTTTTTAAACTACATCCTCTGTTTAGCTCTGTCACACTGGAACTTTTAGTCACTGTTTCCAGTGGATTTTTTTCTGCCTGTAAAATCTTTCCAGTCAGCTGATGATTTCCATCCGGCTGCATCTGCTGCTCACATGTTCCTCCTCCTGAAAGTTGGAACTTATGTTTCAGACTCATCCGGATTATGGGTGCAATTGGTCGCTTTGTGCCGATATTCTCATGTCTCGTTGAAGGAAATACTTTCTAATAGCAACCTTGTTTTACTCCATTTAATATTTTTTTGTTTTTATTTAAGAAAAATGTTGTAACATTGTGGTAGAATTTGATAGAAAATGGCTCTCTAATGCAGTTTTCTCATCTCTCTCTGTCTTTCTTCCTGCCCATCTACTATTGAATAAAGACTACTAGTCATAGAAAAAGCTTTTAGGGAAGAAAAAAGAAAATCCCTATTTAATTTCAAAGCAAAGCTGCTAATGTTTTATGTTTCTCTGAGGTCTGGCTGTTCTACATCCTTTCTATTTCCGGAACTTTTCATAAAACAGGAAACCATCAGCATCCTGACTTTGCTGATTTATTGAGCTGATTGGACCCAGACACTCTTTGATGACAAAAGTGTGCTGCAGCCACTAAGCTATTTCCTATTAACAGTAAACTTTTCATTTATGAGCAATGTCTCAGTACATCTCTGCTTATATAACTGCACAAGTCTAAGTTTGCAGAATGATTGTTGTTGGATCCTACAGGACCCAAGTAACCATGCCGCTGTAACACAGTACATGGCTGAAATCCCTAAGCTTCATTTGTTACTTGTTGTAAAATTAGCTTAGAAACAATGTATTAATTAGGCATGGTGAATGGCACCAATTTGTACGTGGGAAAAAGTTGGTGAATAAACGATAATAGGGGCAAAATGACTTGTCATAAGTGACATTGTAAAACTAATGTTTTAACTAAGTTAGCTCCCGTTTATTTTTCAATTAAATATATTGAATTATATTTAATTCAAGTTCACC
The DNA here is from genome assembly GCF_002775205.1 of Xiphophorus maculatus. Taxonomy (NCBI): domain Eukaryota; kingdom Metazoa; phylum Chordata; class Actinopteri; order Cyprinodontiformes; family Poeciliidae; genus Xiphophorus; species Xiphophorus maculatus. Next base: position 20,604,828 of record NC_036461.1, read on the forward strand.
AATTGTGAAACAATAAACATTACATTTTGTCATGTGCAACAAAATCATCAATGCACATCAAATATGTTGATTATTGTTCCTTTTATTATGGTTCAAAAGCAATTTTAAACAGGTGGGTATTTAGCCTTGATTTAAAGGAACTCAATGTTTCAGCAGTTTTGCAGTTTTCTGGATGTTTGTTCCAGATTTACGTACAAGTTGAATATTTTGACCAAAATTTCAAGAATATATATATATATATATATATATATATATATATATATATATATATATATATATATACAGTACAGACCAAAGGTTTGGACACACCTTTTAATTCAATGAATTTCCTTTATTTTCATGACTATTGACATTGTAGATTCACACTGAAGGCATCAAAACTATGAATAACATGTGGAAATATGCACTAAACAAAAAAGTGTAAAACAACTGAAAATAGCCCTTATATTCTAGTTTCTTCAAAGTAGCAACCTTTTGCTGTGATTACTGCTTTGCACACACTCTGCATTTTCTTGATGAGCTTCAAGAGGTCGTCACCTGAAATGGTTTTCACTTCATAGGTCAACCTGTCCTGTCAGGTTAATAAGTGTGATTTATTGCCTTATAAATAGTCATGAAAATAAAGAAAACCCATTGAATTAGAAGGTGTGTCCAAACTTTTGGTCTGTACTGTGTATATATACCAAGCAGACAAAGAGATCAGAGTGACTGTAGATCCTTTATTGTGCAAAGTCTAAGGCCTGGAAACTAACATCCCTTTATTGAGAAGTTAGTTGCTATGGGGGAAAAAAAATCTCTCAAATTGTCCCAGGAGAGTAATTGTTGTGTTTACCAGCCTTTAGTTTTCACCACATTCATATGGAACTTAAAGCAAACGGCTAATAAACTTTGAAGGAAATCCACTTGAATGTTAGTTTCCATCCAGTGTGGGCTGTAGGCTGATGGGAGTGCTGATGTAATCAGATGTGGTTTCAATGCGTTACTGACTAAATGTCTGAACAGGGAGTTCATCATGTAAAGACACTCGTTTTATGCAGTAATGAACAGGATTATAGAACAGAACTGTCTCTTTTTCTGTTCACCATTTATCCAACAATCTTCCAAGTTTTTATCTCCTTTTTCAAGTGCCACCATGAACCTTAGTTGTTGTTTGTTAGCGGCGACTCTCCATCCGGTCCAGCAGTGTGGAGGTTCTAGTCGTGTTTCAGAACACTGCCTTCTTTGTGGCCTCCGCAACAAAGGCGGCGGTGACATCACTTCATGGGTTAAAGTGAAAAGTCTGGGAGGATGGGATCTGCTGGCCTCTCCTTCTGGTTCGGACTCTTGCTTGCCCTCCCCTTACTGTAAGTCATTCTGAACAGGGCTGCTCTCCCATCACGTACATTAGCAATCATTGTTTCTGGCACCCAAAGCACTGCGACATGAAAATGAATGGCTCTTTGGAAGTCGAGCATCCTCTTATTGGTAAAGCGCTCTGGAAGTATGCAGAGTGAACAGCTATAAGCTGCTTGGAGCCACCTGGGACAGGCCTACAGCTCTTTGTGAGAAATGACAACATCTCAGTCTGGGTCTTGCATAAAGATTTGATCTGAACATTTGGGCAAAGTATTTTATCTTCAGATAAAATAAGCTGATAATGTTTTGTTTATACAGAGATAAAAACACTTCACTAAAAAATTTTTTTGTGGAACCTTATTCCAGAAAAGCTGACCTCAGATCCAGAACCACACAGCATTCTGGGGGATGTAGGCAGAGACAGCTTTGAAATCTTCTGTATACCTTTAGACTCATAAACATCTCGCTATCCCCTTTATGGTTCTATAGGTACCGGTAGTGGATCCCTCTCCCACGCCATCCTGCGCACCATCGCCCCCACTGGCCACTTGCACACAGTGGAGTTCCACCAGCAGCGGGCAGAAAAGGTGGTGGAGGAGTTCAAGGAGCACCGTGTGGATCACTTGGTGACCGTCAGGAACCAGGACGTGTGCAAGGATGGGTTTGGAGTGACGGGGGTCGCAGACGCAATCTTCCTGGACATCCCCAGTCCCTGGGAGGCAGTGGGACATGCCAAGGCTGCTATGAAGAAGCACGGTAAGATGGACTCCATGAGGGAATTATAACTTCAAGTTGTTTGTTGAGCAGCAACAAAATAATTTAATCACTTAAAGGGGCAGTGTTCTGTGTTTTCCAGCCACATTGTTCCATTTTATAGCACAATGAAATGACTGTTACCTTCAATTGTTATAAATATGACTTTACTTTTTTTTTACTTTGTTAATTTAACTTCTTGAAATTGGGCCTCTGTCTCCTTAAAAACTCCTGCTTTTTCTGAAGCTCTGCCTTCCGTATGTCATCACAGCATGGCTCCTCTATTAACCCTTTAAAAACGTTTTTACCTGTTCTGCTCTGAGAAGTGGCTCCTATAGCGAGCTCAATAGATTCGCAGTTTGCTAATTGCTGCGAATTAGCAAATTTGCAGAAAGTCTGCAGAAAAGGCGGAAACTTAGAAACCACAGCTTAGAGGAGGAGTTTCACCTCAAAGGCGGAGCTAGGTCCACCTTTGAGGCGGACCTAGCTCAGCCTAGGCATTTTGCACAGCTGAGTAGTTGCCATGGGGATTAAAGGATTTCTCAACATGCATGAAAGAATCAAGGCAACACTCCAGGTATGTTTTTGATGAGGGAATAGCATGACATGGTGTAAAGCTCAAAAAGTCCATTTAAATAATACTAACCCTTTAATGTAGCAGAATGGTGAACAAATGATGTTGGATTATTGAACTAACTACTATTGATATGAAGTACAGAACTCTGCTCTTTGGTCCAGAGCTCACCCAGGCTTTAGCTCCACCTGCGACTCTCAGCAGCACATGATGCACCACAGCTGTTATATAAACAATGTATCTGCTCACTCACCATGCACTTTGCCTCTCTGTAATATAATAATTTATCATTTCCACTCACTCTCCCAATCAATCCTTCTCCACTACATTACCGCAAACACGGAAAGGTTTCCAGTGAGTGCTAAAGCTGCAGAATGAACATTGTATTATCTGAGGCAGACATGTTGTTTGGCCATGGTTCCACCAGGAACCACTTCACAATAAACAACATTTAGAGTAGCACATTTCTGTCAAGATGTTTAGTTTTTAGTGCTAACCCAATACCAGTTTTTTTTCCAGTCATATACAAGTTCTTAAGTTGAAGTACTTGTCAGGTCCAAGTACTGACACAGTGTAGCTTCTAACTTTTTTTACGTCTACATCACACAATAACTTTTGAAAACACATTTCATTTATTCAGAACATGGTGGCTCTTCTTTATGGGCCTGCAGTCCCTCTGACTGCATTAACAAATCAAAGCTACAGCATGACATACGTTGTTGCATACTTTTGAAATAAAAATAATAAATATGATCAAATAAACAATAAAGTTAATACTTTTTAATACCCTCCACATTTATCCTTCAAATAACTCCAAACCTGCAGATTTCCACCCTCTCCCATGTCGAACTTCTCTTCTCTTCTTCTGTTTTTTCTTTCTCCTGTAACGTCCCTGTAACTTATTAGCACCACCACCTGGTAAGGAGTGCAGTCTAGAATTTAAGTTGCAGTGCAGCTCACGAGGAAAATTAAGCAACAGCTGACATTTATCAGGTTGCTTTTACCGCAAAAGCTAACATCCTTGTTATCTCTGTCCAATCAGTGCCAACGAAAATGAATTGATTAGCTGCTTTGAAAGGACCAGTCAACAACAAGTCAAGTAGCAGGGAGGATATGTATTTATTTCATCTTCCCAAGCTGTGCTTTTTTTTTTGGAATTCTTTAGTTATGATTGGAGAAAAGAAATCAGTGGATAGGTGGATTTCCAATGAATTATTAGAGATAATTTCTTTTATTTGGGTTATTTGCCTCTTTGCTAAATCATATACACATTTCATAGATAGTTACTATTTCACCCCTCCTTTTTTCTAATTTTTACCAGTTAACACACCGTTCTGTCCAAGCACTTAAAACCACCGCACATTAGTTTTGTTGTTGTTTATCTGTTTGCAGTCGATCCCTTTTTAGATCATAGTTCCACACTAAACACACAACCACAAACTTCCCGTCTCACATCACTTTGTCTTTCTCATTATATGAGTAGATCAGTTCAGATCCCTGGCCCTGTGAGCTCACATGGGATGTTCTGAAGTTTCAGAACCAAAGGAGCATGGCTTACACTTCCCCACATTCACCTGAACACTGCAAGCCAGGTCTGGGGAAATTCCACAAGTTAAGTGCTGACTTTCTTTCAATCCTCAGCAAGGTTTTTCAAATCCATTCATTAAAAGAAAAATAGTTGTGGACTATCCTCAAGTTGTTTTTTGTTCATCTGTATCCCATTCTGCTGAAGCACATATTTCTCATGATTTGATGGAGTCTGGAAGGTAATTCTGTTAGTCTTCTCCCACTGCGCACCATGGACTTCTTCTGCTGCTTGGTACTATATCACCAAGTCACTCATTCTGCCTTCCTGTTTTACCCTGACATTTTATAGTAGAAACAACCACCTGAAGTGGACCAGGGGATGTAATATTGGTGGGATGACTTCAGTTCCTGATTCCATGGAGCAACGTTTCCAATCACGAGACCTAAAGAATACATGTAGATCACACAATGATAGTTTGTCCTGAAGGGGATCTAGTACTTTTATAAAATAAATGGCCATAAAAATTATGAATTACCAGAGATGATCATTTCTATCTTATTTTTTGGTAAACTTTAGATGACCCCATACTGTCATTAATTTTGACCAAGTAACTTTAATTAATTTCGACCAAGTAACTATGACGAAGTAAACGGATTGGATCAAACCAAATGAATAATATTGTACTGTGGGGACATTGTTTCCAGGAATAAAATCTAAACACTGCCTTACATGGAACTAAGTAGACTATAAAAAATCATATCAATTATTATTTGTCATAGCAGTCCAAGAAAATGTATTACTGTTACAAAGCAAATGGCTCCTTTTGTTCTCAAAAAAGTTAGGATACTAGACAACTAAACATTTAAAGGTATGAAATGGTAAAGGTTGTCTCAGTTATGCCTGTAATTAAAATGTATTCAAGCTGAATCATTTGGAAGCTCAATGGCAATAGGGTGACTGGCTATTGAGACTAAAAGTTAGCCGCCCATAAGGCTGAAGTTAACATCCGATTCAGAGCCTCTTTCAGCGTGATGAACTATTTAAATTTAATAACCCAAAAAGGAGCATAATTTTCAATGCTTTTTTTGCTTATTGGTCACCTTTAAAATTAGTTAAACAACAATATAGTGAACCTCCACCTACATTCCTGTTCAGTATTTGCACTTTTTTGCGAATTGTTCTCTTGAACATAACTCTATCATGGAAAATTTGCCTATTTGCACATTTGTCTGTAGAGCACACATAAATAATAGACACAATGTGATTTGGCATAAGGCGACTAGACACGCTATTGACTGGCATTTGCAAAGCAGCTAAATCAGGTGTGCTGTTTATTTTCCTTTTCACTGATCAACTGGCTGATTTAAGGGAAGACTGTGAATATTAGCTTCCTTGATTGTGTCAGAATGGTTGCTACTGTGCGTACTAATGCATATTAAAGTGTATTTAGTATTTGAAGCATTAAATTAGACTATTGCAAGCATCAGAGGAGTCCTAAAGTATTTGCAGATTTCAGCTATTCACAAGAGAACTAGTTATGGTCTCTAACCCCCACGAATCCTGGGGGTCCTCTATATTTTGTCAAGTTAAACCTCCATTGGGATATTCTACATTGATTACACATTCTTTAGAACACATGTTGTATTTAGGGAAGAAAAATAGATTCTTATGGTGGTTTTAATGTGTAAGCCACCTCAACAATTAAACACAATTACAAATTAAAAAATCCAACAACATATTCAAAAATATAACGACATCAACAAAGCACAATTACAATTTAAGAAAACAAAACATTAACAAAGTGGAAGAGGCGGGTCTCAGAGGGAAACCTGAGACATCACTGATTGGAAGATTCCATTTTTGGCTTTAGAACCAGAAATGATTCTTGCATTCACTCTCTTTGTTTTAGATAAGCGAGAAGACAGTCACAAAGCTATGTGTTGCTAACAAGCTTCAAGTCTTGACTCAAAATATTCCTGCGTAGCTATAGCCACGTTTGCATCCCCGGTAATGTTCATTCATATTTTTAACAAATACACTAAAGCCAGAATAATTTCCAGTTCACAAGCTGTGTCAACCAATCAGTGGTGTCTCAGGTTTCCCGCTGGGACCCGTCTCTTTCGGTTTGCTAATGTTGTTGTGTTTTTGATTTTGTAATTGTGCTAAGTTAATTTCACTGTTTTTAAATTTGTAGTTGTGTTTAGAGAATTATTGAAGTTCTTCAACCCTCCCAACAATATTTCTTGGTTTTTCCTAAACATATTGTAAGAGTTGTCATGTTGTGAGCCCAGTATTACATTTCCTTACGTCATAATGCTAAATTTAACATCTATTAAAAACAGTTTAGTGGAGGGTCAAAATGAGGTATTACATTGTTTTTAGATTTTTTAATTTTATTTTGTATTTTTACGTTTTTCACTACCGTGAATCCTGTTTGCAGTCACACTGAGGTCAACATACCCAGTGGTATACCTTGTCAGGATAGTTTTGTATTCTTGTGTTTTTTGATGTTTTTCCCAAACCCTCATTCTTGTTGCTCAGTGTTAAAGGGAGATTCCCTGCATCACAAGGGAGATCAATAGCATCATTACAAGCATTAAGCCTCAATATGAAGATAAATCTGAAGGAGGAGCCAGTATGCTGCAGAGCAACTCTCCTGCCTCCTCTCCCTTTTATGGTGCCACTGCTGCATATTCCTTTCATAGACTAGCCTCCCTCATGCACACACACACACACACACACACACACACACACACACACACACACACACACACACACACACACACACACACACACACACACACACACACACACACACACACACACACACACAGATCCAGATAAATAACATGCTGCCACATCACTGTTAGAGCGATCTCATGACCATACTGGGTATTGCTATGAGCAGAGGGCTGCTGAATGCAACTCCATATGGAAATGCTCTGTTTTCTTCCCACTGCAGAACAAGTTGGGTTTTTTTTTCCTGTCTGTTGCTGACCTGAAATGATCTAGCCAAAGTCTGACATGTTTATGCCTGGGTTAAATATAAAGCTAAGGAAATCTGTAGAAAAAGTGTCCCTCTTTTTACTGAGCCACGTAGGTGAAACAAAAAAAAGACTCTTGACTTCCTTTATTGTTGTATTTTGTGGTTTCTGTGAGTTGAAGCTGAAAAGCTGCAGGAAGTTCTTCTCCTCCAGTGGATCTCGTAGGAAAGCATACTTTTTTTTCCCCCTACTGCGAGTTGTAATTTTCCTGATGTTCTGGCCTGCAGCCCAGACCTCTGAGACGGACTGTAAATCCTAACAAGCATCTCCAGCCTCCCTCTTTCTCTCACTCACTGCCTCACTTTCTCTCTCTCTCGGTGTTTCTCGTGAAGATAAACACTTGTAAACCGTGAACTTCACCAGGAGGAATCACAGGATTATGTCAAAATTGCTTTCCGTTTTAGACTTTTAGTAAAAAACTTGACAGCATTAACAGCCGCTTGGAGACGCCCTTGTTGAATGATCAACCCAACCCCTCCCAGTGTGTTCGTCTTGTTGCCAGGAGACACTAAACTGTGTGACCGTTTCGAGGGGAACACTGGTCCTGTTTGCCAAAGGAACGACTGCTATCTGAAGTATGCTGCGGTCTAATTTAATGGTTACCAGATACAATACACTCCTCCTGTAGAGGATTAAGTCTGTAGACTTAATCTTTTTTTTTTTTTTTTGCGTTTTATTGGGACTTCATACAGTATGCACCTTATCCTCACATGCCTCATAAAAGCTAAACTGCATTAAAACCTTCGGATGTACAGTGAATCACCAAAAGGATCACGTGCCAGGCAGAAGTTATTAAAAGGCCTGAAAGGGAACATGAAAACTGTTAAAGCAAAGAATGTTTGGTCTGGTGAACGTTGCTCTGAATAAGACAGAATAAGTAAGACTCTGTGTGATGTAGCCGAGTTAGAAAACCTGAAAATACACAGGTAAATATAGATCAAATAACACATTTAAAGGTAAGTGTTGAGCTCCTGTGGTCATAATGCAGAAGCACGACGTGACTATCTGCACAGCTACAACCCAGGAGGAAGTAATGCATCAGATGCTTATGAAATATATTTTCCTTGTGTTGGTGAAGTCACTTTAGAAATCCATGTGTTTGATTTAAAAGCCAAGCACAACCATGCTCTCTTAAAATAATTTGGATGTTTATTGGTTAAAACCAAAGGTGTCACAAAATATTGACTCTAAAATTCTGATATATTTGCTGTGGGATTTTTTTTTTTGTAGTAAAATCTTTGTTTTCTTAAGTTTTCAAGATTTTTGTGTGGCAAAAAAGTAGTGGTTCTTGTTTTATACTTAGTTTGATTGTTGTGAATCACCATTCCAGTAAAGTGAAATGGTGATTTAATTTTAACAATAATATATGTTAATAAGTGAATAGTTATTATGTGCACTTTGTCCTAACTTCTACCTATAACCTTCAAGCACAAGAACAGGAAATGATAAATATCAAATAAAACATGAACTTTGCACTTTAGCCGTGGTCAGGATTTCCATATTGCCACCTACTGGTACAGCAGTGCAATTACATTTGTTGGAATGTTTTTGTCAACATAAATGTTTTTTATGAATGGATGGTAAAAACCTAAGTATTTAAATATACCCTCATTCTGCAGCAGGCTTCTTCTCGACACTAAGGTTCTCTGATGAACTCTGCTTAAATGTAGAAACTCTAAGCCAAACCAACAATGAGGTTCCTGCAGGCCAGGTTGACAAATTGGTACTTTGTATTCAGACTTCTGGTGTGATTTGGAACTTTTGGAGTGAAAGCCCATAATTTTGTTCATTTAACAAACAGCAGGTTCTCCCATGAGTCACTCCCCCATCCTAAAACACGTACAGACAGTTGAGTCCTTAAGTCTCAGTCACAGACTGCACATGAATTGTAGATCCTCAAAGCCAATGATAGAGCAGAACTTAACTGGACTGACACTTAAAAGTTTGCATAGAGAGCAAGCATGAGTTGAGCAAGCGGTGTGACTTTCATGCTTGATGCGTAGGTTGGTACCATTTTCCCCCAAAATGTATCCTCATACAGGGATCATATAAATATTGGTACAGTTGAACCTGCTGTGGAAGAGCACCTTCCAAGTTGTCCAGTTTGAGCGATCCACACTAAGATACAAAAATTCAGAGGTACATGACCAGGAACTAGGGCAGAGCACAAGACGTGTTGAGTGATTGACATGGAGATCCTGCAGCCCAGGTCAATGCTTGAACTGTAAACCTAGTTTGAGAAAGGGCTGATGGTAGATGAGCAATCACTAAGGGACAGAAATAACTGACAATATGATCTGGCATTATTTAGATCACAGGTGTCAAACTCCAGTCCTCGAGGGCCGCAGTCCTGCAGTTTTTAGATGTGCCACAGCTACAAAACACTGGAATGAAATGGCTTAATGACCTCCTCCTTGTGTAGATCAGTTCTCCAGAGCCTTAATGACCTAATTATTCTATTCAGGTGTGGTGCAGCAGAGGCACATCTAAAAGTTGCAGGACAGTGGCCCTCGAGGACTGGAGTTTGACACCCCTGATTTAGATAGTCTGATAAACTGTGAACACATACAATTACTACGCGCCACGATCAGCCTCATGTGCATGGCGGGGTGCCCCTCTTGGATAATGGTAGAAGAAACACTGAGCTTGTCTTGATTGGGTCACTTTTGCCTCTCCTGAGGCAACATTGACTTTTTTTATTTTACCAAAAATGAATTTTCTTTCCAATAGTGTATATTAGAATAGTTAAACAAATTATGCAATGTCATTTAGCAACTTGCAGTGACTTTTAGGATAGCTAGTTTCCTTCTTGAGTAGTCGGCAACATTGCCAAGATCACCGTCGGAAACGATATCAGTTGCCTGCAGAACACATTCTATAAACAACACTGGGCTTCATGAGATTATTGGTGGGATTATTGGTCAAACTCGCCAGTCTGAATTGGTTAGGAATCCTGGGAGTCCTGTCAGTTGGCCTCTTCCTGAGGATTCCTTCTGGCCAAGTTTACACACATTTTTCTAAAGGTTCCAATTAACCAGCTGTCTTGGGACTACAGCATACGTCTGTCTAGTATTTTGTTGGGAAAGTTCAAGTTAAGGTCAATGTTGGCCATGCACTCTTTATCACTATTTTTTTTTTTTCTTTACCTAATCGTTGGTTGAGGGGAAGCTGTTGAAACTCCCACCACCTCGTCTTATTTTTTAAGGTGAGCTAAAGAGCTAGCAATAGCCTCAGACATGGACGTCACTGTTTGTTTCCTTTGGCAGACTTCTTCTTAAGTCATTTTTGCCATTCGACTTGGTTAATAACAGTTGAGCAGTACAACACCACTTCTCAATACCATGGCCTGTTAAAGTCCTGCTATAAATATTCTACTATCTATACATGTGAGTCTTTTTAGTGCTAAGCTGAAGCTTTCACAGTAAAACTATCAAAAACACCGATGGCTTTAGCCCAGTTTTCAGTCATAAACATTTCTTGTAGTTGGTTGGTGGTTGCTGTTGAGAGAACCAGGGTTTACAGATGAACTTGCCAGCTGACTCGACAGGTCTCCTTGTCTTTACAAACTGTTTTATTGAGTCTTAACTCATTTTATAGTCTCCATTGTGAATTATTACGTCTTCTTTTTTTTTTAAGGTCTTCAGTCGTTCCTAGAGACGAGGCACTTAGAACCTTGTGTTCACAACCTGTTCAACACCAGCCGACCTGTTTGTTTTTAGAACCTTGGAAACACTAGTTGAGTTAATAATTAGGGTTTCCATTAAAAATCATTGGAGTTGGGAAAGAGTGTAAAACTGTTCATCTGGTAAATAAACCTCATCAAAGACCTATAATTAGATCACACCTCCATATGACTGTCATGAATTATTCTTCAGCCTTTATTGCAGGGCTAAAGTTTGCATGTTTCTTGCCACGTTTCACTTTTTAAAACTCCTCCCTAGTTCAGGTTTGAACTCAAAAACTCAGCTTATTTTACTAACCCAAGAGCTGGTCTCTGCAGCTGCACCGCTCCGTGTCAGTGTGTGTCCTTTAGGTCAGCCATGAATGGCTTGTTGGCGTGTTTCTCCGGCCTCCCGCCGAGACGACCTCGGGGCTCAGCGTGGAGACGAGAGGCTGCGGCCAGCAGGTGATCCTCTGATGATCCGCACGCTGCAGCCGGGAGCCAACAATCTGCATGGATGTTTTTCTTTTTTAATATCCCTGTTTGTGGGAAACGAATGCATGTGTAGAAGTTGTATTAAAGGAGGGAATGTTTTCTCAGAGTAAACTGGCCCAGGAATCCTGTCCAAAACATTTACCTGAGGGATGTTTAGTTCTTTCAAAGAAAACATCTAATTTTACACAAACTGATTTGTATAAACATGGAGTCAAGTGTGTCTCAGCCACAAGAACTAACCAGTGAAGAATCTTTCTTTTTTTGTGTTCTTTCTTCATATGTCCTCTCTTTGGCAAAATCCACTGCCTTTAAATGTTTTATGTTATATCTACATGTCACATTGTTCAGTGAAAGGATTTTTTTAATGTTTTTTGCAAAAGAAATCAGTTTTTTTTGTTTTGTTTTTTACAAAGAATCCTGTTCAACCAGTTAGATCATCGAAGTTTTACTGATTTTATCTCAGTAAAACTTCAGTTGTTTTTTTGTTTGGGTTTTTTGTGTGTGTATTATAAGATTATCTATAGATATAACAACATTCATAAACGGGTTAATTCCAGGTGTTTTACAAGAAAACAAAGGATCAGACCTACGACAGCTTTAAAAACACCAAACGTCCAATAAAAACGCAAGGCCTCACACAAGAAGAGGTTAGTTACACGTTTAGGGCGAATGGAAAACCAGAGCTCCAGTGGAATGGTGTAGATTAAAAAATATTTGTGTGTTGGTCCAGTTAAAGGAGCAGTACTATGAAAACTTGACTTTTTGAGCCTTACATCATGTTATCATTTTATTCTGTCATCAAAAACATACCTGGAGTGCTGCTTTGATTCTTTCTTGCATATTTGAGAAATAGTTTCATCTCCATGGCAACTGTTCAGTTGTGTAAAGTGCCTGAGTGGACTTAGCCCCGCCTTCGAGGCAAAGCTCCTCCTCTGAGCTGCAGCTTCCAAGCTTCTGACCCTTCGCCCTGCGACTTCCCTACTGGTCATTAGTAAACACCTGGAGGATCTGCGCCTCATAGGAGCTGCTTCTCAGAGCAACACTGGTAAAAATGTTGTTAAAGTTTAATAGAGGAGCCATGTTGTGCGGAGAGCAGGAGCTTTTAAAGAAACAGAGGCCCCATTTCAAGGCGTTAAATTACAAAATCAAATTTCTTGTAAGTCATATTAGATATGTTGCATTTTTATAACAACTGAAGGTAACAATTATTTGATTGTGCTATAAAATTGCACTCTCTGCCTGGAAAATCTATAATACTTTAGCTTTATATTGAGAATTGGTGTCTTGGTTTAGAATTGTAACGCTCATAAAGACTTGCCTGAAAACACCTGCATGTGTTACATGGAAATCTGCAAAGTATTGACTCATATGCATGCCTCACTACCTGGACTGCTATTTTAAAAAAAATTCTTATACATAAAGTCAAAGCAATAAATTTGACATTATTAAAAATTTAAAAAATCAAAATGTATGAAAAACGTGTGCATATTATGAAAGTGCTGACTTGATGGTAGCATTAACCAGTTTCTTATCTGGGTGTGGTTACCCGTGTCGTCCTGCAGGGGGCCGGCTGTGCTCCTTCTCTCCGTGCATAGAGCAGGTTCAGAGGACGTGCCAGGCGCTGACGGAGCGGGGCTTTGAGGAGGTCAGGACCTTGGAGGTTCTGCTCAGAGTCCATAACGTCCGACCCGTCACCCTGCAGCTGCCCGACTTCGGCCCCGACCCCGGCTGTCCCTCGTCCTCCTCTCAGGCCGTGGAGGAGGCTCCTCCCGCTGCCGCTGCAAACCCCGCCTCCCTAAAAATCAAGACCACCACTCCGCCCAGAGAAATGCCGGGCCACACGGGGTACCTCACCTTCGCCACCAAACCCAGAACCTGAAGGCTGGAAGCCGCCGGTCACTGCTTGCATCAAGCAGAAATTTGGACCACGAGCTTCTTCTGGAATATTCAGGATGTTTATCTTTATGAGTTGTGATATTATAAGGTTAACCTTTTATACCTACTTTTAGGTTTGCTGAGCATTTTGGTTTTTTTGTGTGTTTGTTTATACAGGCAATAAATGAGTGAAATTTATTGTTTTTCATTCTACAGCCTGTTGAACTGAACCCTGTAAGGAAGAATACATGAAAAATAATAAATTAGCTGAAAGGATTTTGTGTCTGCTACACGGTGCTTTACCAACTATTTCACATTTTTTCCTCATCTCAACAATTTCATTGGGATTTCACATCATAAACTAATGCAGAGTGTAATTGGGAAAAGGACCAAGAGATGCATGCTTTTTAAATTTATTTTACTATTAAATATCTAAAACATCTGTCGTGCATTTGTGTTCCAGAACTTTGGAATTTTTCATTCTTCATAATCTCTGTTCTCAGGAAGAACATTGGTACCACACTGTCTCCTCCCTCTAGTTCTCCATATACGTAACTGATTTCGGTGTAAACCGCCACACGATGTGAATGTGCCGCCGCTGTAAAGCCTCATAACGGCCGTTTGCAGTGTTTTAAAGATTTGAGCTGTTTTAGTCTCTGCCTGTATCCAACCAGCCATCAGTCTCCCTCTGAAAGCAGCTAACTGGATTTGTTTTCTTTCTCCTGTCAACCAGAACTCTTCCCCAGTGCATGAATTAGCATGCTAACCGTATTTGAAAAGTAAATAGGAGCACTTGCCAAAAATAAAGTTCCTGCCTACTGTAAGACAAACATTGAGCTGAATTTATAGAGTTTTTCAGCTCAAAACAAACTGAAATCTGCTCAGCTAACGGCTAGCTAGTGAAGGGAGCGACTTGTTTAGCTGCTGAAAAGCTTATTTATATCAGGAGTTGCAGATAGAGCCATGAAGAAGTATTAAAACCAAACAAACGTCTAATTACATTAGATTTTAAGTGATGAACACTAAGTAATGCATAATTAAGTAGAAAGAAAAAGATGAAATATAGTTTTTATAAAACTAACAAAAACATAAATATGAAAAGTGTGGAATGTGTTTGTATCTAGCTCGTCAGTTAGCCTGTTTAAAAGCCGCCCATCGTTCTACACTTTGCTTCATACAGAAGGTCTGTTAGGTAATTACTGTGAGGCGTGGCCTCTGTTGAAGTTTGTCTTAAATCTTCCTCTTGCTGCGACTTTAACATCTCTGTATTTGGAAGCTGTACCAACACAGACTGTTCACTTCCTCTGCTGCCACTGCTAAAACTACAGGAGGGGCAGACTACAATTCTAAAACAGAAAATGGACATTATGTTTCTCTACTTCTGCTTCTGCTTGCTGATTGGCCAAGATGAAGTTCAGCCAGAGAAATCCAGCTGAACGGAAGAAATCCCAGATGGGGCAGTGAAGGGAGATGAGAACTGAGCGGAATTGCAACAATCAGTCTAGTTGTTATTGTATTGTTTATCATTTATTGTGATAAATTTGTTATCAGAAGATTTTGACTTATTGTCATAAGTTAATTAATAACGTATATACCTCCCCAACTCCCTGAAACTGTCCTTATTGTCAGGATTGATAGTTTTACTATTTTTTCAACTGTTTGTTGAATAAAAGCGTCAATAAATACCAATAAATTTTAAAATTAAGTTACCATGAGCAGCTCAGTGTTAATAATAGTGTTAATAATCACACTTCTATATGTGACTGGTGTCCTAAAGAAGCTTTATTACAAATGGGAATATTTTGTAAGAGCAATATTTGTATTTGTGGGGCTATTATTTACTGTGACACCATCAGTCACACTGATGGTGTCACAGCACCATCACATTATCACGACCGTTATCACAACGTTACTGCAAAATATGGTAAAGTTTTCCCATATCGCTCACTCCTAATGTAAGTTTTTGCTATTTTTGTGTTTCCTCAAATGCTAAATTTGTGGAACGCATGACTAACAGTTGTGTTGATAAATTATTCAACTGGAGTTGTTGCTCTTTACAGCTCCTCCAGAGTTAACATTCATTTAGCTTCAATGTCAGAATATTGTTTTAGAACTCAACCCTGCTACTTCTCTACAGCTTGTCTGCCAAACTGTCTGCTGTATTAATTGAGTTTCATATCCTGTATATTAATGCTGCTAAGTTAAATAAACTTACCTGAGGCCTTCATAAAACATCTGGATTTAATATGGGGATGGGGATGCAATATGGAAAAGGCAGAGGGGTGTAAATACTTTTGTATGTCGCAGTAATGGTTTGGTGGACGACGACATGAAGCTAAATTGCTCCCTGAACGGAGGAGGAGGTAATCCTGGTGGACCGGGCTGGGAATAGCAGCTCTGATCTGCTGGAAATCCAGCCACTTAATCAGCTTGTCCTCCGAACAGCTGAGCCGCGGCGCGCTGAGACCTCACTGGGACCTCACTGGGACCTCACTGGGACCTCACTGAGACCTCACTGGGACCTCACTGGGACCTCACTGGGACCAGTCTGGACCTCCGGGACCTGGCCGACGAGCATGAAGCTGAATTAGGGCCAAATGTTATATTAATATGAAACACAAAACTCTAATAGAAAAACTAAAAGTCAAATTTAGATGCTAATTTTTTGTTGTGTTGAAAACTTGAAAAATACAATCATGTATTAAAAATAAAAAATATGTATGCTGTTTTTTTTCCCCCTCTCAGTTCAAATAAAATATTGATTTAATTCTGGAAGGTTTTTGAAGAAATTATTCATTTAAATTGTTCACTTCGCCTAAGATAATGGCCTAAGTCTTTTGCCAAAATCACTCTTGGCAAAAATTGAAATAGGCCATTATTCAAGGAAGGTGACAATATATGAAGATTTTTTTTTTCAACTCCACGTTTTATGTTTTCAGAAACGTTCGTTTCTTTTACAACTACAATTTATTTATCTTTTCACTTTCAGATCAGTTTTTTTTTGTTTGTTTCTAACTTTTGGCCCAGATTTTTTGTAGGGGGCAACCTTAAGTTTTCAATTTCAAGTTTTAGTTTTTCTATTACATCTTTGGTTTTTATAAAAAATTATCAAAACATTTGGCCTTAATTTAGCTCCATAAAGGAAGATCTGTTCAAGACACCCCAGCATGCAGTTGGGCCATATGAGGAAGAGGAGGAACGCCAGCCCTCTGCAGGTCCACCCGACGATGAAGGAAGATCTTATGGATAAAGAGACGATTTAGTTTTTACCATTTAGTATTTTTTCATACCCTTTTTGACATTTAAAGCTGTTTGAGCTGAAATAGATGAAAGAGTGTTTGAATGAGATTTAACAAAGACATTCATTGTATTCATATTGATACAAGCTTTTAGTTGCTGTTTCTCTCCACCCATCACAATTATTCCACCCTTACCAAATTACCACTGCTCCATATTAGACCTCAGTAAACCGTGTGTGTGTGTGTAGAGTGTGTGGCACTCTGCTTTCCTTTGACCCCACGCGCTCCACACAGGAACCACAGGAACCTGCATGAACCTCTTTAGGTTCATGCAGCTGTGAATATCTGTAATCCCAGGGAGGAGAGAAAGGAAAATTAGCCGTGATCAGATTAGAGGCTGAGAGCGCTAAAGCTGTGAGCATGTTAAGGTGTTTGTGTAAAGCTCTTACGGAAGCATCACATTCTGCCGCAGCACACAAACACATCAGACCTGAAGTTGTTTCCGAGTGAAACTGAGAGGTTTTTGCTTCACCGAATGCTGCGGGGGCTGAACAGCTGCTTCTCTGCTGCAGCTGTGTGGCAGCATCAACACTCACATGACACAATTCAACAGACATATATGTTGGATTTCATATTTCATACAGATTGCATGTGTATGCTCTAAGAGACAACATAATGTTTGAAACTCCTGCAGCTCCTCCAGTGTTACTCCTGGTCTCCTCTTTGATACTTTCTTTAAAAAAATCTTGGGAAAATGGCAATTCTTTTAAATAAAAAAAAAGTATCATAGCATTTAACATCTATTTGGAAACCTTGCAAGGTGACAGTGTACAGGTGATGGATTGCCATCATCCTCATGTCATGATGTCAAAGTGTGAATGACATGAGGAAAATAACACTTATTATAATTTTTTATTAAAAAAGCAACTATCAGTGGTTGATCCAGAGAAAAAAAATGATTGTCATTCAGCTGACTGGCACAAAAAGTCTCCTATAACTGCAGCTCTGACACTTTGGGTATCAATTAGATGTACCTGTTCATTTTAAATTAAAAAAAAAGTTAGACATTGGAAACAGTTTGATGAATAGTTGTGTGGTTTTCTGTTAAAATTTTAAAACGTCAGAAACTAAAAAGTGCGATGTACAATACTTGGTTTTAATCAGGGATGCATCGATATGATGATTTGGGCCGATAGTCATATTGATAATCCAGAATACAGCAGCAGATGCGTCTAAAATGAAAAACAGGTTCTACTAAAAACAAATCCTGGAATGGTATTTTCAAAGTTCTACCAGTAAGGATGATTAAAAATATCCATTAATCTATGCATTATTGATTATTGAAAACCCTGTAAATTGCGCTATCTCAGCTCCATGTCACATATTAAACACCTGGATGTGAAATCTTCTGTGGAGAACTTGACGACATGCTGGTCATTCAGGCCGTCTGGCTGGAATCAATCTGGCCGATCTCTGCAGGAAGTGGGAGTAATAAATGGGAAAGCATCATTTCTGGACTGGGAACGCCTATAACAGTATTAAAATCAATGTTTCTAACTGAACTAGCTGTCAGAAACAGCAGTTAGATTTGCTCAGTTTTAACAAAGATTTTATGGAAATTACAAGCTGCCTCTTCACCTGACTTGAGTCTGTTTAATGGCTAACACTCAATTAAACTAGAATTAAATTATACAGTGAATTAAAATGTTGACTTTAATTAAATAAATTCAGTTCATTTAACTTTTTTTTTTTTTTTTACAGTTATTTTTAACGTAAATATGCCGAAGGCCTATTGAGGTCAAAACGTTTTCAAATGAACTTGGTTCATTTTAAGTAATCTGGAAGAGTTACCAGCAAGGTATCCCACAATGCATTGGATACATACAACTGCACCATGGGTGAGGTGTATGTATGGTCATTTTCATGAGCAGTCTTATGATCGTGTATGTTTTGCTGAAAATAAGTGGTTAAACTGATTAGTATGAATTCTATATTCATTGAGTTCCACTTTTCTGGTTGCTCCATAAATTTCGCTGCGCTTCTTCTCCTGCTATTTTCACCATTCAACTTTTATATTATTCAGCTTGGTCTCCTAATGACCAATATACCTCTTGGTATTCATAACCTTCATTTTTTTTAATGAATTTTTCACCCCATGGGGGAAGCCGCTCCATCCTGTAGCAGAATTGAGAATTACAATATAAAATGTCTGTTGTGTTTCACAGTGGATGTTTCAGGTCCTGCCTGTTAATGGCGACCAATCATCCACTTTCAGAGGCAGCGGCCATTTTGAAGTTGGGCAGTTTAACAGCTTTGATGCTGTTTAAAACCTGGGAATAATTTGACATTTTGATATTGTTTTTGTTTTATACTGCATGTGGCATGTTTTTTTTGTAGTCGCCGTGCTAAACGATGCCTCCAAACCAATGTTGATATCTCAGGAACCATAAAAGATATGGATTTTATTCACCCACCGTTTTTACCAGAAGGAACAGGGGAACGTTTCTGTACTTTTCAAATGTTAAGTTTTACATGAGTTTTTTCAAATTTATTTTATTTTTGTTTTTGGGGGTTTTTTTTACATTGCATGGAATATATATTACATGCAATGTAATATTGCATGTAATATGCAATATTACATATGTATTTTGCATATGTAAAATACATATAATGCTAGATAATGCTGGGTGGTAACCCAGCATTATCTAGAGGTAATGCTGGGTTTCCACTAGAACCCAGCATGCTAGTGGTATCCTAGATGATATCATTAGTATTTTAGCTTGTTTTAACTTTTTAGCTAAGTTTGGCTTTTACCTGGGTTTTTCACACTGCATGGACTATTTCTTACCTTTCTGCAAGTCTTCAGCAGTTTTCTTCAAACGCTTTTGCCATTTTCACCAAAAGCATTCAGCATTGAGCATTCAGCATTCACACTTGCATTTTCATAGGAAATACATTTTCATAGGAAATGAACACTTTCTAGTTATTTCATAAGTTCTGGTAAAGGTTGAGTAGAGAAACAATAAAAAGCAGGAGCCAGTCATTTTTATGTAAGTACGTTTAAGTAAAATAAAATAAAAAAGCCTTCAGAAAAAAAAAGTTTCAGGTGTTGTTTAAGTAATTACAGCATACTCAGATTTATTAAGTTAACATAAGTTATGCTCACAAAAACTGCACAAGTTAATGTTACTCAGCTTAACTTAATGTGGACAAAAAACTTTGAGGCAACAATTTTGCATCTATTTTTGAAGTAAGGAGAACTAATTAAGTTTTACAGTGAATAGGATCAAATATTTGAGGTGTGGAAGGAGAGCTGCTGGTCAAAGGAGGATGTGACATCAGCTTGGCTGAAGCCATGAGTGTAAGATGTTTGTTTCTGAAATCTTTCTATTGATTCATTTGTTCAGTTCATTGGAAACTTCAAACTACCTCAAACTCAGAACCAGATATACGAAACAGATCTTCAATTTGAAAAAAAAAGAAAAGAAAAACAGCTTCAGGGTTTCTCCACCTGTCTGCTGAACTTGATGGGACAGTTGTTGTTGTTTTCCTGGGAACTAAGCTCATTAACACCCGGCTCCCCTCGTCTTGCTGTGGAACTTCACTGGCATTCCTGCGGCTCGTTCTGGATCCCTGCCAGGCCTTTAAATGTGTGCGGTCAGGAGGGAACGACAGAGGAGGCTTAATCAGAAGTTCGGGTCAGCTGATGAGAGCGCCGCTGCTCAGATCGCCTGCATCCGACGGCAGATCTAGCTGGACGTGTTCCATCAGTGGAAATGGGAACACAGCAGGGGCCATTAAGGGCCTGGAAAGCCCAACGTTTGCATAATTAGGGCCTCGTTTTGGTAGAGCTGGATTATGTATTTGTGTAAATTCCTTGTCCTTCGTGTCGTCTGCGAACTCACACGGATGGAGGCATTGTCTGGTTGCAGGGTGTGTGTTGTACTGTGATTCTTTGTATCAGGCAGGCCAGAGCTGAGTGTGTGTGTTATCAGTGGTGAACTCTCAGAGGTCGGAGGCTTTGTGCTGCTTCGCTCTGACGTCACGGAGCTGTCAGCTGAGTCTTTGTCACATTCTGCGGCCCTGAAAACTCCTGTGTCCTGCAGACACTCTGCACAACTCAGAGGGGGAAATATCATTTTAGCAACAGTTTACATTAACAGTCATGAAATCGACTGTTTTGACATTACCTCTCAGTAATCAGCACCCCAACTTAATACTGTGTTACATAAGATTAAAATTGTTACAGTGCTTCAGTGTTGGCATGAATTGATCACTCAAAATATTCAGTTAAGTTTGATTTTAGTTAAATATCTGCCATTTAGCCATCCTGTCTATTTACTATTGATCTGAGTTAGCTTACATGACAGACTTGTTAGAGGTTTTCATATCAGCTGGTGATGATAACATGTCTAAATGAGGAAATGCATTCTATATGAGACGCTGGCTTGGTGACCTTCCTGTTGACTTGGAGTCGGTCCAATCTCCGTTGGACCTCAAACACACCGAGACCAGTTAGCCTGCCAGCGTTTAACCTTGTGATAACTGCAAGATAACAGCAGCCTGGACTAGTGATCAGAATGACTGAACTTCAGAGGGAAAACACAAGGGATCGAAGCCGACTGAAGAAAACAGATTCAATCCTTGTAGATTACATTGATCAACATCCGAAGTGACTCAGAGTGACGTTTTCAGACTTTTGTTTGGTTTGCTCATCCTCTTTAACGAGGTTCATTTGAACTCTGGTTTCTGGTCGTGTCAAGTTCATTTCCTTTTCCTTGGTTTTGGTCTTCATTATGGTTGCTAATTTCAACAGGCAGAAAGCTTTTTAAGAAGATGTTTTTCTGAGAGCAGCTGTAGGCCGACAGCATCAGGGAAACACAACATGGTCTGATTTATACAGCTTTCTTTGAATGTCTCACACTGCCTGGTCAAAAAAGAAAGCTGGTGCCGAAAAAACCAAAAAGGTCCCGTTAATATTTTGTTGAACCGCCTTTAACTTTGTTTTGATGAGTTTCTGAAATGTCAGAAGATTTATTTCTATCCAGTGTGGCATTAATCTCTCGCCAAGATGATGGAAGAGTCCTTCTCCAGAACATCCCAGAGACTCTCAGCGAGGTTCAGGTCCGAACTCTTTGTTGGCCAATCTAAAGTAATGTTGCTGAACTTTGACCTGACCACCCGGAGCAACCCCGGATCACAGCACTGACCCAACAAGATGCCATGATGGATCATCACTTCGTCTGCCTCTCTAATGGCTGCTTACCCTGAAGCGCCCATCACTCTGGAAGAGAGTAAATCTGGACCCATCAGATGACATGATCTTCTTCCATCACTCTACAGTTCATTCTTTTGTAGGTTGCAGTGTCATTGATTGGAGTATTTCTCCTGGCTACTCAACTGTTTGGTCCCAGTCCCTTTGAGTTCCCATCACATTGTGATGTGGAAATGTTCTTGGAAATGTTAAGCTCTTAAGCACATCCCAGAGATGTTGACTCAAATATGATGTCACCAAACATTTAACAGATCACAGGTCTAGATTATTCAGGGTTTTTCCAACAACATTTCTTCTTCAAAGATGATGGTCCCCCACTGTCCCTCCAGTTTGTAATTACACTGGGTTAAAAAAAAAGAGCATCTTTGGGAAGTTGTCTATGTTTTTTCAACTGAATTAGGACTATTTTGCACTGCTGGATCCAAAAATGACATCAATTTTTCTCAGTCAGGTCAGGTTTTTGTTCTAATTTGATTTAGAGAAATTTGATCTTCTGACTAAATTGATAACATTTCTGTGACATTATCAGTTCATTTCTGTTCATATTTCTCATCTGGGGAAATAAATTGTTTTCTAACAGAGTGCATTAATTAAATGCTACAAACTTGGATTTCTATAAATTGAATAATAAACACTAAGGGTGTTTATTAACACATGTAAATTGAACATTATGTCTTCGTTGTGTAAAATTCTCCGTCTCTTTTCCGTCCTGATGGAATCTCTCCTGCTCATCACTCAGTGATCCAGATGTCAGAACAAGTCCTGCATTTTGATGCTCATGTTGCTCCATATTCAGAAAGTTGACCTGATTGAGCAAAACCAATGAGATTTTTGGCTTCAGCTCATCAACATGACCCTAAAACTGTTGAAAAAACCCCAGGCAGTTTTTTGGCTGTTGACCAGAGTTATGCATTAAACAGTTCTCAACCCCATTTTAGTCATTTCTGAATCTCCTGAGATGTTCTCTCTGCTTGACGCTAACGATCTGACCCTTGTTAAACAGGCTCACATGTTCTATGACCACAGGATGCATCCTCCCACATGGTTGTTTAAGAAACGAGAAGCCACTGGGGTTAAATAACGTGAGACAGTTGTCCATGCAGTAGCTGTCCAATAGGAAGCCTGTACCTGTTTGTTCAGTTAAATTCAGGTGGTGACTGTTTATTTGGCCAGGCAGTGTACAACATGAACCAACTGCAGATGGGATGTTTACTGTTCATGTCTGAGTCATGTCCCAGTGTCTGGGTCGTTCACCACCTCTTTGACTGCAGCAGGTCACTGTGACTCTGAACAGGATCAAGCAGGTATGGAAAACTCAGAAATATTTCAGTCATGCTTCATTTGACTCTCGCAGTGACATTTTATTGGCTGCTGCCAGCACAGGAGTGTGTTGTTTTCCTGACCAGAGAACAGGACAAAACACTTCTTTGTCACCTTGTCTGGACTGAAACTCCACACTCCACGTTTCTAAGTGCCTTGTAGCAACGTCATTGTCTTCCTTGCTCCTTTTGCTTACTTTAAAAACTCCTGCTTTTTCTGAAAGGTTCAGGAAGTCAACAATACATGGCTTCTCTATTAACCCTTAAAAAAACGTTTTTATCAGCGTTACACTGAGGTAGCTCCAACAATGAGCTCAGCAGATGTGCAGTTTGCTAATTGCTGCTAGCTAGTCTGAAGGAGGTGAGTGGGGGAGCCATTGTTCTGTGAGGCAGAAGCCTAGAAGCTTGGAAACTGCAGCTCAGAGGAGGAGCTGTGCTTTGTAGGCGGGGCTTGGTCCACTCAGACATTTTGCACAGCTGAATGGTTGCCATGGAAGATTTCTCAAACATGCAAGAAAGAATCAAGATAACATTCCAGGTATGATTTTAAGGGAACAACATTATAACATGATGGAAAGCTAAAAAAGTTGATTTTACATGATATTGCCCCTTTAAGTTGTTTTCTTATAGTGTCACACAAGGAAGCAAATTGTTTAGTGTGTACCTGCATCAAAACCCAACAGTGTTCCTCAAATACCGGGGGTCGGGGGAAGAGTTCACTTTTAATACCAGAGTAGAATATTCAGCTTTAACGTTGCCTCCAAACCGTTTGGGCTCTGGAACAACTCCTGGTGAATGATGTTACAATAAACTAGTGGAAAGAGATTCACATTCAAGTTAGTCACTGGAGATCTGCTTCCACCCTATGACTTCACAGTCTTCAGGTCAAACATTCAGACAGGACCTTAACAAGGTCGGTAAGAAGTCCTGCAGTTTTTCAAAGAACATAGCTCCCAACAACTCAGGCCTAAATGTGGGATTCCGCAGGTCTTCTACTCAGTGGTTTAGTTTATTTAAATTGGCTGTAAACAGAGCTGGTGGAGGAGCTTTGGCCCAGAGATCATGGTTTGTTTCATGTTTTCCATGTGTCTGAGTCCAGGCAGCGTTCCTGTGAGTCACTGTGTCATGGGACTTCTCAGAGAAAATAGAAAACAGAGCATAGAAACACAGAGAAACACACAGCTCTGACTGAGGAACCTCAAGAAGAGACAGACTGAAGCAGCCAACAATAGAAACTTCTGTTTTTACCTCTGCACAGGGGAGCCTGTGTCTCCCCCTTGTGGCAGAGATTTGATCTACAGCAACATGTTTGGTGCCATTTTTTTTATTAGTTGTCCTCATGTGAGGAGGGCTTGAACTAAAAAAAAAGTAGGAATTTGTTTTTTTGTGTAAAATGTATATATATAAAAAATATTCAGCATGTCCTCTAATAGGAAATGCTGAAAAATGAATAGCTGTCATTGTTTGCGAGTTTAAGTTGCACAAATGCATGTTTACAGTCACTGAAAAATCAGAATTCCTGATGGGAGGACTCGGGTTCATTCTGTAGGTATTCTCATTTGAAACATAAAGAAAACCATCTGCACTCTTACACGGATTAAATGATACATTTTGTAGAGGTTGTTTTTTTTCTTTAATTAACCAACTCAGATGCATATTCCTTTGGATTAGACTGCATTGTGTTTATAACTACACTGTATTCATGTTGATATGTTGACCTTACAGTACAGTATTTTTAATCTGTTTATGTATTTTATATTCTATATTTGAGTCTATTGGAAAAGCTTGTGAGTTTAACAACTCTTCTGCTGAGAGAATGCTGCCCTCTGGTGGCAACGTACAATTTGTTTTCTTCCAGTTTTGGTAGTTGATCAATTTTTATTGAACAAAACCCCCTCTTTATGTCCTGGTGAAAAACAAAAAGTTTAATGCGAGTTCACTGTGATACATCGCTCTGACCGCGGTGTGCAGAAGGAATCTTAAACAGTCTGACGTTTTCTGAGGTTCTTGCAGCATGATAAAAACAGCAGGTTTGGGGAAAAGAGAGACGAAGCATGCAGAATAAGACCATCTTTATTTTGGAATTTGGGAATACAAATCTGAAACACAGCCATCCATGGAGCATTCACACGACACGGTCAGTCCGGTAGTGGTGTGCTTTTTGTACAAGCGCAGCTTTTGGAAACAAAACGAAACAAACAAACAAACAAAAAAAATCATAAAACACCTGTGACAGTCAGTGCAGTTAAAGGCAACTTAACATCGGGTATTTGGAGGAATAAACTACACGCAGGACTCCAGCCACCTCTTAAGGGAGTAATGGTGTTTGCAGACACAAACGCAAGGCTAGTTTCTAGGTTAGAGACTGGCTTCAATAGGAAAATAGATTCCTGTTTTTTTTTTTACTTCATTTTATTTTTACTGTTCCCCACCCAGAAAGAAATAGACTATAAAATCATCAGACTGAAACAATAAGCAACGGTGATGCACCAAAGTCCCATTTAAATTTGACCTCACCATAAAAATACAAATGTTTCCTCCTTCAGATGAAATATTTAGCTTGGAGGCCGACTTTAAACCGTGTTTGACATTTAAAATGCTCTTTTCAAACATTGTTCTTCTAAGGCTCATAAAAGAGAAAATAATGAATGTTGGATGCCCTGCGACAGACCGGCGACCTGTCCAGGGTGACCCCTGCCTCTCGCTCGGAACGTTAGCTGGAGATGGACACCAGCACCTCCTGACCCCACTGGGGACAAGGATGTTAGACAATGGATGGATGGATAATGATTCAACTTTTACAGTCAGATAAAACCAGCCTTTTTGTAGCTTCACAATCATTCAATCTTGAGCCATTTCCTGTCATTCTTTAGTAACACATGCTGCTACTGCAATGCCTTGTTAAAGTATTCACGCCCCTCCACAGTTCGTGACATTACACCCAGACTTTGTCGTATTTGATGAGATAAACCACCAAAAGTAATTGTAAAGTGGAGAGAAAATTCAGACAATTTTCCACCTGTTTTTTTTTAATTATTATTAATCTGTAAAACATGGCATGCTTTAGGACGCAACCCCCTTTAGTCAGAACCTTGTAGAACAATACACACAGATGGACTCTGTTAAGTACTTATTAGTCTTCTTAGGGAAATCACTTGTACTGGAATTCACTTATGAATATCAGAATACAACTGCATTGAACACTTCTCAGTTTTGTATTTATTAGGATGTAAAAACGTATCTGTCTATTTTTACTCATGATTGCGTGCTACCTTGTGTTGCCCTATTTAATGAAATACTAAAACACTGACATTTGCGGTTGCAATGTGACAAAATACAAAAGTCCATAAGACATGAATACTTTTTGCAAGGCGGTGAGTGTGAGAAAAATGTTTAAAAAAAAAACAAGAACCGACATAAAAGACTACAGTGAGCCGAGTGGAGACAAATCTGACCTGTAAACTGTTTGCTCCGTGTAAATAACTGAACTGAAGGCCTGGCTTTGAATCCCATCTGGATCGGAGTTTTTAAATACACTTTAATGGACTCCCCCAGCCAAGTTCAGACTCTTAACAAGCAGGAAGCTGTTAGAGGTTGGAAAAAAAAACAAAAAAAAACTCCCCAAATAAATAACACACCCGTGTTCTGATGTGGTAAAACACTGGGCTTTTATATTCATATAAAATCTTTGGGATAAATGTTTGAATACTGGCTCAGATTGATTCGGTTTGCAGGTACGTCTCAGTAAATCAGTATCTGTGTTCTGATGAGACCCGTTACAAAACGCACTCATTAAGCCCACATTTCTGTATTAGAAATGTATTTTTTTAATGAGTCTTACATAATATTTTAATATTCGAAGCAGATAAATGCCATGCTTTTATTAGCAGTAAGCAGAAAATTATAAGATTTCACATGAAAATATAAAAACAAAATGTGTGGAATTAATCTAAATGATGGGTTTCACTTTGTAAATGGACTTTTTAATAACATTCAAAATTATTGAGATAAACCTGTTTGTCTAATCCACACCTTAAAATCTCTGTTATTGATAATGATCAACATTCTGACAGGTAGGTCATCCTGACAGTAAATAAAAGACTGTAAACATGGCTTCCGGTGGGAAAAACGATCCCAACTAAATCCTTCACTTTGTGTTGATTGTTTCTTCTTCTGCACCTTCCATCCTGTCCTTTCAACTCTTCCGGAAGCACAAGGTATGAATCTGTGTTGCTGCATCGTTTGAAAGTGCTACATTATAAAATAAGTAATGGACACAAGCAGGAAGTAGTAGTAGAAGAAGAAAGCAGAACGTTTTTGTGAGTCAAAGGAAAGCACACCCTCTTTTTCCTTTGAAGCCTCTCCGCCTCCGGAGGATTTAACGCTCAGATGTTGTTTCCTGTTTGTTGTAGAGGAAGAATTTTGTCTCATTCTTTGTCGAGGTTTTAAGATGTCGGAATTTTGAGAATAACTGTCAGAACGCCCGAATCCCGAAAAGAAAGAGTCCGAATTCTGAGTGAAAAAAAAACTGGATTCTTTTTTTTAGTGGCACTAATCCTCTTCCCTAACCTGTTACTACATTTCTATGAAATTTGTGAAGCTGTTGATTTTTTATTTTATTTCTCTGAGCACAGTAGCAATTTTGACAGACATTAAGTGTAAATAATATTTCTCACTTCTAAATGCTAGACATTTTGGAAATGACCTCATGAACTCTTTCAGGTGACAGTAGTTGCTTCTTTACAGTTGTTGCTGTTCCCCCCAATACACACCAGTATTTCCCAGACCAACAACTGCATTCAGTGTTGTTGGTCACTGAATACTGTGACCAACAACACTGGACAGCCGAGACATAAACTCCTATTTTCTAAGAGTCGGTTATAGTTCTGAGAAAAAGGACAGAATTCTGATCATCCAATCAAGTTCTTTGATCAGTAGTAGCTACTTCCCCTCTAAAATCTCGTTCAATCAAAGCAGGAACTTCGATTTGCCTTCATAATGTTGACAGCATTTGCTAAATCAGGGTGAGAATACAGTTCAACCTGAGGCTAGCCTGAACTCATTGTACAGCCAGAGTACCCTCAAAGGTAAAAACTTTGAATAAAAGAGGGTGTACTTTCTTTTCCCCGTGACTGTTTTGTGAATTAGGTAGAAAAAAAGTGAGTGTAGGCTGTGTGTGAGTTTGTCTTTGTACGACTAGCAAAAATCACGGCTTGCAAACGACGCAACGTTCGTCTGGACACGCAGGAGAAGCTGGAGGCTTTGTGCCAAAAAGTGGCTGCAGCAGATATAAGATGATCTCATCAGATATGATTTTGCTGTGTATTAAGACGCAGTCAGTTCTCAGCGGTTTTGGGAAAGCCATCAGGAGATGTGACCCTTTAATGTACATTCGCCATCTCAGCAACCACACCAAGGAAAACAACAACTACCAGTTTGTGAAGTCGGCTCACCCAAAGCACTGTGGGACAATCTGACAGCTTGAACTTCTTTCACTTGTTGAAATCTTTTAAACTTGCTTTGAACCAATCTGCCGTACTTCAGTTTTTGGTATTTGTCTTGTAAATATTTCTTAAAAAAGACGATTTAGTCAAGATTAGAGTAGAAATAAATGAAACTGAAGAACAAGGAGGGCTGCACATGTTGACGCTGCGCATATTGATGGAGTTACACGAGTGCTGCAATGAAAAACCCAGGAACTGGAGGCAGAAAAAAAAAAGTAAATTAATGTGAAGATGCTTAAATAAATATGACTTTAGAGAATAATCAATGCCAGAATGTAACAAACAGTTGCATTAATTACATGAAAAAAATGTATCTACAAAAATGGCTGGTTTTTGTAACAAAACAAACAAAAAAAAGACCATGATGAATTATGTCAATACTCTCAAATTCATTTTAAAAGTCAAAAATATTCAGAGCTAGCCACATTCTGGTTACATATATCTGTGCACAGTATTACACTAATTTCAGAATATCGTTCTCTTTGGTGACACATTTAAATTCAGTTCACCTGCCGGACTGTGACGGTATCTTTTCTCCGAAGTTCTCTTCAGGTGACAACCACAGATTTTTTTCAGGTGGAGACATTATTTAATTTATTTTAATATGTTTGGACTCACAGTGATACTAAGATACTTCAGGTTAATCTGTTAGTGTGACTAACAGTAGAGAACTCAAGAAGACTTGAATTCTTCAATTGCATCTGAAGTATTAGTGGAGGGGTGTGCACACTTCCGGAACCAGAGTACGACTCTTTCTTTTTATTAAATGCTTTTCTCTTGACCAAATTTGTTTTTCAGTGCAATAACGAAACATTTGGGGGGGGAGTGATAACTCAAAACATTTATTCTTAAGAGGAGACTAGATGTCTTTAAAAGCATTTTGATGCTGCACTTTTGTCCCGTTTTATCAAACGCTGTTGTGACGAATTCTGAACTCCACGTCATTTCAAGCAGAAACGCCAACGCCGCATCGGCTCAATGGCCTGTTGTAAATTTCAAAGCCCCGGCTGGAGTTTAGTTTAGTTTAGTTTCTGAAGCTACAGCCCGTCACATGCTGTGCCTCATGTATACAATTGTGGTTTTTCTGCATATCGGCACAAACCTCTAATTTACATTTCGCATAAATAAACTGAAGCTGCACTGGATGTTAGCTTGGTGAATAAACAGCAGACTCCACTGCGTTTCCGGACAGTTCAGTGACCTAAATACGAAACTCAGCTGTAAACAGTCCTGGCAAAAAAAAAAAAAACCCAAAAAAACAGTTCAATGTAGGCAGTGCAGAATTCAGTTTTATATAAAGAGGCTGGATTTAGGTTTGGGAAGGTATTCAAACCACTGGAGCTTTTTCACATTCCTTGAAAGTGAAGCAAACTGCTATTTTTAAGTTTATTAATATTGGAGGGAGAACAGTTTCAAGTGCTGCCACAAACTCATCTAACGAATAATTAAATATATTAATAAGAAATGTGATTAATAATCCAAATCAACGTCTTTATTTCTGAATTTAAATTCAATTTATATCTCTGAGCAGACCCTAAATGCCTGCTGAAGAGCATCCCCACAGAATGATGCAGCCACTGACATGCTTCAATATAGGGATGGTGTTTCCATGGTAACGAGCAGTGCCGTTCTGTCAGATTTGACAAGTGCATTGCGTTTGTAAATTATAAATAAATAATAACCTTGCAGTGCACAGGTTTTAATTTAAGGGTATCAGAGTAAATACAAAATGTATTAAAATGCTTTTGTTAGGGAAAAAAATGTAATTACTTAACTACCAAATGACCAAACCCATCCTCTCCCACTTCTGAAACACATAAACAAACGGCAACAAAATGGAACTTAACATCAGTCTGTATATATAGTCTGTATATACTGTATGTATATATATATTTATATATATATATATTAGGGATATATTATCCCTAAATAAATCTAAATATTGTGTCGTTCTCCATCTTAAAATCCCAATAAAATACATTGACGTTTGTGGCTGTTTGTGAAAAAGGTCCAGGCCTATGAATATATTTACAGAACACTGTATCTTTTTTGCGTCTCTCCAACTAATGATAAATTGGTTCTGTCAGTAGATTATTGGGCTACAGTTGACGCCGTAGGAGAAAGCAACTCGTATAGTTGCCCGATTAAGATGTCAGTCTAATTAGAACTTTGTTGGGAAATAAATACGCATTTATAAAAAAAACTGAAAAGAAAAGAAGATACAACAAACATAAAACACAGACTCCCAGTGAACATGTTGTGATACTGGCCAAGGTGCTCTCTCAATAAAACACATTCAGTACTTGGTGTCCTATTCTAGTGCATTGATGCATACCATAAACGACGCGTTCTATTTTTGCTACACTGAAACACCGTCTTACACAAACTGATGGGTAAAAAAAGGCTGAAAAGTAAAAAGGCACAGAGCTCCAGACTTCTCTACACGTCCCTTCTCTCTCTCCCTCCTTCTCCAGCAGCTCGGAGAAGTTTCTAGAAGGTTCTGTCGACTGTGATCTCCGTCAGCGCCTCCCTGCCGAGGGGCCCTCCAGAGGGGGCCCCTCCCGAGCTTCAGCCTCGGCACGCCAGTCCTGCGGAGATCGTCGCCTCGGCCTCTTTCTGTCCAATTTCCTCAAAAGGCTTCAGTCGCACTCCTCCGTCAACAGAAAGCAGCGGGTGGAAACAAGTAGACAGACGAGAAGCCACAGAAGCAGCGACGGCGAAATATCGCCACGCTTCTCCTGGAATAATTCATATCTGATCTATTTCCAGCCTGGTGTGATCACAACACGGTCAGGACAAACATCTGAGAACAGACGACAAGAGATGCAGCTAAAAGTGAAGTCTTCCATCTCTGTAACATCCTGCTTTCTGCTAAAAACAAACAAAAAAAAACATTCATCCATGACTTCCAAGTAATCTTAAAATAGATTTTTAGTGCTTCTTTGTCAACTGTTAAGATGTTTTTTTCGGGTGGCGCTTCGGCGCTTTGGGCCCCGACTCTCGAGACTCGGGGACAGGTCGGTGACTTGAAACAGACCATTTCTTTTAGCTCACTTAGAAAATAAAATCTGTGAGAGAGCGAGACTTGGGCTGATAACATGAAGGCTTAGCAGCAAAGTCACTCTGTTTTCTCCTTTTGAGCTGGTTGCAACCTCCCTCTGCCTGTCATAGAACATTGGAATCTATTTGATGCTACTGGTTTGGTAGCTTGTCATGCTAATTGCTAACATGAGATGCTAAAGGTGGTTTTCAATGAGTGTCTTTGCTTTAAATGCTCTCATAGGGCCAGTTGTCCAGAATATATTGATAAAACACATAAACAGCTGTTAAAATAATAAGAACTAGCCGTACTACTTAAACTTTACTTCTTGAGCTCTTGACACATTGAGCGGTCCTTCCAAGTTATGATGATTGATTTTGTGACTTTTTTTTGCTATCAGAATCACAGACTTTTGGGGCTAATTTAGAAATATTTACAAAGAATTTTGAGGTATTTGCACTAATATATGGCGGTCAATGTGACTTTGTTAATGGTGGATTATAACCTGATGAAATCTGAGCCAGTGTTGTATTAAAAGTAAGAAATACTGCCACCCATAGGTGGAAATTAGCATAACTTGAATTAAACGATTTCGACAATTTGCAGTAAACTCAAAATTCTGCAAATGGATTTTGGAGAAAAAAGCTCTGCTGCAGTGGTATCCAAAAAATGTGGATACCTGCTGATTTTGTGTGAATTTCCGCAATCGATAAATCTAAAACAAAACTGATGTTTTATTTGGCTGTTTACTGATTAAAAACTGCTTAAATTTGATCGAATGATGTTCAAGCACAAAGCTGCTCTCTTGTGCTCCTCTGGAGCAGAGCTATCCAAATATTTTGTCTCAAGGGGAAAAACGTCAAGTCTGCTGAATGGATGGATTCTCACAAGAGAATACAAAAAGCTCGGTCATTGAATACTTTGTACCATAGCCAACATTTTTAAGATTTCTACTTGTCTGTAATAGTTTTTTCCTGGTTACAAATAAAAGTCTCCATTTGTGTCAACCACCTGATCAAACGGCCCTCTGGAGTCTAGAGGGCCACATAAAAACTATGGGAGCTACATTTGGCCCCCGCGCCTTAAGTTGGACTCATGCTTAAATGATCAAAACTGTATTTGACAGCAACTGATGTGGTGTGATGTCACTTCTCCTCCTGATAACCTAATTTTTCTGGCCTTCTTCCTGTGGAGGAGAAATTATTCTGAATGCTGTAATTAGACGTGGCTATATTAAAACTCAAGGGGAGAAATCAGATCGGATCTAAATCTACATCGGCAGGTCGAAGCTTTACAAAAACCATAGATCAGAAATTGGCCTCAAAATTCAGATTCTTGCTTCTTTCTTGCTTCTTCAGTGGAGAATGATCGTAGATTAGCAATCTAACCTCCTACTGTCTAATTCCATCTGGTAGATCACAGTTATTAGATCCATGTGCATTTCTGCAATCTGACCCTCGAAGATGTAATAAAGTAGAAAATGCAGCAACATCAGCCTGAAGTAGCTGTGTTTTCATTATAAATGTGCGCAAAACGTTGTCAATAATCTGTTAATGTAAAAAAAAAAAAAACACAATTTTTGCAATTGCTGTGTTTCCACTAAATAAGAAATAAGTTAAAATCACACATGAATAAGTTTGTTCACGAAATATTAAAATTATGCAGCACCATGATCTTTCTGTTTCCTCCCGTTTTCTTCTTCGTGGTTTTCGCCAGTGGCAACATCTGGTCGCTGTTGATCATGCGAGTCGTGTGACGCAAAGATGAGAATTTTTGAAAAATCGGTTTATTTCGCAAAGTTGCAGTGGAAACATTTTCTTTGATTCAGATGATCAACAACTGGACATTGTCGAACCACGTCTTTGTGGTTTTTGCCACTGGCGAAAACCACAAAGGCAACGACAACCGGAAAAAGTTGGAAGCGCGGCACGGACCTTAATGACTTACCGCGTGAACAAACTTATTCACGTGTGATTTAAATTCCGTCTCAATTAATAGGAACACCGCAACTTGTGTTTTTTTTTTTTTGACACTAGCACAATAGACAAAGTTTTGCACATATTTGGAGCGGAAACACAGCTACTGCCTGGTTTTTCTAATTATACAGAATGAGCCACCCCTGCCTCTGGTAGCGTATCACCAGCTGTCGCCATTAGCAACTGACAGTCAAGATAATAAAAGAGGCTACTGATTTACAATCACTCTAACTGAACGTTTTATCAATATGAAGTGCAGTCTGGAGGAGAAGACAACGAGCGTTACTCAGTGCTTTGGCTGCAGGCTCCTACTACCATACACCAAAACACAATGACACCAACAAGCAAATCACACACACACACACACACACACACACACACACGCACACACACACACACACACACACACGTACACCCGTGCGCACACACAAAATTGTCGAAGAGCACACAGAAAAATACGTGTCAAAATGTGTTTCACAAAAGGAGTTTCATATGGGTTGGCCTTGACTACCACAAAGAAAGGAAAAAAAAAGAAGCTCTGCTGCAGTGGATTCTGGGTATTTCAGGCAATATTTACAGCTGACGGAATGATGACGCTCCATTTTCAAGCTCCTTTAATTCCTGCAGCCGTGTCCGACCCGACGTGGTCCTGGATTAATCAATACTCCCACTCGTCCGTCTTCATGTCTAGGTAGTTGAGAATGTTCTGGGCGAACTTCACCGCTTGCTTCCGTGCCATCTTGGTGGACGCGTCGCCCTGTGGATCCACAGCGTCCAGCGCCAGCAGCTGTTTGGTCAGCAGTTCCTCCAGCATCATGTAGCTCTTGTCGGCCCGCTTGCCGTCAAAGCCCAGGACTTGGGCCTGCAGGTCGGAGAGGCTGCCCAGGACCAGCCAGACGGCCCGGTGCGACGGGTGCTCCCCGGGGCCCGGCTGGCGGCACACCAGCGCCTCGCGGAGGTCCAGGAAGGTGACGACGGCCTGGACCTCGACCACAGCGCGACGGCGGGCCTCTCTGATGCACGGGTTTTTGGCCGTGTCCACCTGGTCCAGGTGGGTGAGAAGACTCTGGAGTTCGGCTTTGGGCCGGAAGCTGAGGTCACCCGTCACGCAGTGTCGCAGGACGCCCTCTCGTAAGTGGGAGACGTGGGCTCGCACGGCCTCGATCTCACGGATGGAGTTGTTCTGCGCCAAATCGTACCTACAGAGACGGACACAGGTTCACCATACTGAGCGCTCCCTCCCATCATCGCTGGATAATGGAAACCAGAAGGAAAACAGAACAGGGTTCCAAACTTTCTTATTTTATGTGTTCAGCTCCCCTAAGACAGGACTATGTGGAACAATCTTTTGCTGCTATGTCCAGGTACAAGTGTTTTGGAACATGTGTCTACCAGCTTTGAACTTCTGGAGAATAACATTTTCGTCCATTCTGTGTTACAGTCTGCGACGCTCAACATTTAGGTTTTGCCACAAATCTACCTGGAACAAGTTCCACAGGTAAACCGCTTGTGGTGAAGGTAAAACAGGAACTCGTATTGATTTCTTCTCGCCACTCTTCCATCATCCTGAGCTGTGGATTTACTTTTGCTATTAGAGGCGCATCAATAAATCTGCCCCAGTTTCGTTAATTTCGACAATGGACCAATACTCATCCCCATGTCCAATCCCAATGTTTCCTTTAGAATTTTGTGGAAATGGGGCCAGAATTTATTTGGACATGATTTTTAGAGGCCTGTTATATTTTTCCCTTAATGCTATTATGCTAGTCTTGCTGACTTTTTTTTCCGGTACGACTTAAAAATGTGAAATTTTGTCTCTGTGACAATAGCAACGATGAGGACGGTCCTGACAAGCAACATACATGGGCGGCTTCAGATGTTAGAACAGGACCTTAAAGACAAACTGACATATTTATTTTACGTCTTCTATTTTTTTTATTATTATTATTTTATTTGCATGGGACAGTTGCTGCTCTCTACAGACTTTGGACTTGTGGACCTTTGCCACAAATTTTGCTCCAACCACAACACAAAGTGGTGTGTGTGTGTGTGTAGCAGCAATGCCTGTTGATGCACATTTTATGCCGATTCAAGCAAATTTACATTTTAAATACCAAAACATTAATTTATGATCTGATGGGCATCAAAAACAGAAATCTTTTGTTATAAATTCAGGCAGTTAAAGGTTAATATTACTATTATTATGTCATTATAATTAGGCCTGTAACGTAACAAACGCAAATAATTGTTGCAATAAATGATAATATTGCTGTGAAGACCATTTTCAAGTAATTTATTGATAATGGCCTATTAATGCAGAGTCGCCCTCTCAAACTGTAATCTTCTAGAAATCACACTAGAACTGGAAGATATTTGAAATATCCTAAATAAAATACGACAACCAAAAACGGGAATAAAACTAAAAGACAACCAAAACTCTAAAGACAATGTATGATGAGGTCTCTGTAAACATAATTGCCCTTCAATCATCAGAATGAAAATTATTGAGCTCATTTATGGTGCGATTAATTAATTGCTTATAGCGACAGTCCTGGTTGTAGTAAACTGAGATGTACCTGCGAGTGTCGTCCCCCTCTCCCTCTAGGTCCAGGTGTTTTAGCAGGCCGTTTATTTCCTCCACCACCTGCTTCCTGTAATTCCGGATCGCCGCGTTACCGGAGACGTCCAGGGCGTCCAGCTCCACCTGCAGCTCCGTCAGGATGCGGGACAGGTGCGCGCAGCTGTCCCTCCCGCTCAGCCCCATCAGCAGAGCCAGCAGCTGGCTGCGAGCCATGCTCACCTTCACCATGACCTGGTTGATGCGGTTCACGGCCTCGTGGGTGTCCCCCGACAGGGGCAGAGAGAGGGTCTGCTGCGGCGTGCGGCTCTCCAGCACGTCCTGCACGGCGCAGAGCCGCGTGAGCGCTCGGTAGCGCGCCTTGCGGAGCGGCACTCGGCCTTCAGTCTTGATCTGGGTGAGCCTGAGGATGAGCTCCTGAAGGGCGTCCACCAGCTCGTCGTTTATCTCCGCCACCCCGCCGGCCCGCTGCGGTGCCACCACCCGCTCGTCCACCAGCTCCCGCGCCGCGTTGCTCAGCTCGTCGATGGCCAGGCGGGACGGGTGGGAGGCGTTCTCCTCCAGGTACCGCAGGAGGCCCTCCACCTCTTGCGCAGCCCTCTTGCGCGCTCCTTGCAGCTCCAGCTTGCCCTCCGTGTCCACCTGGTCCACCTGCAGCAGCAGCTGGGTCAGCTCGCGCTCCATGCGCTTGTACTCTCGGTCGTTCTGCAGGCCGCTGAAGGTGCAGACCTGCGGCCCCAGAGTCGAGACCTCTTTCTGGACCTCGTAGAGTCTCATCATCGCAGGAGGCTGCGGATGGTAAGGCTGCTGCTGCTCCGCCGGATGCTGCTGCTGGTCCTGTGGAGCGCCATGGTCCATCCTTTTTCCACCATCAAAAGGCTTCCCAAAGAGACTGGAAAAGGGGCACAAGGACAGCAGATCAATTAGCAGCCAGCTCTGAGGCCTGGTGCGCACGTAGCTGGACGTCTGGGAAAGCAAATGCATTTTTATGGGTTTTGGCCTTTCTTAGAACTCTATCACTACAAATGATTATTTAGGAAAAGTCAGACTAAAGCAAGGAATTTGAGAAAATTGTATATTTGTGTTTGCGTGTGTACATGGGAAAAATTAGGTTCTGCGACAAATAAAATGGCAATAAATCCGCATACCTGACATGAGTACATTCCCAGTCGGCATCACCTTGTGTTTTAATAACTTTATTTTCTAATACGCTACTTAAAAGTATTTCAACCTATATTTCTGTCCACACAAAGGCACCTCCAGTCTGATGGATGGTTTAGCTGCGCCTCACTGTCCCCTATGTGTTTGGCAGGCTTAAAACAACACAGTGGTAAATCTGTGTGGGTTCGTATGGATGAAAACTTTTCTGAAAGCAATCCCATGTGGACAATATTCTTTTAAAACAATGTGGGAGATATATTCATTCTGATAAATTCCGGGCTAAGTGTGGATACGTCTCAAGTCTGAGTGGAGACAAGACGGTGTTGAAGGTTACCGTTGATATTGTTACTGGACTTACCTGCTGAATTAGACCACCGACTAATAAAAGAACTAAATATCCTCAACTAAGCATTGAAATTAGAGTGGCAACCTTAATTGGACAGTTTTATTTTTTTCAGATCAGTGAAAGCACTATCAATAGGTGTTAACAGCAAGAGGAGGTTCAAAATGTGTAAGAAGCTTCTAGATAGGCTGCAACTTTTAAACAGGACATGGGAATTTGCCAAAAAAAAACAGGAAGTGAAACATGTCACAAGAACACTTCTCTGTCTTAGTCCAGTTCTATTTCTTTAATACTTAGCTGGCAGAGAGGTTTACAGTTAATGTTTACTGTCTAAGTGGGGCTTAGCTAGCTAATTAGATAGCTAGCTAGGTAGGTAGCTCGCTAGCTGGACGCTAGTTAGATATCCCTAATATTTAGTACCATTCTGGCAAATCAGATTTCATACAAATAATCATAAGTTCTGAATTTACTAAAGCAACCATTGTCTATCACAATGACAAGGGTCCACAGTACCATGTTCTAAAACCGAGCAGGAAATAATCACAGAAAATAGAGACGAAAAAACCCTTAGTGTAATATATTCTGTCCTCCAAGACAGTAAATGAGATACGCTGCGATACCTTTCGGTTGGGTTTAGCTCTAGAAACGCCTCTGTGCCATAACCCTAAAGGATTTGAATCTATCTGAACACTTCAAGTAAGGCAGAGCGGCAGCTGTTTAACTTTGAGTTGTTTTGAGAAAATAGTTTTCTTTTAAAATTTTATTACTAAGATGGTTACATTTTCAGCTTAGAAAAAGTATTTTGTCTTTATTTCTAATTCTTAGAGAGAAATTTGGAATCAGCAGGTCAGAGTTTTACAAATTTTGACCGGATGCATTTACAGACTCCTGATTAAACGTTAAATTACCCCTGGGCTCCTCGGATCCAGCTAAATAAAATAGCATTGCACAAATCACCATAAACTGACTCTTGCTGACTACAACCTTTGTAGTTCTGTGTGTCTGAGCTCTGTTGTGATTGGTTGTGGATGCTCTCTGTGCCTTTTAGTTTCATTGTTGTAGTTCTGTCTTTAGCTTGATTTCTTTGAAGCTCTTATAGTTTTGTGCATGATTCTCCAAGCTACATATATAATCGGCTAGCTAAGCATTTATTTTGTAAACTAAATATTGTTGCAAGTTCAGAGCTAAATATTTAGTTGTTCAATTAAGTATTTCATTTGCTAACTAAATATCTAGCTTCAAACTAACCAGTTAGCTTGCTAACTAAATATTTGGTTTGAAGGTATGACATTTATAAATGAAGGACTAAAATGGTGAAAACATGACTTTGAAAAATTAACCCTCATTTTTCTTTTTGCCTACAGGCTAAATAACCCAATTTATTGCTGTTATTTGTTTATTTTATTTTTTACTGTAATTTTACAAACGACAGCACTTACTAGTGTACTCCGTAAACCCGGTCTCTATGTTAGGGTTGCCAAAGTGAAGATTTTTGATAAAAGAAAGTAATTAGAAATTCTGTTTTAAATCCCTCAAGTCTTGAAGGACAGAGGTCTCCAACCCTGGTCCTCCGGGCCCTCTGTCCTGCACGGTAAAGAGCACAGTTTCATGGTTCTAGAAAACAGGTGCGGTTCCACAATATACCGGTAATGTTTGTTTTTTTGTAATCCAAAGCATGATTGGAATAAATGTTGTTTGGAGTCAACATTCCATTATGTAAGGGGATGTGCATTTCCAGAATAGTGGATGATCACATGCCAGGCGAAAGCTTCCAAATCCGAATATTCAGTAGGATAAGCTCAGGAAAAACAAATCCAGCATGGAAAGCCACTCCTCTCCTGCTTCCCTCACGGCATTCAAGATTAGGAAAAATAACTAATGGGAAGATGCGAACGATAACGTCCGCAGCTAGTAGCAAGCGGTCACCCAGCATGAAGGCTTACAGGGCTACAGGTAGCATGCGACCCACCACCAAGCGCCATCCCCAGCTCCAGGCTGCCTGCACCGGCATTGCGCATTATGTCACCACGGAATACCCCCGATCGGCCGGCTGGTTGCTAAGGGATCAGGAACCAGCGCGCACACACCCCGAAGCATCTCCGGATGCTGTCAGCTGCATCCCCGCTCACACACACCGACACATCATCGTTAGGTCTCACCTTTTCAAAACGCCGAACACATTCGCGCACATTTTGGCCGAGCTCTGTTTCCATCAGCCAGATCGGCCTGTGAAAGAAAAAGGCTTCCGAGCGTGGTGAGGCGAAGGCAGGAATTTCGGTTATGCTCCCGGGTCAGCTTCACTACCTCACCACCGAATCTTCTTCTGTCACAGACTGAATGACTGCGGTCGGAATGGTGTCGCCCCTCCCACGATAGAAACCACGGTCTTCATTCACTACCATTCAAAGCTACTTAGTTTAGAAATAAATGCGTAACTAAAGCATACACACAGATTAGACGAATGATTTCAAACCTAAAAGCACCGAGAAAAAAAAACAAACAGCTTCCATACACTGTTAAAACCATTGTGTTTCAGTGCCGATGATCACCTGACTCTGCCCCACCTGCTGAAACAAAAACGGGGTTTTAGATCTAAAATAACCCTTCAATTTAAAAATATACCAGCTCCCCCCCTTACCTGCATAACCAGCGTACAGCCATCTGAACTGCTGTGGGATAGAACGCTCCTTCGCTGATTAAAGCTTAACATTAGCCTACCTAGCTACCTTCTAGCAGTTACTTTCCTGCTCAACTGTGTACACTTACACGGAGTTGAATTTTTCCCAATTAGTATACGGTAATTTACTTACGCTGTCTATGTAATTAAAAAGCACACTATTTGTATATGTTTGCATAACGCATGCAAATTAGTTTTACATAGTGAGAAAAATATAATGAAGTGCCGACTTTCTGATAAAAGACTTTACAATTTTCTAACTCGGTGTAAGTTTTTGTTGTCCAACATTTGGTGCGCTCCTTTTACTATAGCAGTCTCAAGTGGTCAGAGGAGAGGCAAGTACGCCCGAAAGCACCTGGAATACAGGCGGGGTTTCTAAGAACTGGGTGCGCGCTGGTGAAGTTTTCGAGCGCACCTACACACCCCTTTGCATCAACTTGCTTAAAAGTAAGAAGGAACCGAGGTATCCAACGAAAATGCAACGAAATACTCTCCCTTTGTCTATGCGCTCTGACTTTAATACACTCTATTTGTTTTGACTTGGGCGACTATTATAATCGATCTGCACCCTTTAACGGTGAAAATGATTACATTTGGAGCTTTTATTTAAAAAAATAGAAGATTTTCTGATGAATTACATTTCATTGTTTTTTTATTCACAGGTACATATTTTAACAAATAAACTCACATATAGAAAGAATAATTTATTTGGGAATTACCTGAAGTTGGTGAAGAATCAAAAAAAAGTTTTATTAATCATGATACAAAATTATATTTGTTAAATTTCTGTGTCGAATTTTATTTGATTTTATTTGTTCAGATATAATGGTAAAGACTAAGCCTGTTTGTATACATATTTAATAACTTAAGTTTTCACGCCCTTGTGGCAAGTCGTTTTCATTAGGATGACACCGACCGGCAGGTGGCGCTGTTGGCAGAAACATTTGTCGAAGTAGTAGAGTTTGTCTGAACAGAGTAGAAACAGGAGGGCGCTAGCACATTGTGTTAGCAAAGGACACAACGTTTTTCTGCTTTAGCACCATCACAAATACGGATTAATGTCGAGGTATTTAAAATGGCAAACAAAGCAGCGGCGACATGGAGGAGCGTCGGTGGCTTCTTGCGGCTGCACCGGATGTCAGGAGCCAGCAGTCGGCTCTGTAGTTCCGAGAAGCAAAAAACTATAAAGGTCCGTATCAGAGCTTTTATTTTATGTGTAGACTGCTCATTTAAAGCGTTTACTGTCCACTGTTACT
This sequence comes from Xiphophorus maculatus, assembly GCF_002775205.1. Lineage (NCBI taxonomy): Eukaryota > Metazoa > Chordata > Actinopteri > Cyprinodontiformes > Poeciliidae > Xiphophorus > Xiphophorus maculatus. The sequence goes on from NC_036461.1 coordinate 20,646,461, forward strand.
GCCTAGTTTATTTTAAAAGCATGGGTTGACTCAATGTCAAAGAGAGCGGGTACATTTTCAAGATTACTCAAGCTTGTGCGTGTCGTTTTCTCCTTAAAACCATTCCCATATTTGTAAGCAGTCGCCTCTAACCGTCATAATCTGAATTTTAGTAACCAACTTTAATGGCCCTCCGTCCCCCCTTTCATCGGAACAAACCAGACTCGTACATTAACAGTCTGTGTGTATTTGGAGGAAACCAAACAGCATCTCAACACAAACCAACTATGTGTGTATAAAACACGGTGGCGGGGTGGTGATGATTTAGGCTTGTGTCAGAAATTTGACACCGAACTTCTCCGTTTACTAAAAGATTCTGGAGTAATATGTGAGGCTATCTGCATATATGCAACAGAACATTCAATCTAAATAAACGACTGAAGGATGAGGAAAGAAAATAATCTTGGTATAAGTCATTTGGTTGCTGAGAACCTGTGTGTTTCAGGTGTGTGTACCTTTTTCTTGGTCCCTGACTCCTGGATCGTGTTTTTCTTCTCGCTTTTTCCATGACGACGGCTGCTCAGAGATGATAAGCACAGCGTTTTATCATCTCAGTTAAAGACTTGTGACGTCCATCTGTGCACAGGACAACTGCAGTGCCTTGCAAAAAGTATTCACTCCCTCTTTTTAGCACTCAGTAAAGTGACGACCATAAAGAAAGAATAAATAAAAAAATCCTTTTTGAATCATTTTATCTAGTTGCACTTTAGGCTCAGTGCGTTATTTGCTCAAATTGTGGTCATAATTGAAGGAGAGAGGATCAAAAGCGGTGTTTTCACCCTCACTGGTGGAGAACACAGATGTTTTAATTCAAGGCAAATTATTTCCAGAATCTTTGTTCAAACTAAAGGAGTGGTTGTAAACAACTAGCATCATATATATATATATATATATATATATATATATATATATATATATATATATATATATATATTTTTTTTTTTTTTTTTTTTTTTAATTCAGTGCTTCTTGGTCTTATAACCACTTTTTGATATACATAGATGTCTGCATCAAGGCCAGAGCCCAGCTCCACACACGACTGGATCGGTCCCCCAAATCCTCTGTCAAACCTGCGACCCATTGTCTACCGTGTCAGTGAGAACGAGTCTGATCTGGAAAAGCAGCTGAGAAAACTGAGGCAGGAAACTGAGGACTGGAATCACGTATTCTGGACCAGGCAGAACGTCAGCTTCAGCAAGGTTTGAATTCACGTTTCCCAACTCCTTTTGTTTGATTCATTTATTGGGTTACGTAAGCATATATATTGTTCACAAGTAAAATTCCCAGAATATTTCAATTTCTTTAATTCATAGCTCATAGAGTCTTATTTCTACCAGCAGAGGGCAGCAATCTACAACAGTCTGTAGAAAATATACTAAAATAATTATGCTTTCAGTGTTCGTACAGGTACATCTAAAAATAATGATAATAATAACAATAATAATTTTCTGTAAAAGTTGTACATATTATTTTCACTCATTTCAGAAAGTGAAATTCATATTTAGTTTCATGCCTTGAAGCCAGATGGTCATAGGTTTGAATCCCAGACTGGGGTCTTTTCTGCATGGAGTTTGAAAGTTCTCTCTGTGCGTGCGTTGTTTCTCTGCAGGTACTTCCACTTCACTGTTGGGTTAACTGCTGTGTGTGTGTGTGTGGGGTGGGGGGGCTGTACATGGTTGTTGATCCCCAGAAAGGATAATGGATGGATATAGATTTATTACACATATATTTCATACCTTGTTTTTTTGTCATTTTGATGATTTTGGCTTAAAGATGATGACGACCCTAAATTCTGAGTCTCAGAAAATTGTAGAACTGGGAAAAAGTTCAATACTGGAAACTCGCATTAATCAGTTTATTAACTCAAACCACCAAGCCACAAAAGGTCATTGCTGAAGAAGCTGGTTGTTTACAGAGTTCCACTGTTGAAGAATAGTGAAAGAAAGTCGAGTGGAAGGAAGGGACAGCTGCAGACGTAAGTAGATTTTCAAACAAAATTTGTCAAAAAATTTGGAGAAGCTTCACAAAGGATTGGCTTGAGTTCTGGATACAGATGAATCCTACACACCAAGAACATGACTATGCCTCAGTGGTCCAAGATTTTCTTTTCAGATGAAAGTTTAGTTTCAATTTCATCTAGAAATCAAAACCACTTCCTGGTCACCTGCTGCTGTTGGTCCACTGAGTTTTCTTTTGTCCGTCTACCAGGACATTCTAGAGCATCATGCTCCTTCCTGCTGACATCCTGTATGGAGATGCTTTCATTTTCCAGCAAAACTTTTTACCGGCCCACTCTGCCAAAAATACCAAAGAAATACCAAAAGCTGCTTCAGTGACCGTGGTGGTACTGTGCTTGATTGCCCAGCAAACTGACCTTTGCTGGCCAATCCCTCTATAGAAAGTCAATAGAGGGTTTTCAAGAGGAAGATGAGAAACACCAGGACCAACAAGGTAGACGACCTAAAGGCAGCTATCAAAGCAACCTGGGCTTCTATTGCACCTCAGCTGAACCAATGGCTGATCTCCATGTCATTAGTGATGCAGTAATTCATTAAACAGGAACCACAACAAGAACTCAGAGAATAGAAGTGAACATATATTTCAGAAGCCTGTCAAAACAAACTCAAGGTCTTATCTTAAAAGAATTACTTAATTCAACAGCTGACAACTGTTGGTTGGTGTATGGTTTTATTGTTTCAATAAAAGCTTTTTTCAAAGTCCTGTTTTGTTGGGTTTTTTTTTTTTACCACTTTTAATAACATTTTTCAAGGGAAAAGTTTAAAAGCAGAAAACAATAACTTTATTTTCCTCTTCTCTACAGGAAAAAGAAGCTTTCATCATCTCACAGCTGAACGCAAAAGGCTTGACTTTGTGTGGAGAAGATGGTGAGTATGTATATATATATATATATATAAACTCTCTCACACTTAACAGGATTCAAGCGGTGCAATAGACTAGAGGAATTGTTGATGAGAATAAAAATTCCTTTAAAAGTTTCTCTAGGTACACTCTGATGTTTTAAGATGACATTGTAGTAAATTAACGTGAAGCATTTTGGTCTCTCCCTCAGGAAGGCGCCGTTCCCTAAGCAGTGAAGAGATGGCTGTGTTTTACAAAAGCTTCTTGGACAAAAACAGAATGCGGCATGCGGATTACAACAGGTGAGTTGTTTTTGTACGCTTGATGTTTCCCATGATGCTGCTGGTGCATGTCCCAGTGCTCCAGCAGCGCTGGACCGCCCTGTGTGCAGAGAACAATCATGACAAGCTCTAGAGAGAGTTTTGTGAATAAACATGCTAAAGTAGCGGATTTGTTTACTACCTAAATGCATCAACTCTTCAGGTGATTTTGTTGTTGTTTTCCTTTCTGCTTGTTTTTAATTATTCTCATTATTTTTACAAGCTGTAATCAACCAGCTAGTAGCTTTTTTTAATGCAAATGTGTATCAAAAGCAGCAATTCAGTATTTTAACAGCACACTGCAAACTAAATATTTTTGCATGACTGAATTTTTTGCCTTTCCTCCCATACACCCAGAGAGTGGTACAGACGTAACTTCACCATCACTTTACTCATGGCTCGAATTGCCCTCAACGACTTTTGGAGGACTGTAACCGAAAGACATCGCAAGAAGAAAAACAGCACTCCAACAATTTAATAAATAAATATTTACATACTATCTATATGTCTGACTGTGTTTTGATTTCATTAGCATTATGTATTCAGAATGTTTGTAAAATTCTGATAGAAAGTAAGGATATGTCTTTCTAAAATCAATTAAAAAGATAAAATCAATCTGCAGCTAGAAGAGTAATCACCAATCAAGTGACTGGAGCATACATGGCAGCTGCTGGCTCACTGACAGTAACATAACACACCCGGTGACACTCAGAAACTAATAGCCAGATCCTGATTTAAATAGTTTTATTATTCTCCCATCATTTGGGAGTGAGAATGAGTAACGATCACTCAAAATTGGCAGGCTGTAGAAGAATAAATGTACAAGCATACATAAATTTATATCTTAAATTTATTCAAACTTCCCTCATGAATTAAATTTGCGAGAAATATTATGCGTTTAAGACTATCTGGCAAAGATGTGCACCAAATTTGTAGGGGTGACCATTGCCTCCCATGCTCCCCCCCTTGATGGCGCCACAGTCTTCGTCAACTGAACTGTTTTGTTTGTTTTGTTTTTTTTAACATAACTTGGGTCGATCACTGTAAGATATTTTTCATTCCCATAAGATAATATACTCTGAAGCACACATTGAGAGCCCCCAGGTTTTTTTTTTTCAACGCTCAAGATTGTATCACAAATCTGGCTCATTACTGTCACCGCAACTTCCTCTTTAATCCTGTCGAGATGACATCAGTGTTACAGAGGGAGGACTGAGGGGGAGCCGGCTAACGCCATTTTCACGCTCCGAGCACTCACTCACCGTCTCGCGGAGCTGTCATCTGCAGCACCGCTTCATTTGTTCAGTCCGTCACGTGACGCCTCGGTCTGGGCAGTGACGCGGAGCTGCTGTTGGTATGGAGCAGGACAGGATATTCACCTGAGCGGCTGGACTCAATGTTTTGACGTAAGGCTGCTAGGTGCTAGCATGTAGCTAACCGGACTGTAGCATTTGATGCAGTGAGGTCCAGCTAACCAAAAGACACCCAACCACTGGACGAGCCACTAGTTGGAATTTCTGTTTCTTCCTTCTTCATATTCTTCACGACCATAAGCTGTTGGTGACGGATAAAGGGGACATTGGAACGACTCAGTGGAACTCCACTGGCAACGAATGTCCCACAGAACGGTAAGAATGGCTCCGAGTATTTATTGGGCGGCACTCATCGGCTAATTAACACATCTCCCTTACATACAACGTTCAGAATGTGATTTTAAACCATTTTCTCAGCGAACACATATTTGAAATCAAAGCGTGTAAATAAATTGAACAGCGGCGTTTCAGGGAATATGCTGGCTGTAATGTGTTCAGTGTTTACGTTCATGCCAGGAATTAGACGCCACAAGCAATTATCAATGAACGCTAGCTCGGGAGTTTGCTCTGTGGTTCGACAGGAAAGTACTGGCTTACTAGTTCTTCTGGTTAATCCACTTGGAAGTGAACAAATAAGAGCACGGGCCGGAGAGACGTTTGCCTGTCAGCTTCTGAAAACGCCTGGAAAAAAAAGTCTCTATGTCTTTTGCATCTCATTGATATTCAGAAGAGATTGAGAAGTGTCGGGCAAGAGACAGTGGATCTCAGTGTGTAGCTCACAGCTGGGAGAGCAGGAAGACCTGAAGGTGTCTGCTGTGGATGTTTCACATTTCAGGGCTCGTGCTGATCCACAGCGAAGTTTCATTGTTTCCACAGTGATACTCCCACTCCCACAGGTCCACTGCCACACCTGGACAATTATACCGTCTGAGTCAACGTCTTCTGATGAACAGAGTCATGGTGACGCTCAGGATGTACTGCAAGATTTTCAATGCACTGCTTAAGTGTCATTTTGTTAGCGGAGTGGCATAATTTGCCAAAATCATATTTTTTTTCAAATTAGGGAATTATGATACTAGGCTAACGATTTGATGACTTGGCACATGTGCTCTTGTAAATAGTTTATTTTTAATGCAAATGTACAGAGAACCTCTGAGACACGGGCTGGTCTAAGATTCTCGCATTGACCAAAAAGTTAAATGTATAACATGGCTTAAGTGTAAATATTTTAATCAGTAAAGAGTTGTTCAAATTTGACGCTGAAATAACGTTACTGGACTGGACTTGTCATTGAAAACACTTTCACACTAGAGCCACAGTTACCCACAAGCAGCGACATGTCCATACACCCAACACATTGGCAGGCAACTTGAGGGTAGGAATTGAACCCACAACTTTTCCGATTGCAAGATATGATGCCTATTTACTAGTTAAAGATGTTTTTTAAAAAATGATGATTTTAGGAGGTTAATTAGATTGGCCTGGAGTTAGACACTTTATAGACATAAACCAGGATTTAAAATTGCCTTAATAAGAGAGATGACACTACTTTAGTTGCCAAACTCTGAATGTTTTTCATGACCAGAGATATTTTTTAAACTGCAGAATCTTTCTTTCTTGTAGAAATAAAAAAAAAAGTAGATTATAAAAATCTTCTTTCTGGCTTCTGACCAGCAGTGCACAGCAACAGATGTGGTAGGGGCACTGCTTGTCCTCCTCCAAGCCCCAGGCAGCCAGAGAACACTCTGATCATGGTGGTGTTTCCCCGTAGTTGTTGTTTTTTCGGAAACACAACCTTTATGTACCTCGACACAGGTCAACAGTTCATGTCTGTTGTGGATCAAAGTCTAACTTTCCATCAACTCTCGCCAGCTGGAAAGAAAAACCAGGATCACACAAAACAGCAAAAACACTGAAGACCAGTTTGGACTGATTTACAGTTTCAGATTTCTTAAACAACTCTGATCGATGAGTTTTAGAGACATTATTTTCCATGATAATAGTTAAGTGTTGGTGGAGGGATGAGTTTGATCACCAAGTGGATTTCTTCCAGAGTCGATGAGCTGGAGCTCCAGCTGATGTGTAAACGATTTGATGTAAGAACAGACATCATCTTCATATAACTGCTGTGCAAAGATGGTGTCTTCAGTCAGAGGCTTTTTCAGAACCACTGCAACACAGACCACTTCAGGAGATCTTTCCTGCCCTCAGCCATCAGCATCGACAACAACTCTGATTAAAATGAGGTGTTACTTCATTAATGCTAGAGGGGAAATAAGTGTATTTTTGAATTGCAAATGATTTGCAAATATTTCTGAACAATAAATTGACCCAGAAATTATTATGCTAAACTATAATATCATTGTTCTGAGACCATTTTCAAATGATATATTGGCAATCACATAATAATGCAAGTTTGCCTTCTTAAGGACCAATAAACTTACATTTTTGTTAAGAACCAGAACAGATTTTAAATATCCAAAAACAAAACACAACCAAAATCAATAAATTAAAACAAAATTAAGAACCACACACAACCAAAACCATTAAGAAACTAGATTATGAAGTCTCTGTAAACATAATTTCCCTTCAAAAGATATTAATCACCTGAATGGAGATTATTTATCTCATTTTTAGTTATTTTAAATTATCATGCAAATTGACTAATCACCTATCATTGGCTTAGTGGTTGTAGGCGTGACTAGGACATTGCAGAAAACCTTCAAACTTGAACTTCATCATATTTAAACACCGGTGTTTAATTTGTGCTGTGAGCAGTTCTATAGTGCTATACGGGACAACAGCAAGTACAGAGTATAAAAACTATTTAAGGTTCAGTTTTTATTGCCATGGACTCATACTGTCAGTCAGACCTGAACTTCTGTTGCCTCTATTTGCAAAGTTTTGTTTTTAAACAGTTTAAAACGTCATTTAAAAAGATGGTCATCGCTGCATGTTCATATGAGAAATAGTTACTGTTATTACTTCTATCATCAATGCTGTTACTGTTTAATTAAGTTATCAATTATTACTGGTAAATTGGTTTAGAAAGAATTTTAACATGTTAAAAATGATTGATGCTTGCTCAAAATGACATGAAAATATGAATGAATGTGTTGCATCAGTTATAGATATGGATATAGAAAATCCTGAGTAAGAGACTGTTAACACAGTTAACATGAATAGTAATTTATTGGTTGATGCTGTAGATGTGAGGGGTGGGTGAAATAAGTTTATAGTTCTACCAACTCCTTTGAATGTGTAAACATAATTTACTACTGTTTCTAAATTTATTTTGCTTTTTATTCGTTTATTATACTCATTCAATAAAATCAAACTTAGTGTTTACATCAGATAATAGTCCTGCTGTGATTTGTAATATGCAAAAGCCCATCTTCTGACCTGATGAACAACTTTCTAATTAAGTAGAAGATTTAAAACAAACTTCTAAGTTGCATTTTCTCATTTAGCTGCACAAACATTTCTGAAACCCTTTCAGTTCCAAAAAATAAAAAATAAATCAGCTTGATCTTAATGTAAATATTTTGGGGGCTCTAGTTGGTTTCTCCTCGCTTCACAAACCCCGTTTGCCACCGGCTGCTTCTGCGCCCGTCCATCCCCCTAACAACAATACGCATGCAGTGTCAGCTTCCAACTTCCTGTGGATCTGATAGGCTGCGGGCCGGTTGCCGTGTCACATGGAGCGATCGGAGCTGCAGGCTTTCCTCGCTGGGTCCGCCTGGTTTGGTTTGCAGCTCGCCTCTTCTCTCTTGTGCGTTAGCTGACATCCGAAATGTGTGTGGCGCCTCAGGAAGAACTCGACGTCTCCACCTGGACCTGCAGAAGCGTTTACACAAAGGTGGGCCGGCTGCTTCGTAACGCTATCGGGGAAACGAACAACGATACACACACAGGAGTTTCATTTGTGTATTTAACCACATGGTGCTTTTTCTAGTCATTCAGCTGAAATCAGTGGAGTTTGTCTGCTGTGCTTAAAGAGGTTTATTTAGTAGCTCGCTATAAGTTCTACAAAGCACTCCACTATAATCCTCTTACGCGTGGTGTGTGTGTGTGTGCATAAAGAATAGAAAGCAAAGAAGCAGCATTGTGGAGAAGTCTAAAGTATGTGAGCAGAGGTTATTGAAAGCTGTCACTAATTAAATCTGCATGCTAAGAGCATATACCAACTGATTGCTGTAGAACTTTGTTAATCAATCAAATGTTATTTGTATAGCACATTTCAGCAGCAAGGCATTTCAAAGTGCTTTACATCATATCAAACACAGAAACACAAAGTCATCAAGTGGGGGGTTCTTGCTTTTGCATCCATAAAAGTTACACTCCTACTGTGTTATATGGAACAAAATACCCGTTGGTATTTTTATTCCCCCTCACGCTCACAATCACGCAGTTTAAAACAATGTAAACAGCCTTTCAATGGGCTTCCTGTGTCTCCGTACACCTCTTTCACGGAATTTCGAGCTGGGACTCCGTCGTCCCTCACGGATTATTGTGCAATTTTATGGTACTTTATTATATCATTATGAGGCGTTGTTTATTCCAGGAAATGTTTAAGCAGGCAGCACATTTGCCTCATTATTTGTGTCAGATGTTTGGAGGTTTTTATGTGCAACAGTCCATCCTTTGTATCACTTATCTGTAAATCAAACCCAGATCACGGCCCTCAGAACCATCAGCAGACAGCCGTCTGGTTTGAACCGGGTCCTCCAACAGCACCAGAGACACCAGGATGCTGCTGCTCTCAAACGGAGCGCTGTCCAACGCGTTCTGTTGGATAATGTTTCACAGGCCGGGACTGTGTGAAGCGTACGGAGAAGGATTCATGACGTTTAAATTACCGTATAAATCAAATCTGAAAATTGTGCGATTCTCATCAACAGTGAGTCGTACCTCGAAGAGAAACTGTCTGTTGAAATTACAGCTGCAATAACTCTACTGGTAGAGACTGAATGGTTGCCCATTCCTTGCAACATTGCTCAGGGTTAGAGTGTCCATGAACTATTTTCAAAGTTTTCGCTCACTTTTTCTCCTTTTTCTTTTTTTTTTTTTGTAAAGTCTGGCTGACTTCTGTCTGTTGGACAGATGGAAGTAAATATTGATTATTGAATATCGGTCCAGTATTACTTGTAGGACAGATCCTGAAATACCAAAAATACCAATGTGTAACATTGGACGATTCTAGGGCTGGAAGATGTATGTTTTTATGAATGTTTCATATCGGCTAATATCAATGATTATTGATTAGTTTTTTATTGTAAATATCTGAAACACTGCCAAACTGGTGGTGTGACGTTTCCTGTTTTATCCAGAGTTTTCATTCCAGATTGTTTTTTTAATTTTTATTTTTAAGCAGTTATCAGTTGGTGAAAACTGAACCCGCTGCTGCACAGGTTACTCAACAGGTCGCTGCTAGGCAACCAAGTACTGATGGAGTTGATGCCATCCACTTTTCTTATCCAGCCTTGAGAGGTTGAGCGGATAAACTCTTTCCTCTGCCTACATCTCCCAGAAAGGAGTGCGGTTCTGGATTGGAGTGCAGTGACTATTCTATCATATGTTTTATCTATTAATATCGATCATGTGTCTACCACCACATATATCGTTATTGATTTATTGTCCAGCTCCAGCTGATACTGATATAATGCTGTTATATTGTGCATCGCTACAGAAAAGTTACTTTTCTCTTTAACAACTTCCCCACTGAAGACTGTAGTGTAACTTGTATGCGCTCACACAAATTTTCAGTGGATCTCTGTTAATCTCGACCACATCTGGTCCTTTAGTAAGGGATGTATTACACACTATTATTATTATAATACAATGTTTTTGCGCTAATTTGCTGTTTTTCTGTTGGAATGATGCGGTTTTGCAAGTCAGTAACCACATCTTTTGTCTTTTCTTTTTGTTGTCACTGAAATGTGCAGGATGCGTGAGGACATGTCCACCATGGTGTGCGTGAAAGAGGAGGAGGACCCGGGGGAGAAACTGTCTCAGGATGAGATCATCTCCCGGACCAAGCAGGTGATGCAGGGCCTGGAAGCCCTGAAGCAGGAGCACCATTCCATCCTGGAGGGCCTGCTGGGCACGCTGCGCTGCCTGAAGCAGGACGAAGAGGGAGTCCTGGTGGAGGAGAAGTCACACATGATCCGGAAGTCCCTGGAAATGCTGGAGCTCGGTCTGAGCGAAGCTCAGGTAGGCAGAGTCGGCGCCTTGGCCACTGATGAATGAGGAACCTTTAGAGATCCGAAGGATTTGATTGTTTTCAGGACTGGTGGAAATATTTCAGCTTGGGTGGGTAAAATTGCCAACATATATTATATACTGTTGTTCTCATGGAACCAGCACTGGAATAAATGACACAAGTAAATCCCTACTCACTGACTTATTTTGGGAGTTTATCATATTGTTTATCATTATTTAGATAATAATTAGTTTAGATCAGAGGTGTCCAAACTTTTTGCAACATTGAGAAGAAACTCGGCGTTGAAAACATTGAGGGGCTTTTCCAACTTAAAGCATAAAAACATTGTGTTGTGGTTTTTATAAAGTTTTTTGTCTGCTCTCCAATAAATTAAACAATACAATTTCAAACAACAAAAAAGAGAACTTTTTTTAAAGGCATTTTTTTATTCTAGTAAAATGTCGCTGGATGTTTATAGTCCTACTTACTATGTAATTATAATGGGAAAAAAAACAACAACCCACTACTATTAAAAAAAACTTCTTTAACACTTTCCGACAAAGAAGAGTTTAACTTTTCAGTTGGCGGCCACATAAAATTGTTTCAAGGGCCACAAATGACTCCGGGCCGCACTTTGGACACCTCAGCCCCTCCATGATATATGGCAGTGGCAGCATCATGCTGTGATAATGCTATTCTTCCGCACAGACTGGTGTAAACATGTCTAAATTTCAAGATGTTTATAGGTATGAATATTAGACACTGAACATGTGGCAATGATACGGGAATTTTTTGTGTTTGGACCTGGCAGACTGCAGCAAACTGTTCATGTGTCGCAGGTTAAACGGAGACAGTTTTAGACCAAACTGAATGAAAATGAGAAGTGAAGAACAAAAGCAGAAGTGCTCTTGATTTTCTTTTAAATCGCAACTTTCCTGTGCCAATGTGAGTCATAAATGATTTGTTATTCATGTTGCTGCCTCTCTTTAAGTCATCAGATAAAACTGCACAGCAGGAACACTCTGCAGACTCTAGTTTACACCGTGTAGGTTTTCTTTAGTTTTGCGACTTGGTATCACTAATGTCTCTGTGCAGCAAACTCATCATCTGCACACAAAAAAACCTCATTAAATTTGTACTTTAACTACAACATGAGAGTAAAGTTCTGAAAGCCAGCCACTGTCCCCCTTGGAAGAGGGCGAGTTTTCAGGCAAAAATAAAAATGGTTTTAGCTTTTTATAATAGATCAGTGATTGGTCCAAAAAACTGCAATGGTTGCAAACCTAGAGAGTATACATGTTCAGTTTCTACTCAAAGTTCAAAATCCATTACTTTAGCTCCCTTTCTTACAGACCGTGCAAAACATAATGAGATTCTTCAGATATTCCTGATTATTGGAGGATCTGAAAAGATGATGCCAAGGCTGGACTGAAAACTAGTGCAGATAAGACGAGGAAATTCCAAGCATTATTATCGTTTATCACTCATCATGAAATTTCTTCTTTAATTTATTGTTGTCACGTTAAGCTCCATATAGTGATGTTTGAGATGCTCCAAAACTGTCTGTGTTACCAGGATTGTTAGATTTAATATTTCCTTAATCAACCAATCAAGTTTATTTGTATTACACATTTCAGCAACAAGGCAGCTCAAAGTGCTTTACATCATAAAAACACAATTTTTGATCAATGATGACATCAGTTAATGTGAACATTTGATTAAATGCAATTATAATTTGGAGTTTGATGTAGATCACACTTCTTTATATGACTGGTGTCCCAAAGAAGTGAATTAAAAATGGGAATGATTTTCCAAGAACAGTTTCCTAAAAAAGAACTAATAAATCCTTCGTATCATCACTTCTATCTTTATCACAGTGGCACCACAAAATATCTTGGTAAAACTTTTAAGTCCAGTTCCCCGACACGGAATATGCTGCTTCTTCCACACATCATGCACCGCGTTGAGTCGTGTTACCTGACCTGTGCTGGAACGTGTCTCTGCTCAGGTGATGATGGCGCTGTCCAGCCACTTGAGCTCCGTTGAGTCAGAGAAGCAAAAGCTGCGGGCGCAGGTACGCAGGCTGTGCCAGGAGAACCAGTGGCTGAGGGACGAGCTGGCGGGAACGCAGCAGAAACTGCAGAAGAGCGAGCAGAGCGTAGCGCAGCTGGAGGAGGAGAAGAAGCACTTGGAGTTCATGAACCAGCTGAAAAAGTATGACGAGGACCTGTCCCCCTCGGTGAGTCCTCAGCTCCTGCTGTACGAGAGTTCAGAGCGTCATCTGCAAAGAAATGGATCCATTTTTTGAGTTAGAAAGCTTCAATCAAGCCACATTTAATGGATCAGTGTTCGGCTAGTCATATTGAGTCTGACTGTATGAAAACCCTAATAGAAAATAATTTCACCTAAAATGTAAAACATGTTAAGTTGGTTTTGTTTAAAGGGGCATTATTATGTAAAATGGACTTTTTGAGCTTTACATCATGTTATAATGTGATTCCCTCATCAAAAGCAAACCTGGAGTGTTGCTTTGATTCTTTCATGCATATTTGAGAAATCCTTTAGTCACCATGGCAACAATTCAACTCTCCAAAACACCTGGGTGGCTAGAGAGCCTAGCTCCACCTTTGAGGTGAAGCTCGTCCTCAGAGCTGCAGTTTCTAGATTTCAGAGCTTCTTCCTCAGAGCAGCCAGCAGCAATTCTCAAACACCTGGTGGAACTTCAAATTCAAGCCATTCAATTACAAAATACAAATTGTTTTAAGTTATATTTGATATATATGGCATTTTTTTAACAACTGAAGGTAACATATTTAGTTGATTGTACTATAAAATGGTGATATGTGGGAAATACGTAAAACTATGTAAATCCTCTCTTCTTGAATAAGACAGGATTTCCAAATGTCGGTGCTCCAATTATCAGTTTGATATGAAAATCGTTTAAGAATGTTTTGCTTTCCTAATGAATTGTTTTGTGTGTAGAAATCCAGAGTTCAGAATGGCTGCTTTGAAACTTAACTTGTTCCTGTTTTTAGACAAAGACTTGACATTCTCTTCTCCTTTTTAAAAAAATCTGTCCATTTTTATCCTTCTTTTAACAATCAGGAAGAGAAGGAGTGTGACTCCAGTAAAGAGACCTTGGATGACCTCTTCCCAGATGACCAGGATGACCAAGCTCCAGGCAGTAAGTGCTTTCATCTGCTCTCTATATAGAAACATAATACTGTGCAAAAGTATAGTATGGTACATGTTTTTTTTTTTTTACAAGTTAAAATCTGAAAATCTTTGATAACCTTTAATGACACCCAGAGCAATTTTTGAATAAATATACACATATATACATAAAATGATTGAATAAATATACACATATATACATAAAATGATTGAATAAATATACACATGAGCTCAACAACAAAGATGTTTAGTTTTTAATGTCTTATTAACGTTTTATGCAAAAAAAGGGATTTTTTTCTCTTGTTTTTAAAGCTTCAATATCTAATGTGTTAATTTTGATTCATTAATTACATAAAGCCCTAGCCCTATTTTATGCATATCAAATGTATTTATTTCACTGAAAGTGGTGGTAGGTGGTTTAAACACGTTAATTGAGGACGGAAACCTAGAAATGTGAAGAAGGTGGGGAGAATCACACAGTTAAAGGAAAATAAATCAAGATAAATAAAATGGAGTTGAGTGTGGAGCCATTACATAAGCTTGCTTATGCAAAAACATGCAACACTTGCTTCTTTCAACATCCACTGATTCCATAATATCAGTTGAAATGCTACTGTTTGTGTCTGGTATAAACAGACTTTGGATTCAAACACCACCTGCAGAGGGACCTGGTTATTTATATTGCATCTATGAACATTAAGTCGACAAGCACCGTGTCTGTTCACTTCACTGCGTTCCAAAAGTAGAGGAAAAAACGACAAAAAATAAATTGGTATTATGAATTTGAAATAAAATATGTAAAATGTATGAAGAGACAGAATGTCTGTGTTGTGGTGAAGAAAATGGGCCTCATTATTCTTCTTCTTTCAGTGACTGAGGCGCCTGAGGCTCTCAGTGTCGGTACGCGGTGGATCTGGGGCGAGTTGTGGAGAAGATTCGATTTAGCTGAGCTCTGAGCTTGTTCAGACAGTTTTTATTAAACTGCAGTCAACAAGACAGGAACAATGGGGATGACAGCCCTGCATTCGCTGAAATCAGCTCACAGCTTAAAGACCCATTTTTGCCCGTAATTACTATAAAATACACCACAGTTTTCCGTAACTTGAATAAAACAATGGAGAGGTATTTAAAGCGGTGCAATGCAACTGCAAATGGTGTAACTGATGATTCTCTTGTTCGCCTTTAAAAGTGACGTTTCAAGTTCCAGCTTTGATTTTATTAAATGATGCAAGAGTAACAATAACAATATACTGACACATTTTACTGCGAGAGCTTGGGAATAAACCGAAGAGCAGTTTCTGATTTAATTGAACCTGACACAATCATGCGCGCGCACGCACACACACACACACACACACACACACACACACACACACACACACACACACACACACACACACACACACACCTACCTACCTATGACAACGCTCTTGTTTTTGAACTATGGGAGGAAGCCAGAGTACCCAGAGAAAACCCACCATTCCACAGGGAGAACATGCAGAAAGACCCCTGAACCAGTTCCTGAAGATGAATTTTATATTTCGTTTTAGAGAGATGAGTTTTATGTCTCGTTTTAATGAGAAACGTTTTTGTTTTAACAAGAAACTAACCTTAGTGAGGCGAGTTATATCTTCTTTTAACAAAAAAACTAGTTAGTTTTTTTTTTTTTTATTGTCCCACAAGGGGTCTTTTTGTGGGCTCTATTGTCCCTTTTTTCAAAGTAGGCTGACAGGAAAGGGGGAAGGAGCGGGGGGAAGACATGCGGTAAACGTCGTCGGGTCCGGGAGTCGAACCCGCGACAGCCGCGCCGAAGCCACGTTGCCTCTGAATGTGGGTCGCTCTGACCCCTCCGCCACGACGGCACGCCCCCACAAAAACTAGTTTTAACAAGATGAGTTTTATATTTTATTTTAATGAGATGAGTTTTATACCTCACTAAAACTGGACTTTTTGATTAAATCTGAAAAGTTTCTTGTCTTAATGTGTTTTGCATCTTGTTATAACAAGAAAGTTTCCTCATTAAACTCATCCGTAATGATACCAGTGAAAAAAATCTAGAGATTTTTGGTTGTCATCTTGTATTTCAGTGATGTGTTTGTGTTTGTGCGTGCAGTGCAGCCAGCTCACGGTAGCGCAGCGGCTGCAGCTGCCCAGCAGGGCGGCTATGAGATCCCAGCCCGCCTCAGGACCCTCCACAACCTGGTGATCCAGTACGCGTCCCAGGGGAGGTACGAGGTGGCCGTGCCGCTCTGCAAGCAGGCGCTGGAAGACCTTGAGAAGACCTCTGGACACGACCACCCAGACGTAGCCACCATGCTCAACATCCTGGCGCTTGTTTATAGGTAAGGGAGTTCAGCTTTCACTACATGACGGTAGTGTTTGGAGTTCTCATTCATTTTCTCTTGTCTTAACATGTTTTCGATAAGTAGCAGAGTTGGACATTTTATCTTAAAATATGTTTAAAAACGTTTTGTGCGAAGGCTGCAGAGGTTCACAGACCACAAGTCATTGAAAAAGACCTACCTAACAAATCCTTTTCTCCTTTTATGAGAGAGAAAATGACCACACACATATATCAATAAGCATTTAATTAAAACAGGCTCAATCATTTCTATTTGCATGATTCATTGTTTTCGCTTTTCTCTCTTTCTGCCATAAACCAGATGATAAAAGTCTTCAGTTTGGTGCTTTGGTCTCAGCTAGCCCTTTGTTTGAAGGACAGTTTTGTTACAGAGATTTCATAATTCATTTTTATTTGTTGTTTCTGTTTTGCTTATTTATTTTGGATATTTAAAATGTCTTTCAGTTCCAGTGTTAAATGTTCATTAGAACTAATGTGTTTTGGCATTAGCATTATATTGCTTAAAAATGGTCTCAGAACCACAATAACATCGTTTATCGCAACAACTTCTGGGACAATTTTTCGTCTAGAAAAGTTTGTTATTGTGACAGGCTGACACAATAACAAATGTATTTTGTTATTGTGTATGAGCTGCAAGCGCTGCTGGATAGAAATTCTGGGGCGGACTAAATGCTGGAGCGGAGTGCTTCTGTTCTTATATCAGATTTTAGATGATGTCCAATATTATCTGTTTTTTTCCCTGATATTGGACTGATTTCCGATATTGATATCGGACTGGGACACAATCACTTGTAACATAACTATTCTTTGAAATGTTTAGCTTGGATTGTCATTGCCTCGCGTTCAGATGCGAGGCAACGAGAATCTGAAAGACAGCTTTACACTAGCAAAAATGGAAGTGTCTAGCTCTTCCACCAGATGGGTGGAAATTAATACTAATAATACATTTTATTTTTCACACTACTCTAAGTACTTGAGTACCTCTCTAAGTACTCAAATACAAACTACATTCCTAAGATACCAGGAACAAGAAGAATTGCACAACCATTTTTCCTGGATTGTTGTTGGATGTTTTCTTGCTTGAAGCCCAACTTGTCAGCTCACTTATACATCACTGCAGAAAACAAAGTATTACCTTGCTTTGTGTATTTATGCCCCACTCTTTATTCCTGTCTCTAAGGGATCAGAACAAATACAAGGAAGCAGCCAACCTGCTAAACGATGCTCTGGCCATCAGAGAGAAGACTCTTGGCAGAGACCATCCAGCTGTAAGTACATCTGTCTGCATAGAGTACTAGGGAATACTCATACTGTCATTTGGTTTGTAAAAATATTTGTGAACAGAGCTGACGGCCTAGAAAAACTTTTTGGAAGTAAAATGACTGATGGCAGATGAAACAGATACCTGATTCATGTTGTGGCAAACAGTTGCTCAATTGAGCGTAAAGACCGAGGATGTAGAAATAAAGCTATCCTGCGTTTAGAGAGCTCATGACTTTGTTTTTTGGCTTGTTATAGTCCGGTTGACGACAGTGAAATATATTTGTAATGAAATGTTGCATTTATAAACAAATATTACAAAAGAAAAAACAAAAACAAAAAAACCTGCTCCATAGAGTCAGTGACTGTCGATGGTTGAAATTAATTTGAAGTAAAAGTTGCCTTGAATTGTTAATATGCCGCAATATCGAATTTTGTGTACCTCTAGCATTAGGTTAACTTTGGGATAATCAAAGTTAACCTAATGCAAATGACATTACTTTTTGTGTTCCTATATTGATTTCATCTTCTTATTATATAAAAGACCCAAAGATTTGAGTGTCTGTTTTTGCTGAATACATAAATGTAAAAGTTAGAAATTTACTTCGTCAGACACATAGATGCATTTTATGTTGTCACACAAAACACATTACACAGTATGACTGCACTATGGCTTGACCTGCTCCCAATGGAAAACCACAAAGAACCACCAACAGATAAACAATGCTGCCATTACCCTCACTTTTCACACTAGATGTAATTGGATGGCATTAAAACGCCTTAACCCATATAAAATGCATTTCTTTCTTGTTATAACTCAATAAGTTGGTAGTTCAAACAAGTGATTTACGCATCGATTTCCTTCTGTTTGTACATTTCAAAGTGAGCATTAGCAGGTGGACTAACTATGTTAACCCCAGCAGGACAGTGTATTTCCTGTTTGGAGCCTCATCACTCTTCAGTTTATCAAACTGAGTAAGCCCTCCTCTCCTCTCCTCCAATCTGCCTTAGGCCCAGATTGTGTTTTTCTATAATTGATAGTTTTGCTTTTACATCTTGAACAAGCTAAATGTGACTCATCTGTGATATCATTTATTGTTTTTTAGAAATCTGCCTTTCTGTTTGCTAAGATTTTAACGCTTATACGTTTAGACTTAATTAGATGGCCTCACATTAAACCAGTCAAGCTAATTATCCAGCTCACCAAAATTAAAAGCTGAGAAAAACAACTTAGTTCTTAGAAGAGATGTAAAATCAACCAAGCTCCTGGCAAATCGTTGGTAATGGGAGATTGTTCTACAGTTTAATACCTTTAGCTGAAAGAACTAAGTCTAATAATAATAATAATAATACATTTTATTTGTAGGTGCCTTTCTTGACACTCAAGGTCACCTTACATAATTTATATTAAGTTATAGAGATCTTTAACGTATCGGATCTTTCTATGATCAATCCACCATTGCATTTGTATCTTTTCCTATCAGCTCCTACAGCCACATCACACCTTTTCTTCTCCTCACGTCTTTCCTCTTTTTGTCTAATGGTCCTCACAACATAGTCTAAATTAAGTTGCAACAATACACCTCCAGCGGCCTCCCTTTTTCTGAGCGAATACAGGTTCAATCAACTTGATTTGGATCATAATACTGGTCACCACAATCACTTCCTGATTGTATGATGTCATTTATGAGGCACCTCACTTTCCCCCTTATCAATTACTCATGTCGAATCGGTTGCACTGCACTGGTGTGGTGGTGATTGAGTTGTTTGTGGAGAAATTTGATCAAACATTTAAAAACATTGTAAGATAATGAATGCTTTGTGTCCTTGGTAGGTGGCGGCTACCCTCAATAACCTGGCTGTCTTGTATGGGAAGAGAGGGAAGTACAAGGAGGCAGAACCTCTCTGCAAGAGGGCGCTGGAGATCAGAGAAAAGGTACGTCCGCCATCAGTGGGGTTAGAGTCCAGGTCAGACATGATACTCTAATAGAGATAGTTTTATCAATCTATATAGTTACCTCAGCAATGTACTCAATGTAAAGTTCAAAATGTCTGTCCCTGTGCACCAAGTGGTTAGTGGGGTGAACTGTAACCTGCAAAAATGATGGATGGTCTTCAGATTTTTCCTTCACTGTTTAAAACAACCCCGTCAAAGACGGAAAATATTCTGTGAATGTGTTCCCTTGTCCAAGGACAAGTCCTTCTTTTCAAGGACTTGTGGTTTGTTAGCACATGATCTTAAACTAACCCCACTTCATCTCGCTTTCTGGGAGCTGACAGCGTGTTGAAGAGTTATAGACAGGACGCTTTGGAGCGCATCCTGCAGGATTTTGTACCGTCGCCTCTCGTTCAGAGGGTTATGTTGACTTTTGATCTCTTCAACTGGAGAAATGTTCCCCGATTTCAAAACTTTGGCTGAGACGACACTTGTAATTTCAGTCTCTCTAGACAGTTGAATGCTACTAGGTGCAGCAAGTTTTATATGTTCTTATATTTTCAGTCTGATTAGTAATCTGTTCACTCAGAATATATAAGATTAGTAAACTTGTTAAAATTTGAGAGGAAGTATCGATATATTAAGTAGTGTTTTCTTTTAGCATACTGGCAAAAAAATCAACCAGATTTATATTGACTCAATGTATTGGAGTTGAGTACATTATCTTTATAGTTTTGTTTTATAAGTATATCAATAATGTGAGCTGTAAGTGGATAACTGTATCTATGACGCCTACAGGCATATTAAGTCACATCTATAAATGGAAGTGAGAACTGATCTTGCCTCTTGAAAGCATTTCCCATTTTTCATTGGAACATTTGAGCCTCTTCCTGAATAAACTGCCAAGGGATGTGGTGAAAGGAGAGTGCTAGAGGTTGGGATAAATGACGTGAGGATATGGGATCCAGCACCTCTGTATCACAGGAGGAAGTGTTAGCGGTCAGGACTAAGTTAATAGTGCTAATAAATTTTCTACATCTGAACCACCATGTGGGTTACAGACACTGAAGTGTGTCCACAGTGGGTTGCAAAGCAATCCAGCAGGGTTGAGGCTTTTCACAGACTGGCTTGGTAAACTAACAGCAAACACCAAAGTGGAAAAATAACTTGCTAGCGTGAGGGTTTATTGCCTATCTTGTCTCTGTTTCTATGAGCAGCACAACGCTGAGGGTTGCTGTTTCCTTTTACAAACAGCCGTGTGACACATCCTTCCTTTTTCCTTTATAATTTCTCTGCTTGGTGACCCTGTTGACCCTGCCAGCTATGCTGCTCAGCCAGACTCAGAACACACCTTCTGCGATGATGTCAAACTGCCTCGGATGATCCTCACAGAGATTCTCTGATCAGAATCTTGTAGCCAGTTTCAAATTACAGCAAGGGTCTCAAACTCCAGTCCTGAAGTGTCGCTGTCCTGCAGTTTTTAGATGTGCCACAGGTACAAAACACTGGAATGAAATTGCTTAATTACCTCCTCCTTGTGTAGATCAGTTCTCCAGAGCCTTAATGACCTAATTATTCTATTCAGGTGTGGTGCAGCAGAGGCACATCTAAAAGTTGCAGAACAGCAGCGCTTGAGGACTGGAGTTTGACCCCTGTGGGCTACACACAGTGGCCTGTAAGCATTGAGATCATTAACAAGATCCATCCATCCATCCATCCATCCATCCATCCATCCATCTTCTTCCGTTTATCCGAGGTTGGGTCGCGGGGGTAGCAGCTTCAGAAGGGAGGCCCAGACTTCCCTCTCCCCGGCCACTTCTTCCAGCTCTTCCGGGGGAATCCCGAGGTGTTCCCAGGCCAGCCGAGAGACATAGTCCCTCCAGTGTGTAACAAGATCATCCTGTGTAATTGTTTGCTGATCCCTCACCTTTCTCAAGATCTTCCTCACTGTTTGAGGAAAGATCTTGTATGAAGCCAGGAGTTTCATTTCCCAATAATTGTATGAACAGTTGTTACCAAGGTTCTTGTTGATGGTCTTGGAGCCTTTTGTAATTTTTCTTTTTTTTCTCCTTCAACAACTCTTTGAAGATGTAGATGGCTCAAGATTTTTGGTGGTTGTTCTCTCTTTTTAAAGAAAGAAAACCCTTGATGCTTTTTTTCCCCTCAGGTGTTGGGCAAGGACCACCCAGACGTGGCCAAGCAGCTGAACAACCTCGCCCTGCTGTGCCAGAACCAGGGCAAGTATGAGGAGGTGGAGTATTACTACATGAGAGCTCTGGAGATCTACCAGACCAAACTGGGACCAGATGACCCCAACGTGGCCAAAACCAAGAACAACCTGGTGAGGAAGGTTGAAGCTTTTAGGAGGGAAACATTCCAGAGCATAAAATACTCCCGTCTCGAGGCTGAGACTTTGGCCTCGTTGGATCTCTTTTCACTGTAATTCTGATCACAATAACTGGTTCTGTGTTCTTTAGGCTTCCTGTTACCTAAAGCAGGGCAAATTCAAGCAGGCTGAGACTCTGTATAAAGAAATCCTCACCCGCGCGCATGAGAGGGAGTTTGGCTCTGTTGATGGTAAGATTATATAGGATTATCAACTAGATAATAACATATATAGTTATCACAAACAAGTTAAAAGTATTCAACAATCCTTGATCTACCTAAAGAAAATAATTTTCTTTGTTCAGACTTCTATTGCAGTGATTGGGGGGGAAGAAAACAAAGCATTTTTTGTTTCGTGGGTATCAACTGGTCAGAGCTGGTCAAGTGTAGAGATGCACCGATTGGATATTATCCATATCGTCCCAATATTGAAGGAAAGAAAAATGATAGATCAGATATTCTATGCTTTGTTCTGTGAGTGGCATCATGTTTTATTATTTATTTTACATTATATTTTGAATTCCTAATTGCTCTTTCTGAACCATTTGAAAGAAGGTTTGTTTCAGTTTATTTTTACATCTTTTACCAAAATAGCCAACCTATTGTTTTAGTCAGTTTCAGTTTCTTTATTACTTATTTTACATTGGCTGTTCTACTCCTAATTACACTGACTGAACAAATGAAAGTTGTTTTTAAATGTTTTTATATGTATTTCAGGGTTCTGTACTGGTGCAGAGTTAGCAAATACATTTATAATTCAGTACTCTCTGTTTTAAAAAAGAAACATTTTAAGTAAATTCAGCCATGTTTTTCTACATCGACCGACACTAAACCTCAGATATATCGGAAGTAAGAAAAAAAAAAGTGGCCGCTGTATCCCTTGTCATGTGTAAAATAAACCAGTTGTGGTGGCCAATCAGAGGTCATCTGTAGTTGTGACTGAATTACAGCTGACATAGAGACAAAAATAATTAAAAACTTTTTTTAAAGCAACCCCCAACTTCTGCTGTCAAAAGGAAGACGGCTGTAAACAAAAACAACCTTTTACTTTACATGCTCTAGTTGCCACAGCTGATTTTTTTTTCTCTTTCAGATGAGAACAAACCAATCTGGATGCATGCTGAAGAGAGAGAGGAGCAAAGCAAGGCAAGTTTGCAACACACTGATTCTTAAACGTCTGTTTAAAATCATTTTATTGTTAACTCTTGACGTATTGGGATGTCCCTTAATAGCAGTGGTGCACAAGTTGACAATTTCAGGTTCAGTCTTGCAAGTCAAAGGCTTTAACCTGTCTGTGTTATTGGAATACAACACAGAATAAATGCTGTATGTTCAGGCTACTCTTTCTAAAGAATAGTTTTGTATGTTATTTCACAGGGGAAACTGAAGGACAGTTCACAATTTGGAGAATATGGAGGCTGGTACAAAGCATGTAAAGTTGACAGGTCAGTCTTTCCTCCTACATATGACATCGTCAGCCTGAAATATTGTTTATTATCAAGCTTGTCTTTGATATTCCAGGTTCATCCAAGTTGTTCCCACTTCCAAATTACCACAGAACACACCTGAACCGATTTACACATTTTCTTTGAAAGATTTGTAATTTGTGTTGTGGAGATAGCTAAAATGAACATGCAGTAAATCAGTAAACAATCACAGTTCTTACTTTATTGATCAACAAAGTGACTTACAAACATTATAATCCTCTCACCGCTTTCCAGCCCCACGGTGACCACAACCCTGAAGAACCTGGGGGCTCTTTACAGGCGGCAGGGCAAGTTTGAGGCAGCCGAGACTCTGGAGGAGGCAGCCATGCGCTCCAGAAAGCAGGTGGGCGGTTTCACTTCTGCTGGTTGATATATATATATCTATCTATATATATATAGATAGATATATATATAATATTGAAAATGGGTTAAAATTTAACTTGATGAAAATGCTCATTTTGAGAAGACTTAAATAGAATCTGGACCAGAAATGGTCAGAGAACAGAGCAGGATAGCTCATACTGCAGAACTTTTTCTGAAGAACTATGTGTAAGAATATCCAAGTGAAACTGTAAGAGTCACATGGCAAAAACCCTTGGTTAGAATATATCAAAACAATATGAGATAAAAACATTCTGAAGTTGTTGCACCTAATATCTTATTCAAGTCTAGATCAGCAAATGGCATGACACTTTACTGTCTAGATATTAAAAAGTAATTAATTGAATTACTTTGTTGTAGTTTATAAAATAGTTGCAGTGAAATTACATTGACCTGTTGTTGCAACCCGTTCCATTTTTAAAGTAACCTACCGAGCTCTGTTGTGTTTCAGGGTCTGGACAACGTGCACAAGCAACGCGTTGCCGAGGTTCTCAGTGAACCAGAGGCCGGCGACAAGCAACGCAGCCGAGAGAGTCTGACTTCAGACACGGTGAAGTACGAGAGTGGGCCGGACGGTGGCGAGGAAGTGAGTATGAGCGTGGAGTGGAACGGGGTAAGTACAGTACACAGCCCTCAGCACTTTATACCAGCAGCCTGTCAGCTGAAACAACAGCTACTGTGATACTCAGCCTCCATCTTTATGGACCAAAGCCACAGTTGCAAATGAGTGAAGGGAGTGAGGATAAAAGCAAAGTACTACAACCATCTGAAAGTTTCGTTCAATCAGCGTTGTAAACTTAACAACTGTTTCTTTTATTAGATTACAATTAATGTCTGTTTGGATGTTTGGGGGGGAAAACATTGTTCAGTGGCTTCTCTCAGTAAAGATGCATACAAAGTGTTTTTTCTAAAACAGAATAGCATTATCTAAAATGGAAACAATTTTACTGTTTGATCAGCTACTTGTGGATGATTTCAATAGTATCTTACCAATGATGCTGATTGACTGTCGCTGCTGTTTCCATGCTGCTGTTGCAGTTGGGGATTGCTTATTGTAAGGTTTATCTCTTACAGAAACTTAGACTTTTTTGGACAAAACAGGCACACAAACATATATTTTAAAAAGATGAAAAACATATCGCTATATAGGTCTGAAGTTGTTGAAAAGATTTAATGCAGTGAAAGCGGGAAAAAAAATGAATATTGAATTTTTATTTAAGTGTTATATGTTGTACCAAGTGGGGTTGAAAAGTGAGTAGACAATTTAAAGGTGCCTCAAGGGTTAAAACTCAAGTAACACAAGTTGAATTGTAGTCCTTTAATGAGCCATCAGGAAATCTAAGATTTTTTAATTTTTTGTATGATTTCTGATCTATAATTTAGTAAATTTCAAATGTTGCTCTTTTAATGTTACAGTAACATCCAAAGGTTATAGGACATGGATTTTAATTATAAAACCTTTTAAAAAGAATTATAGTATATCTTCTATGAAACAGATTGAAGTTTCATCATTTGAGGGGAAAAGCTACTGAACTATTGTAACCACACAAAGCATTTTTCTTATGATGCATTAACTAGTTATATTTGTGTATATTTATGACAAAGACACAATAACAACAAACATTTAGCATCTTATATTAGCAGTTACTAGCATTAGCCTGGCTAGCTACCTGAATGGACAGCTTACATACAGCTTCCTGTATCTCTGTGCTTCTTCTGACTTCATTCTTCAACATTTCACTAATACTGAAATTGTGGAACTTTCAGTCATCTTTCTGAAATAACTTCCATACTGAAGTGTTGTTGGCTCGATCTGGTAGCATTCAATGGTTTTCTTTATGGACATCGAGACTTTGGCCTTATCCACATGTAGCAAGGTTCTTATAAAAATGATTAACTCCACCACATTGTTTAAAAAGAAAAAAAAAAATCATACACTTCGGATCGGTTTAAGAAAAGTTTTCATCCACATGAACTTCCACAAATCCCTGTCTGAGCTTTGTTTTAAACACGCCAACCCAGTAGGGGCAGTGTAACAGAGCTGAAGGATTCAGCCAATCAGAATCCTTCAAAACAACCTCGACTTCCTGTTAGGAATTAAACATGACTTCATTTGTGTGGACAGGCGTATAGGTTGAACTGCTTTTAAATAACGTATTAGAAAACATACTTATTAAAACATAAGACAATGTTGATTGGGAATCTTGTCACAGTATGTTGATATATTGGTGCATTGTTTGTCGCAGACCTTAAAACTCTGTTTTTCCATGTACAGTCAACCTTCGTTTTTCGCGCGGGTTGCGTTCCGAAAATAGGCGAAATCTGTGAAGTAGTTGCCTTTATGTTTTTTACAATTATTATACAGCATAATTAAATATTCTACATTGAAATCAAAGAACAAAACCTGTTTTCAGGCCCAAGCATTTTTTAAACAAATAGAACACTTTCTTACAAATAACTACAGTAAAATAATAATTGTAATCATCAATACGAAGTACAGTGGGACAAATTGTGACTCGATTATTTCACTGTTCTTCTGACTGTGATGCTGCGGCCTGACTCCGCTCTCTAGTGTCTTTTTCTTCTGAAGCCTGCGGTGCAGGTGTGTGTTTTCAAGAGAAGAACATAGTTGTCGGTAGTTGTTGTTGTTGTTCTTTTTTCTTCTGGGCAAAAATATTTGCCAAAATTTGCCAAGCTGTATATTTAAATACCGTAACGTTATTGGCACACAGATAGAGAAGAAGCGCGGAGACTGTTTAGCCAATCAGGACGCAGAACACAATGCACTGTGAAGAAAAACTGCACAAAAAACTCTACAAAGCAGCGAGGCCGTGAAAGGAGAACCATGTTATAGCGAGGGTTCACTGTACACACGCAAACAGAAATGCTGTTTTCTCAAATCTCCACTTCTGTTGGAGTTTTCATAAATAATTGTTTTTAGTGATTTTAAACTGAGCTTTTTGGATGAAAGGCCAACATGCATTAAAATATATTAGTTTCCCCAGAAATCCGGCTATGTGTGGACCAGGCCCAAGAGTATGTTTAGTTTAAAGCAGGCCAATCAGTGATCTGGTCCAGTCAAGGATAAAATCATTAGATCCCAGATCTCTGCTAGCTTAAAATGTTCTCTGTTCCACTTTCTAACCCACTAAAACATTTTTCTACAGTAAATCTACCACATATAAACCCATCCAGCCTGACTCTCTGCAGCACAGTCACGTTTCTAACCTTCTGGAGAGACGCAGTGTTCTGCTTCCAGTCGCTGCAGTGACGCTTACATGTGGATGTAGACTTGGCTATAAATTGCTGCTGCTTCTGCTGAACTAGTCCTCTTGCATAGCAACGGTTGCCATAGCACCCTGAACAATCAATGAGCATCAGAGCCACCCCTGGTCATGACTGTGGGAGTGTTTCTAGAGAGGCTGCAGCCGAACGATACACCTGAACCCAACTGAGCTTCAGAAGGGATTGGTTTTGTCTTCATTTATACTTAACAGAAAAAAATATTCAACTGAATTTATATTATTAATAGATGATGAACTGTTGATTTACAATACATTATTGTCAAACTTGTTACATTTTTATGCCTGTACTTCACCATCTATCTGCAATTTCACAACCATATTTTGGTTTTCAACTTGTCAAACAAATCGTTTCCTCTTCAGTGCCTCTACAGGCAACTGTGAAACCACTTCTAACCTCTAATTAATAAATCAAACTGAAAAATCTTTTCTGACTTAACCAGGGCTCTGTACTGTACTCCTGCTTCATGTTCTCTATCTGTGTGCATTGTGCTGCATGAGTCCATGCATTTGTTTGATGTGCTGCTTTCTGAAAACAAAAACAGACTTTTCTCCTCATTTTTCTCATTGGCTTTGTTTTTGTTTTTGTTTTTTCTACTTTGTCCCTAAACATATTTGCAGCCAGAGAGAGGAAAAAAAGTAATGGCAGTACATAGTTTATCTCTTTTTAGCTCTACTTTAAATACAAGAAAAAAATCAGAATTGGAAAAAAGGTCTAAGTTAATAGCTTAATGAGGGGGGTGACATTTTTTAATAGGTTGGTTGTGCAAAAAAACAAAACAAACTCTTATATCTGTTGGCAAAATAATTCAACCCCCCGATTCAGCAGAGCTCTGGCTGCTCTCGTGTGTTTTCTTTATTCCTCTCTTGTTTTTTTTTTTTGTTTTTTTTTTTGCTGTGCTTTAACGAAGTTCCACCGCCTTAATAAAAGTCTCTCAGCTGTTTTCCAAATTCAGGCACAGGATTAAACCAGCACAGTTGAACTGTTAAACAGCTCCACCTAGTGGCCAAACCTAAAAAAATGCAGTATTTCGTGATAAAGTAATAGTGGAAAATGGAAGTCAGACCTCGAGAAAAGGTTTTCTAGACAATTGAGGAACCTTAGACCCATTTGTGGAAATCAGACCTGCTGTACTTGCACAAATTGGGAAAATATCACATTGTTTACCATATTGAATGACATAAGTATATATTTCGATTTGTGCCTTTTGTTTTACTATTTTTTTTTGTTTGTGTGTACAGATCTAGTGCTTCCTTCCACTGTTTGGTGAACAGAGCTTGTGTCTGATTAGTGTCTACTGCTGTTTTTGTTTCCCTCCATCTGCCTGCTTAGCTTTGCTTTTGCAACTTTTGCTCCATGTCTCATGTGCCTTTGTTCCTCTACTGTCACTGTTTATATTTCTTTCTCTCTCTTGTCTTTCTGCTCTGTCTGGATGGCAGGCTTAACTCCAGATGCCTTGTAATGGTTCTAAAAACTTGTCTTCTGCATGATGGATGCCTGGCCTCACCTCGCCTCCGCCCCTCCAGCTTTGCGGTTTTCTTCAATTTCCGGCTCCAACCCCCTCCAACCTCTCTCTCTCTTTTTTTTTCTTTTTTTTTTTTCCTGGAGGGATTCTTCACACCACACTGATACCACTCTGACGCCCCTCTAACCCCACTGAACCGTTCATCTGCTATGGGGCGACCGCTGTGACAGTATGTCCATAAACATAGCTGTTCTGCCCAGGAATTCTCTTCATTTTGGCCTGAACTCCAAAACAATGAGCTTATTGTTCAGTTACTGTTCCTCGCAAAAGTTTTCACATTTCTGCAACTTTTTCTCCTTTTGTCAGGATACAATCATAAAATTCAGTGTTGTGATCTTTGGAGGATTGCAGGAGAGAGACTAACACAAAGTAGTGCATAATTGTGAAATAGAATGAAAAGATACAGTTTTCAAAACCTTTTACAAATTAAAATCTGAAAACGGCAGCAATTTTTGATTCAGCACCCTTTACTTTGATATACACTAAAAAAATATGTATCATAGCAACCAGCTGCCTTCAGAAGTCACCTGATTAGTTGGTATATCTGCTGCACAACATCCACAGTGAATCATGGTGGTGGCAGCATTATTCTGGGTAGACGGGAAAGAAATGGCTGGTCAAAGTAAATGGACAATGACTTGTAAACATGTGACCAAAGATCTACATTCAGATGTAGGACTGCAGCTAACAATTATTTTAGTAATTGAGTATTTTATCAGGTATTCGGATAAAGAAATTGACACATTATTCAGATTTTTCATTTAAGACCTTTTAGGCCTATTTTATACTAGGAATATGTTTAAAAAAAAAGGCAAAGAAACAATTCAATTCTCTTCTCAAAATAAGAAAATAAAAATTTTATTGCCTAAAATTTAATAACACCATTCCTTTAGTGAACACTTGATCATATGTAGCAAATTTACTATTTATTTGACTTATTTTACTAATTGACTATTTATTTTGCGGAGTTGGTAAGAAAAGCTGTTCTGATAATGACTGAAGAGAGCGGGATACAAAAAATACATGGAAGCTACTTTGTGTTGGTTTATTGCTTTAAAACTCTAAAAATAAGAAAAAGGTTTGTGATTGTAACTTGAACAAGTTATAAGGGGGAATGAATTCTTTTGCATCACATTTAAATACGAATTGCTAACGTTGTTAGCTGTTTAGAGCTCCACAGAGCTGTCAGATGGTTGTTCTAATTCTTACAGGTTGTTTCTTACGACACCTGTGTAAGTATATGCAGTTTTATGGAAACATGGATCTCATTTATCAGAAATTAGTTTGGACAAAAACCTTAAAAGAAATGCTGGTTTTTGTTCAAAAAGCAGGTTTTCGACTATATTAAAAATAATCAGGATCAAGCATTGGATCTGCTCCTCTGTCATTAGTTGTGTTTGTAAAAACGGAGCCGACCTGAAGGCTTCACGTCCTAATGAAACAAAACTGTACCAAAGTGGCAAGGACAAAGAGAAATAACACAGATGAGAAAAGAGACATTATGGCTGATGTTGATTTTCCTTTGGGTCAGAATG
The DNA here is from genome assembly GCF_002775205.1 of Xiphophorus maculatus. NCBI lineage: Eukaryota > Metazoa > Chordata > Actinopteri > Cyprinodontiformes > Poeciliidae > Xiphophorus > Xiphophorus maculatus. The sequence continues at coordinate 20,676,542 of NC_036461.1, forward strand.
AAAAGGAAACATTTGGATGTTCAAAGATATCAGCTCCTATTAAAATCCACTACAATAATCTTAATGTCTTATAAAAACACAGCCTGTAGATGGCATTATGATATGACCAGATATCCCAGTCAGAGAACACACAGTAGATGTTATTCAAACTTTGTCAAATCCATTTAAAGCATGTCACCGGGTTATGATATCCTGCGGTTCTAATGAACTGTATTATCCATTTTCTGTTGACAGAAATAACCCAAGTAGTGACTAAACACATTGTAAATAACAGCATCAGCATGATCAGGAGCAGCGTAGCTTGTAGTTCTGCACATCTAGGTCTCACTTCCTGCCACAGTAGCCAATAGTTTGTCACTTTGTGCTCGTCTGTTTACTGGGAGGTCAGGGGTCAATAGAGCATCTGAATGGCAGCTGGTTTTCATGCAGGAGGAATTAAAATGTGGATTTAAGAAAAGCTGCAAGTTTTTTATTATCATTATTTATTTAACTTAAAACTGTATTCAGATAAATTCAACTGAACAAAAGAGTTTCATCTTTACCGTCTGTGTATCCATCTTAGGGTTGGTAGTGAAAAAGTGATGGCATTTGGTGTAAACAAGCATTTATTGTTGCATTTCCTGAAACTTTGGGGTTTAACTAGCTTTTTCTTCAGCCTGTCCTCGACTTCTGCTACTAATATTCTGTGTCCTGTGTCTCGTTTGTGCATCTCCCAGTTTCTTTAACTGCTAATAAAACTTAATCTCTCTGCTTTACCTGAACCTGTGCCTCTTGCCTCTTTGTGCGTTCCTTCTCTGCTTCTGTGTGCCTTCGTGACCGAATGAGTTTCTTGCACCACACAGCAGCAAAACACTTTCATATCTCACTTTCCCGTGTCCTTTTTCATTCCACATTTTTGTAAATTATCTTTGAAATTGTCAATCTTCATGTTCCAGAGGTTTACTGGGTAGCTTGGTGTCCAGGAGTTCACTAACCTCAGTTGACTTCTTGGAGACGTTGGGTTTGTCAAAGCTATAGTCTAGATAGCCTGAGATCAAAGTTAGCTGTACTTTACAACATGATCAAACTGTTTTAGGTTAAAGCAGAAAAGCCTTTATGCTTCAGAAATAATGTAGCATAATTATCACAATTTAACTAGTCATTCTTCTCCAATATTGACAGATAGACTCCAGGAGTTACCAGGGTAACCACTAAATTTAGTGCTAGATTTCAACTCCTTGGAGCAAAGAATAATATGCAGTCCAGAGAAAAAAATGTAACACCGTACAATCACATATGTGTATTACAATAACACAGAACCTAGAAACTGATCACCCAACAATGGTTTATTGGTAAGGGTGCACCCATAAATTGACCCATTGAAAAATTGGCCCCGATTTTCTTAACTTTGGGTGACCGACTATCGGCCGATCTTAAACCCAGGACAGTAACCTCCACACGTGGTGCGTCTGCTCCACCAACTGCGCCACCCAGACCTCTACTCCTGTAAAAGTGGCTATAGCAGATTTTCAGAGTCAAAATTAAACCCACACATTAAAGTTCCAGCTCTGCCTTGTCAATGAGTGTGCAGATACATCAATCAACATCAGTTTGTGCTTGTTTTGATGTTGTTTTTTGATCTCACTGCAACACTTGTTTGTCTGGTATGAAATATTGTAAAACTGTTTTGCATAAAGTTGTAAATATGTAATTAATTATACTGGTGTTTTACCAGTTCATCATATTAGTGCACCAAGCTTTGATCGTTCTTTTCTTGGACACGAGAGATGCACAAAGCAGAAATTTGTGACCCATGTAAGATCACCAAGTTTGGCCTATCAATATCAGACGATTTCACTTTAGTACATACAAATGCAAATAATAGAATTTAAAGTACATTTGCTAGCCTATGGTTATTCATGTTGGGATTTGTGGTGATGTCAGTAATTGTATGTGAGGAAAGAGTGTTGCTGCCAATAGCTGTGTTTCCATTACAAATGTGTGCAAATCTTTGTCGATATTCTGCTAATGTTGAAAAAACACAATTTCGTAATTGTGTTTTTGAAGAGACGTGGCTTTCCATTAAATAAGAAATTAAATTAAAACCACACATGAATAAGCTTATTCACATAAGTCATTAAAAATCATGGCAGCAATAGATGTAAAGAGTTTTTCATAATTCAGCCTTGGTGCTAGCATTCATCATCTATCAGCCAATCAGAGGCAACGTCGGCATCTCATTCAGGCGTTGGAGCAACTTGGGGGCGGCTATGTGGCGCTTTGTGGAGATTATAGTTGTGATTTTACAGAAGATCTATGAATTCAACACGTTGGAATGACGCACAACTTTTTATGACCCGTGTGATGCTGTGAGAGCTCTGATGGAGGCAGCTGTACATTGTCCAAAAAACACAAAAACATCATTCTGCTACTTCCTGTAATAGGAAGTATTACAGTTTTACTTCCTATTACTACATCCTGTTGTAGGAAGTAGTATTTTTCTCCATTAGTAACATCCAGCTGTTGATCACATCACTAGTGGTATGTGAAAAAAGTGTTTCCACTGCAGAAACATACATTTCAGTACAGCTGAAAAACCACCTGATCCTAATGCAAAAAACATTTTATTCATAAACGTGAGTTTTTCAAAATTGGCCTGTTTCCATAGAGTGGATTTATTTTCATAGTTTCAATTTGCATCATTTTATGGTCAATGGAAACACAACCAGAGCGACCTGGTAGGCCTTAGTCACTGAACATCATCCGATTCCAGTCACAAGCCAGTTTTTCTTGGTGCATCTCAATTGCAAACTAAATGCTGGTCAAATATGAACGTCCTTAACATCTGTGCATATCTTAGAAAGTGGCGTGAGTCAGGGTAAGCCTGTGATGTGTCCCACCAGGACGGATCGGGGTCCCTGAAGAGAAGCGGCTCCTTCAGTAAACTACGGGCGTCGCTCCGTCGAAGCAGCGAGAAACTGGTCCGCAAGCTAAAAGGCGGCAGTTCGTCACGAGACGGCGAGCACAAAACCCCCGGGTAACTATCAGCAGCTCTAGAGTCCTGCATTAACTGCTACAGGTGGCTCCTGTCACACACTGGAGCCTGGAGGAGCAGGCTGGCTGGTGTGCTAACCAGAACCAAAACAAGCGAACTCTTCTACTTCGCCGGTGGTGAAGTGGTGTAACTCTGAAGCTGTGTTTGCACACAAGTGTTTTTAGGGACTCTTGTCCCATATGCAATTATTACTTTTCCCCCTACATTTCTTTATAGGTGTCTTATCTACATGAAATAGAAACAAATTCTGACTTCTGCAAAGTGCCTTTGTTTTTGGTAAAAACAGTTATTTCTTTAGGTGAAAGTGGGGTGAACAAAGTACTTTTAGAAGTATTGTAAACTAGTATATAATATCTTTTATAGAAACGTGCAGTATTGTAAAAAGAACAAATTTAAAGTGGTATTTACATCTGGGGTCATTTTGTAACATTAAAGAAACAGTTAATTCTCCAGATAGAAAATATGATTTTAGAGAAAAGCATAATTTAAAAAGGGTGCTGCCCTAATGGAAAAACACATCTCGAGGAATTTAACACATTTCCAAAAGATTATGTTTTTTTTTAAAATCCACTAAATCCTTATATTTTATTTAAGGAACATTTGCTAGTCTCTTTTTTTATGTATGAGTTTCTGCATTTTCTTAGCACTTGCACTGACTGATACACAGCCCTTAAAGTGCCGATGGTAAGAAATCTTTATCCTCCGTGTGTAAGATCATTTTTTTTGATTGACTTGAATGACGGAGATTTGAAACCTGCAAGTCGGACTTTAATGGCTCCGTAAACCAAACCTGAACATCTTCACAGTGAAAAACCAAAGACTAACAGATAAATGGAGGGAAGGTTTTTCTACTGGAGGCGTAGCGGGCCGTGTCTAACTACTAATGTCTCCCAGTGATTTTTCCATCGCACTTGTTGTGCCCATGGAAATAATTTCCAACTAATCGTTCCATCTATTCACTGCATTTTGTGGCTGAACTGTAACTTGTTCTGGACTTTTATAAGTCTATCTTTTTGTTATTAAATGTCTGCATGGCTGTCCTGTGTAGAATAAAAATGTATTTTTTTTTCATTGTTCTGTTTTTCTTTTTTTTTATTATTATTTATGAATAAATTTTTATTTCTTCTGAATGTCGACTTGCATGCCTCATCTTTGTTCTTGCTGGTCTCTTGTGTTCCTTGGTGCTGCTCTTCACTGGGCCTCATGATGGTGACGGACAGGATGTTGGTGTTCCTCATCACCATCATGACCGACTCACTGATGTGTAACGTCACTGCAGAAACATCTTTAACTAAATAACTCCCCTTTTATTTGTTCTGAACAGATATCACGATTGTATCAGTTTTTGACTTGTATTTAAACCAAAATAATTACAGACTTTCCATTTTTTAACCGTGTTTAGCATCTCTACATTAGCGATTAGCCCACTTAGCACAGCTAGCTAGCTTGGCTAAGTTTCCTTATGTATTCCCCAGGGACTGTGCATAATTCCGTCGGCTTTAATCTTTTCAAAACACTTCCAATATTCAGAACTCCATGTTGTTCAACGACAAAGACTGCATGTCACAAGAATAAAAACAGAGCAGCTTTGCTTCGCTCCGGTTAGCCTGCCTGTTACCTGCTGATGCGTTTTCCCCGTTGGAAAATATCAGCGCCACGTGGCAGCATTTATTCATGGTGTGTTGCCACTGGTCAGGGTTGCTCATTAAAATTCAAAAGATTCTGGTCACCTGACAATTTGTCTGTTTATCTGTATTTGAGTCTAATGTTTAAAAGTGGAGTAGTTAGATTTCTGAAAGAGAAATTGAACTACGGTTATTACAGTGAAGCTGCTAATGTCGACATTGGAAAACCTGTTTGACTTTTTCTACTGGCAGTGAAAGTTGAGCCTCGTTCAGACATAACATTATGTGTTTCAGGCTATTTAAGAAGGAATGTGCATCGTAAGGTATTTAAAAAAAAATACTAAACCTTTAGAGTATTAAATGCACTTTCAGATGGACGTTTGCTGCAGTGACATTCACATAAAACTAAGTTTTATGCTTTATGTTTTGAGTGTGTGTTGAACTTGCAGTGTGAATGTCTTGGTGCACAACATAGTAAAACTGTTTCTTAAATCTTTTTATTCACTGCAAAAACATAAAATCTTACCAAGTATGTTGGTCTGTTTTGTAGAGCAAATATTATAATTCACTTGAAATAAGACAAAATTAATGTAAAAGTAACTTTTCAACAAAATACAGGAAATTGTTTTAAGTCAATATTCCTTAATATTGATGACAAGTACTTATTGAATTGGCAGATTATTTCACTTATCAGAGAAAGATTTTCCCATGTTATAAGTGAAATAATGTGCCAATGAAACTAGTACTTTTTAAAATCAATATTAAGGAATTATATATATTTTTAAAAAATCTTAGTTTTGTCTTATTTCAAGTGTACTCGGCCAAAAATACTTGGTAAGATTTTGTGTTTTTCAGTGTTGGTAACTAAGCACAGATCAGTAGCTGGTTTCACAGTTTGGTCTGTCAGACCAAACTCAATCTGAATGGTCAGTCACAACTGCTGTCCCATCAGTAAAAGGCAGAATAATCTGACTTTTTTTTCTTTCTTTTTTTCCCCCCCAATTTTACACAAACATGCAGCCCAAAATGTCATAACTGATGACTAACACACACACATTGCTGAATTTTCCATCAAATTAACAAACTAAATGTGTAAAAAAAAATAAAAAAATTTGCAGATTTGCGTCAAGTGGTGCTAACATTGTACATGTTTAAACTGAATACAGAAGATCCGATACATTATTGTGGAACTAACCTTTTTGTGACATTATCATTAACCCTCATGTAACTCCACTGAGTTTAAAAGGTCATGGCTGACTTTCCACCCCTCACCTCTAACCCCTGACCCCTCACCCTGCCTCTCTGCATGTGGGAGCAGCATGAAGCGGGCCAGCTCTCTGGGGGTTCTTAACTTGCCGGACAAGCCTGCCAGAGACCACTACCAAGTAAGGAAGCCCGACTGTCAAAACATTGGTGTTTGCAGTGAGTTCTCCGGTTTGTTTTTCTAACTGTTGTTTTGCCAAAAGCTTTCATAACCGTAAAGGTTTATCACAATTATTCATGTTCCATTTGTGTTACTATATGTGCTGTTAAGCACAAAGTTGTGCATAAGTTAAGTGGGAGAAAGATGATGCGTGGGTTTTTGCCTTTTTGAAAAAAAACCCCCACCAAATATCAGAGAAGTGTGGAATGCATTTGTATTCGCCTCCCCTTTTAATAAGATACCCCCAAATAAAATCCAGTGTGACCAGTCTTTAAGGTAGTAAACAATGTTTAATTTAATGTTAATGTTATGTGTGAAGCAGGGTTGTAATAGTTTTGTTTTTTTCATTGTAGTTTAGTTTTATTTGTTGTGATTTTTCTTTTGTCTAATTCAGTTAGTTTAAATTAGTTTTTTGAGTATTTTTGCTAGTTTTTATTCATTATTGTTAGCTAAATATTACTTAAAGTTTTTACTAGTTAATTACATTTTTTATTTTATTCAAGTTAACAAAAATGTTTTCTCATTTTTAGAAGTCATTAATTGTAGTTAACGATAAAGGCCTTGGTGGGAAAGCATCAGAGGACATTAGGGAACAAACAGCAGACGGGTGGGAAATTTTGAAGCGTGATTAAGTTCTATATTAACAGCCTGTATTAACTTTGAACATCTCACTAATCACTGTTCAGCCCATCATCTGAAAATGGGAAGAGTATGTAAGACTACCCAAACATGGCTATCCACCAAAACAGGCAGGTTACCTTTGCCCCTGATTTGGGATATTTCTCTTATTGTGTACTAACAAGTTGGGTGTTTATGGGGAAATGGCAAGGAGACGACTATTGCTTATATAAAGCTAAAAGGTTTTGCTTTAAATTTGCCACAAACCATGCAGTGTACATGGCAAACATGGAATTCAAATTAACTAATACTTGGATGCCAAAGGGAAATTAACACACCAAACCAAGTGAGAAACCAACCAAAGTACACGGTTTCAGTTTAAGTCTCAGCAAAGTTTAGCAAACTCTGTGTAAAAAAGAAAAAAAAACTGAAAAAAAAAAGTCATTTTGTAAACTATATAATTCAAATACCTAAATTTAAGACATCTGTGCATCAGTCTCCTTGATGGACAAACGAGTTTTGAATCTTAACAGCATATGGAATTGTTTAAATCATTATTCTCATTTTTGCATCAAAGCAAAAGTCACTGAACTCTTCTGATATTAGGGAACAAGAAGCTTGAAAGAAACACAACGATAACGCTGTTTAATTGTTAATCAGATATGCGAAAGTTAGTTGTTGTTTTTTTCTTGTGGTCCATTTAAAGAACTAAGGGGGAAAAAGGAATTTGAAGAATCTGATTCCTTTTCTTCCTCCACACAGATGTGATCAAGGTTAAACTGTAGAGTTAGACTGGAGCTTCTGTTCCTCTTTACCTGTGGAGCCATTTGAATAAACTTGAGCCAAATATGAAAAAATTTTCCTCCATTGTGATGACAGTGAATAAAGCTATTGATCCAACCCATAAAATTAAGATCAAAGCTAATTTGAAGGGTTTTATTGTTTGTTTTTTTTAGCTTCGGCTGACATAGAACTTTATGCATGTATTTATGCATTTGCTCGGGCAATAAAATATCATTTATCAAACAGTTGGTCCAAATTTCTGGTAATTCTGTGAATTACACTTTGATGGTAGAACAATTTTTTTTTCATGACAAAACAACCCAATTCTGATTTTACACTTTGGTGCAAGTTGTAGATTACTGTCTGTGATTGGAGCAACTTGATCCTGGATGCTGCAAGAAAAGGGAAGACAGAAAATTAAGATTTGAAGAAAACTATTATGAGGTGATCAGTTGTTTAAAGTGGTGGGAAAAAAACCCACACCTTGTTTTCAATTCTTAAAAAGTGGAAAAGAACTGAACCCCCTTTTTCTCCTGTATGTCTCTCTCTGTTGGTGTATATATATACTGCTCAAAAAAATAAAGGGAACACTCAAATAACACATCCTAGATCTGAATGAAAGAAATATTCTCATTGAATACTTTGTTCTGTACAAAGTTCCATTTGCACAACAGCAGGTGAAATTGATTGTCAATCAGTGTTGTTTCCTAAGTGGACAGTTTGATTTCACAGAAGTTTGATTTACTTGGAGTTATATTGTGTTGTTTAAGTGTTCCCTTTATTTTTTTTGAGCAGTATATATATATGTAATATATGTTGTTGTTATTTCACTAATATCACTGATCTGGCACTGAGCTCTGACCCGTCTCTGTTTCCGTCAGGAACGAAATCATCGTTTAAGAAAACATCACGACCTGAGTGCCAGCCAAACCGATCTGGCGCATTGAAGGAAGTGAACTACCACCTCTGACCACCGGACTGCCTTCGCTGTAAATTTCTGTTTGTAGGAAAGCTTCGCGCGTTCGTCGCTCTTCAGCATCGCAACGCAAAGTGCTCACTGGACGGCCTCTGAACTCTGACCCCACTGCTGCAGGTTTGAGCTCCCAGCAGGAAGCCTGTGCTGCTGTCACTGCGCATCAGGGGTGTGAATGTACAGCGCTCTGCTGCATGTGTGTGTCTTGTGAGAAAGCTCGTGCTACGTCAAACTGTTTCCTGGTTTTAGTGATATAAAAAATATGAATTATGCTGGAGTTGGTCTGAAGGCGGACACAGGCGCAGATTTTACTTCACCAAGCCGCGGCTCAAAATGAACTCCCCCGTTTCACCGAGAGAAACTGAATGTCTAGTTACCGCCTGGCTGAAAGCTCCGTTTTATAAAATGATGACGTTGGTAATGAAACAGCAAAGCAACTCTGTGGTTAGCAGCCATTTTCTACAAAATACTGTCTGAAATGAGTCACCTGCCATCAAAACGAACAACGTTTCTCTTGGAAATGCTATGTTCAGATTATGATGATTATTATTATGCACTGTTCCCTTTCTAAAAATATCCCTAAATTAAATAATTAATTAACCTTACAGGGGCAGTATTATATATTTTCTGGGCACATAGCGCTATGCATATATTAAATATGACTAAAGAAATTTGACTTTGTATTTAACGTCTTGAAATTGGGCCTCTGTCTCTTTAAATACTCTTGCTTTTTCTGAAACTTTGCCTTCAGGACAGCATCACAACATTGCTCCTTTAGCAACATTTTAACCAGTGTTGCACTGAGAGGTAACTCCTAGAACAAGCTCAGCAGATGCTCAGTTCCACCAGGTGTTTGCTAATTAAATCTGGCTAGTCTGAAGGAGCTGAGTGGGGGGCTGGAAGCTTGAAACTTTTACAACTGCAGCTCTGAGGAGGAGCTCTGTCGTCGAAGGCGGAGCTAGGTCCACCAAGTTGTTTTTGCACAGCTGCATGGTTGCCATGGAGATTAAAGCGTTTCTTAAGCATGCATAAAAGTATCAAAGCAACACTCCAGATATGTTATTGATGAGGGAATAACATTATATCATAATATAAAGCATAGAAAAGTCTATTTTACATAATACTGCCCCTTTAAAGGAATATATTCAGGATTTTTTTAAAGTAAGGTTTTGTTGAAATGTTATAAGCAATTAGCATTTGTTTTCTTTTATGCCAGTCTTGCCATTGCTGGCATACCATATAGAGAAGCTGGTTGCCTGCATGTTTCCAGGACATATTTGCTCTACAAAAATGAGATGTGAAGAGCGAATCCTAATGGCGTTTATTAAATCAAGACTCCATCTTGTAACAAAGCAGGCAGAGCACACTGAGGTGATAGCAGCCTGGTTGTTTGACCTGAAAGCGTTTCATTTGTGTCGGTGTGTGGATGTTTGACGTGGGTGGTGTTCAGAGCTGCGTGGTTTGTGTTGGAGTGGGTTTGACCCCTGGAGGTGCACAGATGTTAGTTAGACCCCAAGTCATCCCCACACCTCCATTCCCCCAAAATAACAGTCTTAATATTATATCAGCTTTGGTGTTTGGTGTAGCTGTTAACTTCAGTCTGTGGGATCTACTCTGGGTTTATGCTAAGACAAAACAGCAACAGAGTTATGCTTAAGCCCGAAATTATTCTCACTCCCTTCCGATTTAGTTTTGAAGCAGTCTTTAAATTTTCCCACCACGTTTCTTCTGACTGGAATAAATATTGACGTTTTGGAGTCCCAGTTGGAATGTGCAGGGACCTTCAGGTTGGGGTGAGCCATCAGTCTCAAACACCTGGAGCTCATTAAAACATTAAAATTGCAGTGTAAACACACATAAAGCCAGTTAGCATCTCTAACAGTTGCTAACCTTTACAGATTGCTGCACCATCAATCAAGGTTTTTCCATTCAGTGTTGAAATGAGTTACATATTTTTTTACCAACACAATGTGTAAAATATGTGGTGATATAAAATATGTGAAAATATTTGTTCTTTTCAGAATCAATACCCATTTTAAGTAGTTTTACCTACTGGGAGATTCTGATCCCATTTCACATCAGAAAAAAAACCTTTTTGCTAAATAAAAACAGTTTTAACTCGGACTCTGCCAGGGGTATTGATGAGTTTGGGCTCAATCATATCTACCGCAGGTAAGATATTAACTACTTACAAGCTTTTAGTAGGAACCTGTTTAAAAAAAAAAAAAAAGCAGATATTTGTTCAGTTAGGTTTTAATGTTACTCCGGTGTCCATAGAAACACGATTGCTCCAGAATAGCTGAAGATTTTTATGACTGACTGGAGAACTTACAACTTTAAAATCTCAACAAACCAGTTAAGTGACCCAAAACCTGTACATGAAACCTAACAAATGTCCAAAGTTTGTCTGATAAAATATCTGCATTAGAACATGTCTGCCTTCCCTGTGCAAAAAGGAGAAAAGCGACAAAGAAGAGCGTGATCTAATTGTTTCGAGTGTCTAAGTTTAACCCTAGCTCCTCAGCTAGCTCTTCAACTAGCTCCTCAGCTAGCTCTTCAACTAGCTCCACAACTAGCTCCTCAGCTAGCTCTTCAACTAGCTCTCAGGTCAGATTTGAGTTTATGAAGGGACAGAAAATCCACTTGTATTTGAAGGACAGAAGTTGAAACTTGACTGGCCTCATCTCAGCTGCTTCCTCTTTAAAACGTTCTGTTCTGTGTTGATTAAAGTTTTAGCTTCTGATATATGAAGTCCTGTGTTTACATTTTTGTCAATGCTGTTTTATGTGTATTTATCCATGCTGTGTTCTGGAAAATCCTTATGTTAATGCAAAAAACAACAACAAAAAAAACACTTCATATTTATTCACGCTATCACCTGGAACTGGATCAACTGGAACGTGACAGTTGAGGCTAATTTTACACAATTTGAAATTATTTATCAGTTTTTCCAACAGTACCAGTAGAAAGATCTCCAGTTGTTCTCAATGTCTGATCCGGACAAGTCTTTACTTGAGTGAAGTGCAATTTATGAAAAAGATTTAAAGATGATTTAAATTGTAAACGCAAGATTGCAGTGTGTATTCTGATGCTTTCATTCCAAGAGGTTTATAGGAAGAAAAGGTTCCAGTGATGTGTGTTATGCTAGTCTGCTCTGCTTTAATCAATTCAAGCTACCTATACCATTCTAATTTAATGTGTAAAGATCATTTTGAACCAAAGCTGTAAGACTTAACCTTTGATTAAACGTTCCAGCCTTCCTGAGCTTTTCTCTCTGCTTTTGTTTTCCATGAATAAACTTGTGTAGTGTACACCGGGTCGATAAACGCACTGTTCCTTTAAACAACATCCAGCAATTAAAAACCTTGCTGCGTAGCCCTGCTAGATGCTTTGAATTAAATTCATAGTCAAAAAACTTGTATTAAATTGAGTTGTAACCGTAGGAAAGTGACATGACTGAAATATCAAAAATGACGGAAATCATCGGCTGTCAAAGTGAAAAGCAAATATGTTGCTCGCAGCTAAGAGCTGGTCCAGATTTTTGAGGGAAAATATGAAGTTTTCAGCAACAAAGATAGATGTAAAAAAAAATAACTTGAATTACTCTGGTTTCAGCTTTTGCAACTAAAGATGCTTATCAAGAAAACTGAATTTCATTAAAAAAATGATCTTGACTCCTTTGCATAGAACACTTTAGAGTTTACATGAGCCACAGACCTGGACTGCAGGTAGGTTAGTCAAGCAAACACTTTGTAAAGTTAAACTAATTCTTGTCATGCATGGTGTAGTTTCTCATTTAAGGTTTTAAACATATTTTTTAAAACTAGTATAAAGCTAATCTGGGAAAACAGGTTAGCTTGATGCTAGCACACATCGCTGCAAACTGAGAACTACACGTCTACGTAATGTACATATCGTAATATAAGAGAAGCTCTGCTATGGAGGAATATTGCTCCTCAGTGGGAATAGCAGTAAATTGGCTCATCTGCAAACACAACCATTGATTGAATGGATCAGATTTCATCGCTGATGAAACAATTTCCTTTAAAATCTGGCCTCAAGTCTTAAGATGCTGTCCTGTATTTAGCGCCAACATCTTCCCACAGCATGATGCTGTCACCACTATGTTGGGGTGGTTTGTTTTAAATAAAAGGTTTATGAGTGACTTGTAGATAAATGAATTTTATATACATGTATATATATATATATATATATATATATATATATATATATATATATATATATATATATATATATATATAAACATTTGTGTAAAGGACTTTTATGAAGAAAATGAAGTGCTAGAGATAAAATTGGTTTAAAATGTACTATAAAAACAAAACCATAAATTGAAGAAAATCACACAACTTTAAGTAAACTCTACCAATCAAAGCTTTAGACATGTATCTGAATGAAGCTAATTCATTTTGGTTTCATTACTTTGTTCCTTGAAGTGCCAGATTGGGAGGAACGTACAATAAACAGCAGGATCATCGTGTTTGAATTTATTGCTGATATTCTCTAAACCACACAGGATCAACTTTGTACGAACAGATTCAAACAAACAAGTAGCAATTAAAGCTTACATTACTTTTAATAATAAAACATGTGACATGAAATTCTGACTTGATGTAGTTCACATTTCTTCTTAGAATAGACTGAGCCTTAAGACATACTCCACACATTTTCATCATGGTTTTAGATGAGTATTCCAAAATAAATGTTGAAGTCTGTTTGAGATTGTCTCTGTTGGAGGAACACCCAGCCATGTTCACATGTCAGTCTACCTGCTGAGTCAAGCAGAAGATGGGGAACTTAAACCAGTCAGACAGTGCTAATTATTAACAAGTATTAACAAACTGAAAATCAAAGCCAATGTGACTTTTGACTGTCATTAATATAACTTTATTTGCAAAATAAATGTTTATTAATTGCTTTGTAATTTATCTTCATTTACATTTTGAATAAACTAAATTGTTCACTTAACTAACACTCCGAAACAAATGCTTTTTGTCGTTTCTCTCGAGTAGATTGTAGTATGTTTTGACTTCTAGTGGACACAAACAGCCCACTCGTTCACACTTGTCACGTGACTTGAGATATGTGCTCTGATTGGTTGAATGCTCCTGGAGGGTGTGGCTTGATTGGAGTTTGTGATAGAAGAAGACGACTCGACAGAAGAGAGGAGAAACGCTTTAAAGAAAATGTCCTCGGTACCAGACGGGAAGAAGCTGGTCCGCAGCCCCAGCGGCCTCCGAATGGTCCCGGAGAACGGCGCCTTCAACAGCCCGTTCTCCCTGGACGAGCCGCAGTGGGTCCCGGATAAAGAGGTGAGACGTTTGACGGCCAAATGCTATCTGAAGTGGTTACACACCAGCGCGAAGCTATCGAGTACAGTAAACATTTCGCTTCCGGTTAGTATTTTCAGACTAAATGTAAAAAAAATGTGAAGCTTGTCAAAACAAAATAAATTGTGACATCTGACGCTTTAGAGTTGAAAATATATATACTTTATTGTACTTTAGAGGGGAAATTCAAATGTACCAGCAAAGTGTTAAGCTTAATGGAAACATACAGATTCACTACAAAGTAAACATATTGAAAAAACGGATAAAAAAACTACAATAAGGGGAAATTTCTTAAATGCAATATAAATATTTAATGGCAGAACGTTTTACAAGAAGAAGTTTTAAAAAACAAACATTGCAGCCCACAACACGAAAGTACTAAAAAAAATTAATTGGTGAAAGTTGACGGTGCCCTATGGAGCAGCCAGTGCTACTCCTCCCCTAGCATGGTGCTAATGGGGTTTAGCACACCACTAGCATAAGAAGACTTATGCGTTGTCCTTTGCTTACAGGAAAAACAAATTTAGCAGCTGGAACTATTTCTAATTTGTGAAAATGCAGATTGTTGTCTCTATCTCTGTTTATGTATATTAAGGTGCACCCGGGAAAAGTTACCTTCCCATTTCAGGGGCAACACAGAGATGCATAACACAACCACACAGTCACACCTAAGAGACCAATGAACCTTAACAGGAAACTTGAGTACCCCGAAAGAACTCAGAGAAAACTTCATGCAGGAGGAAAACCTGGGACCTTCTTGTTAGTTACTGCTGTGTCACCACTATAATATGTGATGAGAAGGCTTTTTTTTTTAATTGTGGCACTTTTGATCAATGATTGATTAAAAATAGTGACGTGTTTTGTAGTGTAGCAATGCTACAAAAAAAACATCAGTATATTTTTAGGTGTTAAATTGACACATTTTTTGCACTTAATTTTTCTTATGACTCATGACACCTTTTGATCTCCATAACTGTTAAGCGCAAGGTTAGCTTTTCATAATTAGGTAAGCTCTAAAATGCCGTGTTTTTTATTTTTAATTTTTGTTCCTGAAGTACTTTTTTATTAGAAAGTAAGCAGACAGGAAGTGGTCACGGAGAGGTGGGGAAAGACGGGCGGCCAAGGAATCGAGGACGGGACTCGAACTCGGGACGCCCGACGCCTGGAAGCTAGCTTTTATTTATTTACTTTTTAATTTTTTTCCCCTCCAGGGGGTCTTTTGTGGGCTCTAGTGTCCCTTATATGAAGGTAGGTTAACATCAGAGGAGGGAAGACATGCGGCAAATATCGCCGGGTCCGGGAATCGAACCCGCGACGGCCGCGTCGAGGACTCAAGGCCTCCAAATGTGGGTCGCGCTATCCCCCACGCCCAAAGCTAGCTTTTATTTTTGTGGGGACACGTTGCCGTATCCGGTTTTCTGCTCCGAGCTGTCGCGAGCTTGACGTGTTTGTGGACATCGCAGTTGGCTCCTGGACTGGGCGTTGCAGGCTGCCATGGCCAGTCTGGTAACAGAAGAAGTTTGCGAGCCAAGCCTCTCCCGTCCAACTAAAGCCAGAGCAGAGCTGGTTAGCATCAGTGTAGCAGCCGGTTACAGTGACATCGTGCCTATGTGTGTGTTAGCCAACTGTCACGCCCGCACATAGATGATAGTATTTAGCTAAATTGTTGCGAAAGGAACACTGCTAAAAAGAAAAAAGTCTGTATCCTTTTAGTGAGCGTCAGAATCACAGACAGAGCCCAACACTGTCTGTTGAAGAGCAGATTGCACACAAATAAAGTTAATCCTTTATTCTTGACTTTAGTCTCTGTTTGTTTTTCTCTGAACTTTTAATTCCTAAAACTTTTGGGCTGCAATGCCTCAAGAGTGAGACGGAAAGAAAACAATGTAGGAATTTTGAGTGGGAAAAGTGACCGTCCAGCAGAGAGAGTAGTGTTGTGTGGCTGAAGCAGAGCAGGAGCCAGGCTGCTGTTTAACTGGAATCTGCTCAGCTCAGCATGTTGTGTAACATCCTGTTTTTCTTCTCTTTCCCTGTCACCCAGTGTCCGAGATGCATGCAATGTGACACCAAGTTTGACTTCATCAGACGAAAGGTTTGTTTGGTCTTTGTTTCTGCACTACCATGGTGCTAAATCACAGCTGTATCTGACTGAAAACAGGAAACCAGACTCTGTCTGATCAGGCCGCTTACACCAGTGGTGTCCAGACCCTTAGTCACGTGGGCCGAAATGGTCAGGTCAAAAAAGAAACTAAAACTACAAAAGAATTAATGTTTTCTTTTTCACTGATCAACAATTAACTAAGCGCACAATAATTCTAATTATAAAATGTATTTTTTTGTTTTTATTTTTGTGGGAAAGGAGAGTTTAAATCCTTGTAGATCCAATACAGAGTTTTTCCCGTTGTTAAAAGAAACATATCCAGTTTGCACGTTCTACTGGACTCGGATGAAACAAGTTAAATGAGACATTCTACTTCTTCTCAGCAATAAGAACAGGATTTGAGTCTCTGTCTCTTTAGAAACGGTGACTCAAGCAAGGTTTAACAAATTAAAATAAAGCAGATTGTCTGAAGTCCGTTTCCCACTGAGATCACATTTATCAACTGAATTCTCTGAGGAGTTTCTCAACAGAAGTCAGATGATAAATGTGATCCTATTTATGAAATTACAGAGGAAGCAAAAAGCATGGCTAAGACAAAAGCTTGGTGGTTTAAATTTTTTCTTTTTTTTAACTTTTCTTTGGAAATGTTAAAAATAACCAGAATAAATAAATACAATCATCAATATTTAACATTGTATACATTTTAATTTGTCATTAATAATTTTGCTCTAATTTAAGAATAAAATTCTCAATCTGCATAAACCACCTGTTGTGGTGGGCCATGCAGAATCGTGGGGCCATAAGTGGCCCTTGAGCCACACTTTGGACACCCCTGGCTTAGACTTTTATCTTTTTTGTTATTTTTTTTTATCATTTGCATTATCCTCTTCTTTTCATTGGTAATTTTTTTTTAAGAAGACTTCTTAAAATAGGAACCTGTTTCCAAGGAAGCAACGAAAACGTTGCTAGTAATGATTTCCATTCACTACCAAAACTCTGGCTTGAAGTGTTTCCCAGTTTATCATCTTCTAAACTCAAACTGTATTAGCTTTCAACCCTGCTGAGCTAACACTTTACAACAAGCTGAGCATTTCTAGTTGAAAACAGCCCAGGCTCTTTCAGAATGCGTGGAGAAAGCTGGTCTGTTTACAACGATGTGCTGTGTTCCTGTCCCTCTCACAGCGCTTCACATTTCAATCTTCTGCCCTTTAGACCCACTAAACATCAGCCTCACTAGTTTAACGTCTGTGTCCTGCAGCACCATTGTCGGCGCTGCGGCCGCTGTTTCTGCGATAAATGCTGCAGCAAGAAGGTGGCGCTGCCCCGGATGTGCTTCGTTGACCCGGTGAGGCAGTGTGCAGAGTGCAGCCTGGTCTCACAGAAGGAGCTGGAGTTCTACGACAAGCAGCTCAAAGTGCTGCTGGGAGGTATACTGGCTCTCTGCTCACCTTGGTTTGGCTCCACTGACTCTCATGCCATCACCAGTAGTTATGTATACAGTGCAGTCAGCATTTTAAATGCACCTACTGTTGCCAGGAATGTAATATTAATATTAATCTTTTAATGATGCAGTGGGGGGAAAAATCCAAGTGAAATTAGAATTGTCATGATAATACATTTTGCTGGACAATGAGTTTTCCCAGAAATTATTGCGATAAATGATAATATTGTTGTTTTGAGACCATTTTCAAGTCATTTAAGGCTAATAACTTAATAATGAAAGGACACATTCTCAAAGATCAATAAACTTTAAGTTCTAGTGAATATTTAACACTAGAACTGGAAGACATCTTACATGTCCAAGATAAATAAAACACAAACAACAAATAAAATGAATTAGGAAATCTCTGTAAACAAAACCATCCTTCAAACATGGATTGATTGATTGAGACCAAAAACACTTTGAACTGTGTTTTATGTATATATATATATATATATATATATATATATATATATATATATATGTATATATTAAGGTTTTGTTGGCACTAGTGGCCTTTATTTGAAAGTAGTTTGACAGTAAAGAGGGTAATGAGAGAGGGGGAAGACATGCAGCAAATGTCTCCAGGCCAGGAGTCGATCCTGCGACCACTAAGGCCTCAATACGTGGGTTGTGCTTTACCCCTGCGCCACCACAGCACCAGTATATAGGTTCTTTAAACTTAAAATTCAATCATTAAGTCTTTTTCTTTTTATCCCAAAGAAAGTATCGCCAAGCTAATCTTTGAAAAAAGAAAGTGTGAAAGATGTTGCCCTCTTCAGTCTTTTTGTTTTGTTTTTCCAGGAGGGACGTTTGTCGTCACTTTGGGAACGTCAGATAAATCTGAAACCATGACATGCCGCCTCTCCAACAACCACAGGTCAGTGTGAAACACTCCGACCTGCCAAAGCCTTCTCTAATGTTAGTCAAACTTTAATGCCCTTTAAATGAGAAAGGAGACTGAGTCTTCTTTTATTTTTTTTACCTTCTCATCAGATACCTGTTCCTGGACGGTGAAAGTCACTTTGAGGTGGAGCTGTCCCGCATCTCCAGCATGCAGATACTGACAGACGGGACGAGTCCAGGAGGTAAAACGCTACAAACATCACACTTTCGACTCAGTGGGGTTTTCCTGATTTCTGCCGCTGTGAGAATAAATAGTTTTTGCTTCCTTTTCGTTTTTCTAGCTCTTCTTAAATGAGTTGTTTTGAATGTCATTAGAAGATGACTGCAGAATGTCTTTGTTCTCTAACACTGCTGCGCTGACGGCTCTGCTCTTCCTCTGGACCCAGAGGAAGACGTTCACACTTACACCAGCCTGCTGGACGGCCTGTGTGTCTCTGAAGGTTGGCTGCTGCTCGCCCCTCAGCGTCTACATCCACCCTCTGCCCCGGCCTGATGTCACCCCATCCCATTACCCCATCCTGGAGTTTGCATGAAAGCAACACCTGAATTACTTTACTTTACATCTTTTGGAGTCTGAGGGGAAAAACTGTTCTCCCATTTTCCTTTTCAGTCAATTTTAGTTACTTTCCATATCTCATCTCATCCAGTTGCTCTATTTAATGTTGAGTTTTCTCTGGTGTTTGAGTCCAGACAGACAACAGATACTTTTCCAAAAAGTATTGAGTTGATGATGTGTGTGTGTGTGTGTGTGTGTGTGTGTGTGTGTAGGAGGGACGTCGCGGGCCAGTGGGATGCTCCTCCATTACAAACCAATGGGCTCCCAGGATGCCCAGCAGCTGCAGATGGAGGCTGCAGAAGACAAGAAGGTGGCGTCGCTGTGGCTCGCTGCAATGCACAAGGTACAGGAAACCTCACACTGAATATGGAATTATTATTTATCTGCTACCTCTGCATCAGTACGGTCACTGAAATACACCAACAGCTCCACCAGCTGGTCAAACATGGAAAAACAACTTTAATTTGTTCAGCCAGTTCAGTTAGGAGTAGAACAGCCAATGGAAAATAAATACTAAAGAAACTGAAACGGACTAAAACAACAGGTTGACTACCTTGGATAAACCTGTAAAAATAAACTGTAACAAACTTCTTTTAAATGGTTTAGAGAGTTTAATTAGGAATTCTAAATATAATGTAAAATAAATAATAGTGTTTCAGATTAACAAATATAAGAATTAGACAGAGAGTCACAATGAGGACATAACATGTAGTGTTTAAATAAAGGTGCTTATTCAGAATGGAGGAAAAAATCCAAACCTATATGCCTGTGTGAAAAAGTAATTGTCCCCCTAAAACTAATAACTGGTGGGGCAATTATTGTCATCATCAACAATGAAATAAATGGCAAGTTAGCTAAATGGAAATCTCCTGCAATGCTGTGCAGGAATTCTGAGTCACATTTTGAGTATGAACCAAACCTGTAAGGTCATGCCCAAGTATCCAAATGAGATTCAGGTCAGCACTTTAACTAGGCCACTACAAAGTCTTCGTTTAGTTTTTCTGAAGCCGTTCAAATGTGGAACCTATTTAGTTTGTTTTTTGTTGACGACAGTTTCTTTACACAGGTCCATGTCTGTTTGGATTTTTTTTATTTTTCAAACACAAGCTGCATTTTGTGTTTTTATATGTATCTGATATATCCACATTATTTATGTATTTTTGTTGTTGTACATGCTGCAGTAATACATTAGCCAACGATGTGCACAGAGCGCTTCAAAAGCACAAAGGGTTAAACTTGTAACAGTGCTGAGAGTATTTTATCAAGAAACAATGATGCGGTTGCAAGTGTCTCCATAAAGTCTCCATTATTAAAGGGAAGGTGTTGTCTTGACGACAGGCGGCCAAGCTGCTGCACGAAGCTCGAGACCAGTGACGTCCAGGGGGGAACGGAGGCAGCACACACCCAAGTGTTTTCCAGCCGAGTCGGATTCAGATCGGGTTTGCTCTCATCACCGCAGATTCACTTTATCCATCTGATCTCTTATCGGTTATTTATGCGAGCTCGCCATTGTCATGTTTTTTTTTGTTGCAAGAAATCTTTCTAAAAGGAGAAAAAGAGCACTTCACTCACCTCTATAAGCAGTACTCTGTCTATTCTGCGTTTTCTCTCCGTTCAACGCTCCAGTCTGGTTTCACTCACTAACTGGGCCGTGCAGATGAAACGTTTTTACAGAACGTCGAGGCTTGCTAATGTTGGAGGATTTAATATTAATTCAGAAATGTTACTCTGTATTCTTATGAAGGTTGTACAACACACTTTTTACACTCGGTTCATTGCGCAGGGATTTTAAACGCTGCTGTTTGTGCAGGGATGACAGAACCAAGTCGTATCTTCAGCACATCTTCCAGTTCCAAACTCTTTCTAAGCACATTAAAGGAAACATGCAGATTAACTTGTGGCACAAGGTTGAGAAGCAGATATATTCATCTTTCCTTGGTATTAAGAAGCTGTAGTTGTTGTCTGAATTCCTTTGAAAACCAAGTAAGAACTGGGTATTCTGTTCTACTTTACATTAGCTCTTTTAAACTATTTTAAAACTTTTTTTGAAAACAACAATCACTTCTTCTAGAGCTTTTTTCCATGCTGCCACTTTCCTACGTTGTGCATGGATCTGAATTTTCTTGGCGGCCGTTTCCAGTCTCAGCGTTTTGTAAAGCTCTAACCTGCCCAAACAATTTTTTTCCTAAAGAACAACGGCAGAATATAGAAAAACATAGAAACAGCATTCCAATTTTCTTTGTATCCTTCCTGTCGAGAGAACCTGTTAGGCTTCTTCCATCTCTGTGCTTCCTGTGGCCTCAGTTTGGAACACCTCACTGATGGTGAAAATGATTACAGTAACAGTCAGTCTTCACTCAGTAACGACTTCCACACCGAAATCCATCGTTACTGCGACCCATCTCTCTGTCTGTAGAATGTCTGACCCTAAAGTTGACCTTAAAGTCCCCAACACTGGGTACCAGCTGTCTGTTTGGTGGGTCTCTAATTTAAATGTGCATGAACATGTTAACTTGCTAACGTTCAACTCTGAAGGATTTCCTGAACTGATTTTGCTAATTACAGTAGAAAACCGCTTCTGAGGCGCAAGTGAGAAATATTAAGTGCTAGGGAGGACAGAGGACTGTCAAAACGTTGCTACACTTTCTCAGTCAGCTGCAAAATATGTGCATAATTTTAATAGAAAATAAGGAAATGAGAAGAAGGTCATCAGCTTTAGAGGCAACAGCCAAGAAAGAAGGCACAGAAATGGACTGAAAGATTCTTTAAGTGTTCAAAGTGTTCAGGATTTTCTGGATGAGGCCAAATCCAGAAAACACACCCATCTGTCCAGTTTCTGATAGGCTGATGTCACTTGGTCCTTTTTTTGGTTTATTGTTTTTGTTTTAGTTCACCCCCCCATATTTTTGACTAACTTGCACTCTAACTTGTCTGCTTCTGTGTCTAATGAGCTTCAGACTATTCACTGACCAAAGTGAGGAATAAACACAGAGGAACTTTAATTGTAGTTTCATGTATAAAAGTTTTCTATGAGCTATTGTGTTAACTATTCCTGCTTTGAATAACAGCCTGTCTGTTCTTCCATCTTTTTTAAACTAAACTGTATTGAAGTATTATAGTCACTTTATGGATTTTATTTTGATTTGTCACCTCTGTGTGATGTGGAGCATTTTAGCAGAGGCAACACACTACAGTAACTCTGAAAAACTGTTACCTGGCAACAGACCTAGCATGTGCTAATGTAAAAATAAAATCAGGTAATTTGAAAAGGCTGCTGATATTTTTAGAGTTCCATTTCAAATAGGTTTATGGGTATTTGTGTGTAATCTTGGGGAAAAAAAATATCCCACATTGAATTTATCACATTGATGTATTTGGGGAAAAAAAGACAATTTATAAATTGAGATAAATATCTACTATTGAAAATTTATTTGAAAACATAATTTCATTTGTATTTCTAGGATTTAAAGACAAACATAAAATTTAGCAAAAAGAATTATTTTTTTTTTCCTCTGGGGCCAAATATTATGAATAATAAAATGGCAAAAAGTTCAGATCTATAAAACATTTTGCTGGTGCTTGTAGTAGAAATTCAATGCAAAGACAGGAATAAACTGAGAAACTGTTTTAAAAAAACCTCCATCTTATTGTTTAATTTGTAGTCAAAGTTATTGAGAGCCATAGCTGAAGATCTAAAGGGCCTCTTGTGGCTCCGGAGCCACAGGTTGCAGACGGGCTTAGAGTTTTCCACCATGCTTCTACGGTTCTATAATCTCGGCTGTAGTGAGGTGGACGTGTGACATTGTGTTAGCTTGAATGATTTGAAAGCACGTGGTGATTTATGAAGAGGATTCATGGAAATACGGTTTTAAAGGAGCTTCTGATTTAAAAGTAAATTTCTTGAGAACTATTCAAAAGCTTCTGTAGTGTCGAGGTGGGGAGAACAGATCGCCTCTCCGGTTCTGTGGAGGTAAAAATCTGACTCTGGTCAGTAACTGACTTCTCTGTGGATCTCTAATCATTTAACAAGGAGATTCTTTAGTAAACCTGCTCAGTAACAATTCAGATGCCAATGTTTGTTACTGTAGTGTCGCTGACTCCCCCAAAATGCTCCTGTGTATTGGCGTGTATCTTATTTCTCCACATGAACAACAACAGAATGATTCTTGTAGCACAAAATTGATCAGCGAAATGTCTGTTGGCATTCCGCCTTCACCTCACGAATTAAAACACATTTCTTCAGCTTAATTCTACTTCAACGCACAGATGTTTTGTTTTTTTGATCACGTAATTTAGAATGTTTAGAAGATGGAGAAAGGCAAGCCCTAACCCCAGAAAAGAGATATGAATAAGAAGCAAAACTGTACTTTAAATAAATAAAGGAGTGGCAGACTGTGCAGCCCCTTCATTATAATTCTTTCTATCTATTTTTTAACCAACTGTAAACTGCCGTTGTGTACGTGTGCAATCTGTTCTGCTCTGAGTACACTACAATGTTTCTCCTTCTTGTTTGTTATGTTGCTGACGGCGCCACATGTTGTCGGACCTTTCTGTTCAAAATAAAATCAGATGTTTATACATAATGTCTTCTCTCTGTTTTCGTCTTCGTTTTGTTTATTGTGGCCCAAATAGCATTTTTGGTCTTTCAAAAACATTAATGCAGGTGGATGTTTTACTATCACACCTTCCGGCTTTATGCATTTACAAAATAAAATGGCTGACGATGCTTTATGCATCAGAGACCCTTAAACCTGAGAGTAATAAATGTCTTGTCTACTACATGAAATCAGTTATCAGTGCAATAAATGCAACGTACAGCTACAAATATAACCAGTGACTCATACGTCACTGTTTATATGCCTGAGTTTAGTAAAATAAAACAATTTGAACTAGGTAGATGTCAACAAAAATACTGTACAATAATCTGGCTATACATTTACCATGGCAACTGCAGCATTATGTCCTGGGGGTTACTTTTTTCAGAAGGAGCTTGGGTTTTGTTTTTATTTTTTTATTTCAGTCAGATTTGACCCATGATTTTCTGGTGTCTGCTAAACATGAGGGATTTTATTTTTTAAGTAAGGCAACAAATACCCACACATTTACAACAAAATAACTTTGTGAGAGGAAGAAAGTAGGTTTTGGAATAAACTTTCGAGAGTCCGGAAGTCAATTTGTCAGAAAGTCTTTGGAGCCATCCAATGAGGATAACAGAAGTCCAAACATTCAGAGAGTTTGGGACACAAATTTGTGAAAGGTTTAAAATAGATCAAAAAATAAAAAGAGGACGGATACATTTTCTTCAGGGGGATGTTGACATTTGTGAAAAATGATTTTGAAACAAATCCCAAAACAGAGCACTGTTTTGGGATTAGGTTGGAAAACACACACAAAAAAACTGAAAGATTTTATTTCTACTTTTAGTATCATTTTGTGGAATTTAAATGCAAATATTTCATGTGGAAAAGTGGACAGAGTGCTAAAACATTTATTCTTATATCTATATTTAAAACATCTGTTGTGTCGTCATGATTTTTAGCTAAAGTTATTAATAGCCGTTGTACATCGTCCAAAGAGCTACTTGTAGTTCTCGAACCTCCGGTTAATTTTTTTTATGTATCTCGGAGGTTTTTACACAAAAACAATTTACACATTGAGACTTTTCAAAAAAAAAAAAAAAGAGAGACTCCGTGTTTTTAGTGAACTTTACCCACCAACACATTTTCTTTACAGACGTGACATCGTTTCAGGGGAAAGCTGTTTAGCATTTATTGCAATGAAATGACTACAATTTTATTTGATTTTGGTATAAACGTGACTACATTTTGGGACGTAAAAATAGCAAAGAAATAACTGTGTTTTTAAAATATAGTAATTAACTTAAACGTGGAGGCGGAAGTTGGAAAGTTCCAAAACAATATAGGTGGAACTACAATTATCGTAAAGTGTTTGTATTTATTTACAGTCTTAAAAACAGTTGTTTTTATATTCCACTACATAGTACTGAGTAAATGAGTAATACAATAGATTCCCCAGCAGTGTTTGAGCTCAGTTTTCGTCCCCTCCTCTCCGCTAACACCCCTCTGAAGTTGGTCTCGTCCGGGTCTCCCCAACGCAGCAGGCGCACGTGCTCGGTGTTGTGCTGGGAGTTGCGCCGGTGTTTCAGCAGATATGAGGCTCGCGTAAAATGTCATCACGTGGCTAGCTTCGCTTACGCTCCCAGCTCCTTTGACAGAAGTGTGGAAGTGAATACGACGCCTTTGCGTTACAGAGTTTACGTGGGGACCACTTATTTTCACCAAGGGTGGCGTCGTCACGGCGTGACCTGACGCTGCTCCCGTCGTAGTTCACCGGACTGAAGGTATGGAGCCGCTGTGGCCACACGGCGTTGACATGGTGTCCGCAGACACACGTCTCGTAGAGTTCAACACTTTGCTGGTGTTTTTCAGACATCTGTTAGCTTGTCCCACCCAGCTCTCACCAGCTTCATGTGGCTCCCAAATAGTCCGTAATGGCCACTGAAAAAAGAAAAACAACCAGCACATCTAAAGCACATTTTTATTCTCTAATTTCTCCTAAAAGCCTGTTTCTTGGCTTGTAAAGGTGGGGGTTGCGGGTTGGGGGCTCGCGAGACGTGTGCCACGTCGCTGACCGAAGGATGGGAGCAGAGTACTGGGGGATGCTCTGCACAATCACTGCAGAATGAACTGCAGAGGCGTTCATTTCTGTGTACAGTCCAGCAGCAGATTAGAATGTGCTGGGAAACCATACTGTAACCGGAATAAGGCACTGGAAATACCGCAGCATCGATTCAGACACTCTAGTATGGGCGCATCCATTGCTCGGAGGCCCCGGGCTCTAAAGACGCTGATGGGCACCATGATGCAGCACAGCTACCAGCTGCACAAAGTCAAGTATATAGGTGTTTCAAGACAGAATTTTAGTATTCAAAGTTTCTTTACACAAGAGCATAGTTTCTTGTTGTACTAAAATACTAAAAGACCAACCTGTGAAAGAAAATTGACTTTTTAAATAGTTTGTTTCTATCATTTGGGGATGCAAATATTGTTGATTTGCAACAAACTTTAAGACATTTTCAAAAAGAAGTTAAGTGGGGGGTGGGGGGAATTTGAAACTTACAAACTGTAAACTTTCTATTTATATTATGTGAATTAATCAGGATTTATGGGAATTGACTGGAACTTGGAGTACATATATAATTATATAGCTTCCATTAGAAAATTACCCCAGAATTTGTGTGCTTAAACACTATAGCTGTCTTTATGGAGGCCCAGAAGGGTCAACAAAATACAAAAGCCACAGAGTTAGAAGTCACCTCCTGCTCCAGAAAAACAAATGACAACAAGCTGGAAATAAATGTTGGCTGTTACTATTGGCACAGTTTTACGTACCAATACCATGTGTATATACACATGTATATACACATGTGTATACACACATGTATATACACATGGTATACCAATGGTATACCATCGGCTTATACCAATGTTGGTGATATATTGTGCATTCCTAATAAGGTTCATCCTAAAAGTAATTAAAAATGTACTGGACCCAGTACATTTGGGCCCAGTGCATTTCTCTAAATGCTCTGAGAGTGCTTAGAGGGTCTCCCTCTGGTAGTGATAAATGTTGCACTATTATTTTTTATTTTTGTTCTTATTTTGTCAAGGAATTCATATTTGACATTTTGTCATATTTTCATCCAGGTTTGGAGGTCTGCAGAACAAAACCATGAGCTCCAGGGTGTGTAAGCACTGCGGCAGCTCGGACATCGATGTTGACCAGGCGCGTGGCGATGCCGTCTGCATGGGCTGCGGCTCCGTTCTGGAAGACAACATCATCGTCTCCGAGGTGGAGTTTGTAGAGACTGGCGGCGGAGGCTCCCTGGCTGTTGGACAGTTCGTGTCTTCAGAAGGTGAGACTGATGGGACACCTCTCAGAGCGTACGGACGTGTTAGTTTCTGGTTTGTTAGGGTGCGAGATTTTTTTTCTTTTTCCACTTTTATTTTATACTGCTTAGCATTGTTCAGATCCACAATTTCATTTTGGAACAAGAAGGACTTGTTCACACAAGTTGCAAAAAACAGTGAGATGATTATGGCACTGAAAGCTGGAACTATTGAACAATAAAATGTCTATGTAACCTCAAAGTAGGGCGCATTCACACTAGCCCCCTTTAGCTTGCTTTAATGAAATTCTGGTTCGTTTGTCTAGAAAGTCTGGTTTGCTTGGTGAGATGTGAATGCTAATCAAACTCTGATCCACCCACGGTCACGGTTTGGTTGGTGTGAACTCTGGTGCAGTTCGAATGCATATGTGAACGCCAAGAAAGCGCTCCAGAAGCAGGTAGTGGACTACAGTGCAGGGCATTCTGGGTAAATGCAACCAAAACAAACGTGCTAGCCTAGCTTGCGGGAGAAATGGCTCATTGCCAAAGATGATAATGGAATGCTACAGTCGCTAAAATTTCACACCACTCCAATTTGTTTTACATTTTGTGACAAAGAAAGTTGTATTTCCTTTGTCACTAAAGAAGAAGGAAGCTGAGAGCAACTGTTGTTTCCTTCAGTGGTTCCTGGTGCAGCGAGGAAGGGAACAGGTTTCTCAATTAGCTTGGATTGTTTGACTCAGTGCAGTGTGAAAGTGAACTGCTGAAAATGTAGCAAATGTTGCAATTTTGGTCCCTTATAGAACCGAGTCTACCGGACCATCAGGTGTGAAAACACACTTAGATTCATTCCAAAATTCAAAATTAACAGAGTAACTTTTGAGGGGGGAAAGGCTAAATTGCTAATCATTCATATAAAACAATGGCTCAGAACACACAACTAACTAAAAATATGTCCATTCAGTGAACCTGTTCCAACTGTCTGACTTAAGATAAAAGTTTTGACAGAGCAGGACTGTGAATTTTCCTCACCTGGGTTTGGACGGGTTGCTGTACAGTTGGAGCTGAGGCGTTTTGTATTTTGCTCATTGACAGACGTTGGCCCTGAAGTGAAGTTGGAATCCACGTGCCGAATGATTAGTTTTTCATCTTTGGATAGAGTTGGGCATATCTTAAGTCATGAGACATTTAAGTTTACTGTTTATTCAGTTTTGGTTTATTTGTCTTCAGTCTATATTTTATTACCAATCTCAGTTGTCCTCTGTCCTTCCAGCAGAAGAAGGACAGAGGAAAGATGCCAGGTCTCAACAGTCTTGGGACCTGGCGTCCATGTTAGGCTGTCTACTCCTGCCTGTGGTCATCCTAACACTGCCCGCTCCACTGGGACCTGTTGGGCCCCCCTGGTGCCCCAGTCCTCATGCAGAGATCATTTTATCACACCTTTTCTCATACAGCTCGCTGTGTGTGGTCCTGGTTCAGTCTTGTTCCTTGCAGTGCCAGTTATTAAGTTTTTATTATTATTATTATTATTATTAAGATATAGTAAAGCTTTCTATAGTAGTAATTATTTTTCTTTTTTTGCATTAGAGGATCAACACACATCTTCCTTATTTAAATGTGTTTCTGATTTTCTTTGCTGTATAGAAGAGCTGCTAGGAGAAATGAGTCTCTGTGTTATGTCATATTTATACCCCACAGACACACACAGTTGTGGATTACTAATTAAAATGTCCCCAATACTCAAAAAGTATGCTAAATTAAATATTACTTTCATTTGCTTTATTTTTTTAGGAAGTGTTAATGGAGCCCACTGATGATCCCACCCCAGTAAATAAATGTATTTAAATTAAATTTAAAGTTGTATTATTCTAAATTTTCCAGAGTGAGCTTATGCTACTGCAATAAAAGATACATTTTGAATAATTGTCAGTAATAAATACCAGTCAGTATTTCAATTCTGTCTAATCAGACTCTCAGTTTTCAATTTTATTTATGTAGATGGGCCGTTTGACCACTAGAGTGCGCTGTAGAATCACACAGTTGTGTTTCTTTAGATTATCTTGTTGGTTTCTGATGGTGATGTTGATCTTCACCTTTTCTTTTTATTTTAGCCAATTTACAATTTGTGTTTATTTTGGAATCTGTAGAAGGTCTAAAATGGTCTTTTAATGGTTTGAATGTTAATCGAAATAAATTTTACATTTCAGCACTTTGTGTGTTGAATTACTTACAACTTTTTATTATTTTTTTTAGGTGGTCTTAAAAATCCAACTTTTGGGGATGGACACTTCTCAGGGATGGGGTCAGAGTCCAGAGCTCAGACGTTGCAGAGAGGTGAGTGACCAGCAGAGGGAGCCACACTGCTTTAGCTAAAAGTCCCTTAGTGAAACTATGGGACGTTTGAAAGTTTTTTGTTTTTGATCTTTTTTTTTTAATCTTTTTTTCCACCCAAATTAGATGAAATAAAGAAACGTAAAGAGTAATGTGTCAGGATCTGTGTTTTTCTGTGTTTATTTAGAGTTTTCTGTGTCCTTAGTCTCTTCGTTGTCCTGTCCTCCCCTTGATTGTTCCCAGGTGTGTCTCGTTTCCGTGATTACCCTCCCGTGTATTTAACTCCACCTGTGTTCCTTGTTCCTCGTCGGGTCCTCGTCGAATGTGTGCTCTGTCTTCCGAGTTTCTGTTTTTGTTAGCGGTTGCTACCGGCGTCGAGCCCTGGCTTCAGCCCGGCCGTGCGGCCCATTTCCGCTCTAGGCCGTTTCTGCCTAGAGCGTGTTTGCCCATCATTAAAGACATCATTTTCATCTTACCTGGGTCTACAGCGTCTGCCTCACCAACCCTCACCACACCTCATGACAGTATGTTGATTCTGCTCAACATTTCATGGAGTTTTTAACATGCTACAACATAAATGTTAAAAAGATGAGTACTGTAAAGTCTCTGTTGGACAGAAGAGGTTTGGACTGGGGACACATTACTCGACTTTTGGTCTTTACAGATTCTGAAAGCACTCGGTTTTTCCTTCTTTTTTTGTTCCACAACTAAAAGACCAAAGATCACTCAAACATTATTTATGCTGAGGGAAGTAAGACTACAGGATTCATCAAACAAACCTGAGCCAAACCGAACTCAACAAACTCTTGTGGAAACTCTTGCAAAAGTGACAGAAAGTACAAACCTACCGTTAGGTGGCAGTAATGGTAGATATTATCAAAAATTGCAGATTACAACTGCCAATGACTATCAAGTTTATTTTATTTTATTTTTGGTTATTTTCAATCATTATGGGATTATAATTAGCTAGTTTATGGAATATATGATAGCTCATAATGTTTCTATGGGTTCTGTTTATTTGGGTTTGTCATAGATGTGTGTTTAAATCTTGAAGTCTGTGTTTAGTCCCTCGGATGCAGGACAGCAATGAAAGGATGAGACTTTGTGCTTTTTTGTCAATCATGTATAACTTTAGTTTAAATATCGTGGTTTGGCTAATTGAAGCATGTTTAAGGTTCTGCTTCATACATACTGTTATAGGAATAAAAGTGCATTCCTTCACTTATATTACTTTACATATCATGACAAATTAATAAAATCAATAAAACTGACCTGGTATTTAACAGGTTGTAAAATGAGTTAACTCTAACCTTCAGTGTATAAACTCACACATCAGATTCCACACTGATAGCAATAACTGTCAGTGTCTTCCATCAGAGTGCAGGAGTTTCAGCCCACTCTTTATGTAGACATTTGCAGATGTTTCTTTCTGCAGAACTCTGTTCATTTCAATCAGGTTGAGGTCCAGACATTGACTGGACCGTTGGAACATCTTGATTCATTTCTGTCAGCCACTCTGTCGCAGGTTTTGCTGCTGCGTTTGGGATCATTGTTGTCCTGCTGACGGCCCAGTGAGGACAAAGCTTCAGCTGTCAAACAGGACCCCTCAGATTTTGCAGTAGAATTTGTTATGAACAGATTTACATCATGATCTGATCTTAGTGGAAGGTTGATTGTTTGGTCTTGCTTCACCACCATGCTGGTGCAGTGTAGTATTTGCATGAACATGCTGCGTTTCGTTCTCTCCATAGATGTCACTGCATAATAGGGCCAGTCATGTCTGCCCTGGTTCTCCTCTCACAAAAAGTCATTCAAACACAAGTCATACAAATGTAGCTCCCTGCACACCTTACCTGTGCTGCCATTCTTTTTAGTGAGAAACGAGCTTTAGAGTCTGCAATGGAGCTGCAGTAGAAATATCTGAAATGACTCAGATATATTGTCTAGCTTGTGTATATCTGCAGTTCTCCTCCTTCCTAACTCCTCAGAGTTCTTTGGTATTCTTCATTGTTGACTCTCACTTCCTGAGTCCCTGAGTTCAGTAAAATAAACTCTTTTACAGGGCAAAGAGAAGCTCTGGGCTGCTCCCACCATATGCTCAGTCTGACTCATTAACCGAGTCACAGAGCCTTCAGTCTGCTGCGGGCTCTGAGTAACAGCAAAACATTCAAGGATTCTGGGGATTATTTTAAACAGTGTGTGTGTTCCCGTTAGTGGATAGGGACTGTATAGACTAGGGAAAAGTTTGCAATGCGATAATCAACTTTCAACTACACATGTGGTCTGGATTCCTTTAGAAGAACAGAAGAGAAAGAAGTATTCCTTTAGTGTGAAATTAGGACTTTAAATACCAATTCCATCTGGGTATCTAAAGAGTGAAAAAAACATTAAAAACAAAGATTTCAGTGTTTAACTGAATAAAGGTTCAACTCTATCCGTCCGTCTGTATCTCCTTTCTGGCTCAGCTCTCTTTTCAACAGAATAGAGCTGCAGATGCAGCACCAATCTGCCTATCGATCTCCTGCTCCATTGTTCCTACGTTGTGAACAAAACCCTGAGATCATTAAACTCCTCCACTTGATGCAGAACCTCGTCCCCATACCAAAACAAGGTAGTCCTTATCAGCCAGTACATTTAGTACATTGGTGTCCTCTTTGGTTTACTGCTCCCTGCTTGGACTTTGGCAGCATTTAGAAGAGTTTGAAATAGTCAGACTGTCTGTCTCTCCATTCTGTTGTTGAGGACTACATGATGTGTTTTATGACAGAATAAATAGAGATATTACTGCAGTCTTTCTTTCTTCTTTTTTTTACTGTAACTTCAATTTTTTTGTGTGTGGTGGTAACCACTGTGAAATCAAAGCAGTGAAGTCATAGAGCCCATTCCCACAAACAACTCTGAAAAGTCTAGTTACCAAAGGACAAGGCTTATTGACCTGGGAATTATTTTGCTATGTTAATGAAATGTGGGTTTTTTTACGTTTTATCATGTAGCGTACTATGAGCTTTCTCTATGTTCTATAAAAAATAAACTTGACTATTTATCGCCCATCCAAAAATGTCATCATAATTTGATTGGACTTCCTACATCTTGGATCACTGCTCCTTTTTTCAAAAAGCTTCTGAAATGTTTAATTTATTCCATTCAGAGTTGCATTCATTTTGGGAATGGGACAGTTGAACTTTCACATGAAAAAGTTAGGACACTTCCTGTCTGCAATAAATTAACATTACTGACATATAGGCAATAGGGGGCGCTGTAAGCTGTACTAGCACCATACATCTGCTGCCCATACAATGTCAAGTGAAAAGCATCCTTGAGCTCCTAACATATCAAACTACCCATCCCAGGTTTAAACTGTGCATGTGCTGTTTATTTTACTTGCTTTGATTGGCTTCCCTAAAAGCTATGTGTTTTCTTTGGAGGGGGGAGGGTTGTAGCTCATCTGTATGTGTTTGTTTTCAGGCTGACTTAGTCAGATAGACGAGTAAATGTCAGACCATCACAGTGTCCTACTCCCTCTTCATGTAAATGTCATCAGATGATGGTGGTTCATCTCTGGGCTTTGATAAAACCTTTAGCTCCTTAGTTGGGTGGAATAGTTTGAACTTGTGACCAGGAGCTCCAATGAAAGCTGCAGGCTGATTTCACTTCCTGCTTACTATCTCTGATATGAGGAACCATCGTTGCCATTAGCTTTGGATCTACAGCAGCTGGTTCAGTGTGGAGCCTTTATACATTACATTGTACCGTTAACATAGACTTGTTAGTTTTGCTTGGTGATTCTTGGCTTTAATAAAAATCAACAAATAGCAGGACTGCAGGTCAGGCTTTTTGAAGATTGATGATCAGTCAACTGCTTACATTTCTGTTCTTCTTCTGACTTGATTTTTAGACACCTCACATACTGAAAATTATTAACTTTGCGTCTTTTCTCAATAGTAGCATCCACGCTGAAGAGTATTGTCAACATTACCTATTAGTCTAAGGTGCCTTCACTGATTGGACAAAGTTTTCCCAACCTGCTTGTGTAATCAAGAAACCACATGCTCTATAGTAAAAATCAGATAAGTCCAGTATGCATAAATGATTGGAATCTTCTAATCTCATCATGTTTGTTTGATGTTCATCTCTTTCAGGAAATATGTGGTTTACACAAATGGGTTGAAATGTGTGTAGGCAGACATTTGGAATTAGCAATTCAGACTAACTAAAGCTTTTAGACTTGAATGGTTATCGGTAGTGACCAAAAGAAAATCCTGATCTGTGTAAATCTAATGTCTAATTCAAATTCACACATAAATCTAGACTTGTTTACAACATATTAAATCAGTCTCTCTCTGTCAGGAAAAATGTGATTTTTTTGTACTCTATTTCCCCACCAAGCTGTTGTAGTTCATTTGTTATATCAAAAAGTTCTAATCCACTTAACGATACTAATTTTTATTACAGACGCAAGTTATCGACTAACGATTCCCTAATAGGCGGCCATTTTCTTCAAAACCTGCGTTTTTACTTGTATCGTGGAGTTGACGGTTTTTTTTTCATGTGCTGTATTTGAACAAAATCAGTTTTTTTATGTCGTCAGCTGTGTTATATACTGACTGAATTAAAAGAAAATTGTGGTTTCTCGCATTATTAAACTTAAGCACCTTTATAATCTCCCCGAAACCCCTAAATCAACCATCCTCATTGGCATTTGATCATGTTAAAAATGTTGCTGCATCATGCTTTCCGCTTTTCTAGCATTACATCCTCGCCTTTATATTACACCAGTAGCTTTTGAATAAGAAGTTGACGCTGCTCTGCCATCCAGCTCGGCTGAATGAGCGCTGATAAGGTCAAACTTGAGGATTTTGTCGAGTGTTTATATTTCTAAATAGAAACGCAAAAAGAGCATTTTGCATCCCACACCGGACTGTCTGGACCGTTTCTCTTGTTAAAGGACGCGCTCGCTGCCGTCTTTCTCTTATAACTGGCTCCTCTTGGACGACGAGCGGCGCCCTCTTCTGGATGGCGGCCGAACTACAACACTGAAAGAAGGTAGCGGACGTTATCAGTTAATCGATTGGAACTAATTCTAAGCCATTAATCAACAATCAAATGTAAGTCGATGAAATGTTTGCACCCCTATTTTTTAGAATTTTTTTTTTTACAGTTTTGATTACATTTATAGAAAAAGTGCAACAACATAAAACAAACATCTCCGTTGGGACTCCAAACAGATACGATGTTCAGGTAGAAATGTATTTAATTTTATTATTATTATTTATTATTATTTTATTGCAACCCAGGACAGATTAATCGAAGTGAACAAGACGAGTAGCTATGAAGGATTGTTTAGACGTGGTTTTGAGTAGACTATGATAACGTGTGTTTGTCTGATGCAGCATACACACTTTGTGATTCCACATCCACTCAGCATGATGAGCTCAGTCCCTCACATTCCCAGACAACCCACTCAGTAAGGTCACACATCTGGCTTTGTGTGTTAACTTTCGACGACCTGTTTAGCACATATGAGGTCATGAACTACAGACACACACACCACAGCTTCCTGGCAGCACTTAGTGCAATCATGTTTGACCTGGCTCTCCATCTGTTGTACCTGAGTCTGTGTGTCTGCAGATGGGGAACACGTGTTTGAGTGAGTAAGTCTGCTGCTCATTAGAGCCTGAGTATTTACTCCTAATAGAACTCAGATAATCTTTGCAATTGCGCAATAACGATACCACTGTAATGATGGATGGAACATGACAGAATACTGTATAATTGACTAAGCAGAAGAAGCTCTTATGGAGCGTTAGACTGTTCTCTTGGGTTATGAATCATTTCTGCTTATGGTGGTTTATTATTTTACCAGCTGGAACCACCATGCTGTCGATATTCAACACGACATAAAATACATAAATCAGCACCATCAGCTTAAACTTTAAGCAGCACCATTTAATTCAAGCAATTAGATCTGTATTGACTTTATAAAATAAATCATTCAGCTTAAACTTATCACATTGGGTCGTATGTTATGTCATTGTGAAATGATGTGACAAGTAAAAGGAAAATGATATATCAATTTCATCCATCCATCCATCCATCTTCTTCCGCTTATCCGAGGTCGGGTCGCGGGGGTAGCAGCTTCAGAAGGGAGGCCCAGACTTCCCTCTCCCCAGCCACTTCTTCTAGCTCCTCCGGGGGAATCCCGAGGCGTTCCCAGGCCAGCCGAGAGACATAGTCCCTCCAGCGTGTCCTGGGTCTTCCCCGGGGCCTCCTCCCGGTGGGACGTGCCCGGAACACCTCACCAGGGAGGCGTCCAGGAGGCATCCTGACCAGATGCCCGAGCCACCTCAACTGGCTCCTCTCGATGTGAAGGAGCAGCGGCTCTACTCTGAGTCCCTCCCCGGATGACTGAGCTTCTCACCCTATCTCTAAGGGAGAGCCCAGCCACCCTACGGAGAAAACCCATTTCGGCCGCTTGTATCCGCGATCTCGTTCTTTCGGTCATGACCCAAAGCTCATGACCATAGATGAGGGTGGGAACGTAGATCGACCGGTAAATCGAGAGCTTCGCTTTTTGGCTCAGCTCTCTCTTCACCACGACGGACCGGTACAGCGCCCGCTTGACAGCAGACGCTGCACCAATCCGCCTGTCGATCTCCCGCTCCCTTCTTCCCCCATTCGTGAACAAGATCCCGAGATACTTAAACTCCTCCACTTGGGGCAGGACACCCCCCCTGACCCGGAGGAGGCACACTACCCTTTTCCGGCTCAAGACCATGGCCTCGGATTTGGAGGCACTGATCCCCATCCCGGCCGCTTCACACTCGGCTGCGAACCGCTCCAGCGAGAGCTGCAGATCACGATCTGATGAAGCCAGTAGGACCACATCGTCTGCGAAAAGCAGAGATGAGATCCTAAGGCCACCAAATCGGACCCCCTCAACACCTTGGCTGCGCCTAGAAATTCTGTCCATGAAAGTGATGAACAGAATCGGTGACAAAGGGCAGCCCTGGCGGAGTCCAACTCTCACTGGAAACGAGCCCGACTTACTGCCGGCAATGCGGACCAGACTCTGACACCGGTCATACAGGGACCTGACAGCCCGTATCAAAGGGCCTGGTACCCCATACTCCCGGAGAACCCCCCACAGGGCTCCCCGAGGGACACGGTCGAACGCCTTCTCCAAGTCCACAAAACACATGTAGACTGGTTGGGCGAACTCCCATGCACCCTCCAGGACCCTGCCGAGGGTGTAGAGCTGGTCCAGTGTTCCACGACCAGGACGAAAACCACACTGCTCTTCCTGGATCCGAGGTTCGACTATCCGACGGACCCTCCGGACGGTCCGTCGGATATATCAATTTCAACACTTGTTTTTATTTTTGTTACAAACAAAATCTGAATATTTTGGTATGTCTTTATAATCACCTTATACTTTGATATCCTGAAATAAAATACAGTGAAGTTACTTTCCTCCAAAAATTACTTAACCCTCCTATTATGTTAGTTTCTGAGGTACAGCAACAATGTTCATGCAGTAGTGTCAGAAACCAAAAAATTCCTCCTAAACATTTTTGTATCTGATTATTAACTCCAATACTAATCATTTCAATCAATATTTGTCCAATGTTTTTTTATTTCTCAGAAATTAAGGATCAGTGATGACAACCTTCTCATTTACTCATTTGGACATGAAAAAGTGGAATTTACATTTTTTATGTCCACTGTTAAAAATATAGACACAAAAAACAATAATTTCCTTGAAATTGATCTTTGGTAAAAAAAATTTATATTACACTTTTTTTTTTCAATGGGTGATCTTTATAATTGAACTTGAGATACACATACTATTCAGGGTCAAATTGACCCGCTGATTAAAATCAAGATAAATGAGTCATGCAGAGAGTATTTATGTTTTCCTCCACTTCTGCTGAGTGTCACTCAGAGTGGGTGGAGTTTATCCACTGGAACAGAAAAGATTCCCGTCAAAAGTTGTATGAACACCTGCTTTCTCGCAGTTTCCTAGTGAAGTAAAGAGAATAGTGAGAAAGTGGGCTTGTGTGTGTCTGGGTGTGCATGTATGTGGGTTGTGTGTGTGTGGTGAAATATGATTCATAGCTACAAGGAAACATATAGAATTGGATATTCTAAATATTTTTTTTACTTTAACCTGACTGCCGGGTCAAATTGACCCAAACAATATCTATGTAAAACGTAGACGCAGGGGGTGGTGCAAATGTGTATAATGAATACATTTTCAATTTCTATGTAGAGTGCACCTATTATGACATAAAAAAGTTTCATGGAAAAAAAATACTTCCAACTATTTAAAAAAAAAAAGTTTAACTTTAAAACAGGTCAGTTTGACCCAGAACATAACAGGAGGGTTAATACATAAAAACTATTGAACTGGATGGTTTTCCAGCTACATCTAAAAATTGGACTATCAAAAAAAAAAAAAGTTTAAATATTTTTTGTAGTTTCAAAAAGTGTCCTCTTTGTCCAACTAGCTAAATTTTATGTTGGCATGAAAAACGCGGATTCATAACGCGTGGAATATGCTAGCCAACAATAATTAAACTCCAAACAGTCCTTTACAATATTAATATTTCACCCACTGATTGCTATGGTTATATAATTGAGGTATTTTGTTCTTCCAAATCCTATAGCGCATAAGTAGAACAACTTCTTCCTCTGTAATTATTCTGAATATGTGGTTTTGTGTTTTCAGCTAAACAACACATCAACACCCTGGGCCACCAGCTTCAGATGAACCAGCACTGCCTGGACACGGCCTTCAACTTCTACAAGATGGCCCTCAATAAAAGCCTGACACGCGGCCGCAAGTCTGATCACATCATGGCCGCCTGCATCTACCTGGTCTGCCGCACCGAGGGAACGCCTCGTATCCTTTCTGTAACCAAGTGTGCTATGTGTCGATGAGTATATTCTTTGATCTAAAGAAAAAAAAACATCAGTCTTTTCTCATGGCAAAACAAAAATTTATGACTAAATACCTAAAAGCCACCTTATTTTACTTATTTACTAGAACATGTCATCAAAAACATTTCTGAATGAAACATCCTAGAGTCTCTGGGATCAATCTGAGGAATGTGTGCACCACTCCTCACTAACTGTGGTGAGATGTTCTTGCATGTAGAGCTTATTCCACTACTTCAATTGAAATATATTTAGAAATGGTCTTGGTAGTTGACATCTTGAGCTGCCTTAATACAAACCTAAATGTTACAGCGGACAGGAAGTACAGGTAGAACTTTGGGACTTCTTGATGAACATAGAACCTCTTTACATTTGGGCTAGGCGTGTCTATGCCGTGCCGTTCCCGACACGCCTGGCCTGTGAGGATGATTGGGTTACACAACCGCCGGCGGGTTTGTTATTCTGATGAAAGAGAGGGGAGCAGGCACTGTGAGGCCTTTGCTCCTGCGTTGTTGACTCAGCTTCTGTTTGTGTCGGTGTTTCTGTGTGGGTTCATTTCCACAGGCCTTTCTGTTCACGCATGTTTGGAGGGATAAGGCTGTGGTAAAAATAGTTGCCTCCCCTCCTCCTTTTCCCACAGCTGGGTGAAGTTGTAGAGATGATCAGGACATAAACAAAAGGAGGAGGAGGAGGAGGAGGAGGAGGGCTCAGTCTTACCTGGAGTTGAATTTAATGAGCACCAACAGTGTAGAGATGCTCAACAGTCTGGAACACAGATCCATTTTTAGACCTCAGACAGATTATGCACACACAGCCAGTTCTGCTTCAATTTGTGTTCTTCCGGCCTACGTTCTGTTTCCTTTCAACTTTATAGCGTAAACTTTTTTGCCACTTCCCCTGTTATTGAGTAGAAATAACTATCAAGCGCTTTGAACTTCTTGCTGATCTGACTCGACCATTAAGCAGAACATTCTTGTAGAAGGCCAGCAGCATCTCCATTAGCTATTTTTAAATTTCCTCAATGAGAGAGGTCAGCCCAGTTACTAAAAGAGGCTAAGCAACGCCGAATCTCTGAACTGGGATGCTACTGGGCTTTCTCTCGAGGGAGGAAAGAGCTGCTTAACATCAGCAGGTTGCTGTGGCCTTGTTCTAAATCTGAACGTTTTGTTCCTCCTTAGAATGGAACCGCTTGCAATCAGACCACCGAGTCTCTTGAATCTTAAGGACTTCTGTTAACAGAGTCCCACACATTGTTGGTATGTTTGAGAAAAATTAAAGAAGTACCTCTCTATGAAAATCTGGAGCTTGGAGAAAGAAAGATTGTGGGCCACAATCAAACATATTGCAAATGGTTGTTTTTGTGTAAGCTAGTAGCATAGTAGATGCTCTTAGAGAACTACTTAGTGTTTGTTGGACTTCCTCATAATTCTAAGTTAGTGTCAAAGGTGACGGTCATTCTTTGATCTCCACAAATATTAGGTTTAGTAAATGCCGGGCCAGAGAGGATAATATCTTGAACCACTGAGGACTGAGGAGGTTTTGAGGATCCTTCAGGTGTGTTTAGGGAGGCGGAAACTCTGAAGTCTGGTAACTGCTTTTTGAAGGCGGAGCTACATCCACCCAGGCGTTTTGCACAGATGAATGGTTGCTAAGGGAGATTAAAGGATTTCTCAAACATGTATGAAAGAATCAAAGCAACACTTCGGGTATGTTTTTCATGAGGGAATAACATGTTATGATGTAAAGCTCGGAAAAGTTCTGCCGTACTGCTCCTTTAACCAGGAAAATCCAATTGGGATTAAAAACCTAGAATCCTGGCCAAGAGGCGGCAAAGGTTACACAACAATTACAAATAGTTACACAGTTAAAATACCATACAAATAATAATTATTAAAAACAGTCACAATTTTAAGAATTTATCTCTAATGCTCTGTCTGGACTTAAAAGTGCTCAATGAAATTAGTTCAATTAATTTCCAGTCTTTTTGCAACATATGTTGATGGAGCAGAGTAAACAAAGGCAGTTGTTCCCAATTCTGTGTGGGGAAAAGGGACAGAGAACAAGAAATGATCATTTGAACACAGAGTGAGAATCAATGTTTCTCTGTGTGATTAGATCACACATGTAGGAGGGCAGCAGCCCAAGCAAGGCCTCAGAAATAAAAGTGTTCCAATGTCTCAACCTCCTGGTGGACAAAGACGGCCAGTTCCCTCGAGTGGAATGATGGGTCAAGGCTTTACAGTTTGTAACAAACCCCAGAGAAACATGATGGATAGATAGTATCAACTTTTTAGCAGCAGTTGTGCTGAGGCGTTCATATATAACAAGTCTCTGTAATCTAAAACAGATAAAAATGTTGCTGTGACCAGATGCTTATTCACCTTTAAAAGAACAATGACATTTGTTTCAAAAGAAGAAACCCAATTTGGGTTTAATGTACTGCGTGGAGGAATACAATGATGCTGTGATGCATTGTTTTCTGGTGACAGCAGTAAACCAGAGCCATGGCTCGCTCTGGTTCGCAGCCGGTCCGGTCACACGGTTTTACTTCAGCTTGAGGTGTTGCTTTTTTTTAAACTGTGGCCATTGGCTTTGGATGGAAATTCAGTACATAAATAATTGTACAGTTGTGGTATGTCTCATAAGTCTTTACCTCTAAACATTCACATTTTATTCAGATGATGGTGCTGCAAAGCTCCATAAAATGCTCCTCATTTTATAGCACAGTTAAGTAACTGCTACCTTCAGTTTCTATGAATTACAGCATACATCAAAGATAACTTAAAAGAAACTTGAATTCACAATCCTAACGCTTTGAAATTGGGCTTATGTCCCTTTAAGAAGCTCCTACTCCCTGACTCTGCCTTTGGCATGTCACCACAACAATGCTGCTCCATTATGGCATTTACACCAGCTCTTTGGAGAGTTGGACTGATAAGTAGTTTCTATCATGAGCTCAGCCCATTTCCAGCGAATGTTTACTAATTGCTGCTACTAGTCTGGAGGAGCTGAGTGGGAGAGGGAGGTGTACACCGAGAGGCGGAAACTTGGCTGGAGACTGCAGCTCAGAGGGAGGAGCTTTGTGAGAGCGAGCATTTAGCCATGCCCGAATGGTTGCCATGGGAGACTGAAGGATTTCTCAAACATGCATGAAAGAATCAAAGCAACACTCCAGGTCTGATTTTGATGAGGAAATGACATAATATAAAGCTGACCATTTTCAATTTTACATATTGCCCCTTTAATAAGCACATAAATGTCACATTACTGTTCAGAGTACAGGTGGAGCATTTGGGTTAAAGTGTGGATGAAGCAAGACAATAGTCACTAACAAAACTAAGGACATTCTTAGTTGGTTTCAGAGATCAAAGGTAAAATTGCTGGACTGGACCAAACACCTGACTTTTATCCAAATGAAAATTTCTATAAAGACATTAAAACTTGATGGCTAAATGGTTGATCTTATCTACCTGAAAGTTTTTCATTGCTCATATGAACAGCTGTGCTTTTTGTTTTACGTCTTAGAACAATCTGTCCTAAGACGTAACTCGACATTAAGATAAACATCTGTAAGCTCACCACCCATCAAACTGGACCTCGTGTCCTTCCCGGTGCTCAGGAGCAGAACCCAGATGTGTGTTTAAGGTTCTCCTGGTTTTGGTTCTCCTGATCGGTTGCAGGTTGTCCGTTAATCTCCAGGTGGCGTGTGCCGGGATTATGTTTTCCATCTCATCTGCACGCCTGCTAATTCTATTGTGAGGCCCGTTTCAGAGGAGCCTCGTTAATCCAGCCTGACACCCTGGAGACAGGTGCACCTGTCGCCACGGAGACACTGTAACCACGGCAACCAAATGTCTGCGCCAGCTGAGCACTAGGAGGAAGAGACATCCAGAGGCTGATGTTGCCGAAGCGGTGTGTTTTTGTGAAACACGTTTTGGACTAGTATGTAATTAGGATTTTTTTTCTTTTCTTTTTTTAAGACGTTGGAAATTAAAATTAATCCCAATTTGGCAGCCAGACAGTCACATCAAAAGCAACAATTTAAGTGAATTCATAAAAATCTTCCTCATGTTCTTCATGTCAGTTGCTCAACTTCCTTTTTGGTTTGTTTTAGGGTGATTTCACTTTAATCCCTTTTGTTTTCCACCGTTATGTTGTAGATTATACATGCATATTTAATCCTAAAATCCTTTGGGTTTATAAAAGTATTTCTGCGTTGATTTTAATGAATCCCGATGAGTTCAAATCATCACTTCGCCACTACCGTGCTTAAAAGAACTGCTCTGCATTGAGTGTTGCTCTCATTAGAAAACACTAAACATGTAAAGAGCACAGAGTGTATGATACAGGAACATTTATCTATTTATTTTCTCAAAATATTGTTTCAAAGAAAATATTGAAGTGAAGCGGTCATCAGCCGCAGCTGTCCTTTCCCATCTGTGGTCAACCTTTCTGTGTTCCTCCTTTCATCCTGTTTGCCTTGACCTTTTTTCCTCAGACATGCTGCTGGATCTCAGTGACATTTTGCAGGTATGTTATCAGTGCAGCACTGTGAAAAATGATTTCAAATTTTAATGTTAGACGGTAACCGGAGTAAATACACAAACCTGATTTCATCTACCAACTTGGGTGAAAAGCTATCTGAAACAGCCCGGCTCTGTGGGGGTGATGGTCATTTCCCTGCCATTGGAAGTAGAACATTTCATCAATTTTCTAGAATTATTGACCTAAAACATGCTGCTGCATCTTGCTGAAAAG
The DNA here is from genome assembly GCF_002775205.1 of Xiphophorus maculatus. Taxonomy (NCBI): domain Eukaryota; kingdom Metazoa; phylum Chordata; class Actinopteri; order Cyprinodontiformes; family Poeciliidae; genus Xiphophorus; species Xiphophorus maculatus. The sequence goes on from NC_036461.1 coordinate 20,719,324, forward strand.
TTTAGTTTTTGTTTTAATTAAGATATTTACGTATTTCTGAGTTTCTGCCTGCACTAGGAATTAGATTTTTTAAAAATACTTGATTTTGTGCTTTTTGCAGTGCATTTGAAATCAGTTTGATTTGAAAATATTTGTGACAAATAGAATCTTTTTTACTGTGCCGTTTAAAAAACCATACAAAATAAAATTTTGCTTTGCTATAAAGTATATTTAAATTGCTTATGGTTTCCTCTTCTGGCTTTTACAAGGCTAACTAACCATTATGAGGGTAATTCCATTATGATTTACTGAAACAATCGTAGCGTGCTTAACTCTAAAATTAAACGTATGCTTCCTCTTTTTTATTTCCATTTAATTGCCAACAAATGTTCATAAGGTGCAGAAAATGGCTCCTCGCCCCTCACTAGGTTGTGCCTAAAAGCAGCTCTTCCTCACCGCTCAGCCACACGTCTGTTCTGTGCAATAAAACCTGAGGTGCGTGTGTGTGTGTGTGTGTGTGTGTGTGTAAATTTAGAAACCTCCATTAGTCTACATATTTAATGGCAGCTGATTTGCAGTGAGTGGAGGGTGTGGTGGTTATGGTGGGACATTTCTTTGAGTCACAGCTGGTCAGGAGCTTTTATTTTTATGCTCCCAGCTGTCCTGCAGTAGCTGGCGGCCTCTCCCTCTCATCCCCCGCTCTATACAACCTGGTATTTGGAGGCTGAGGGTTGTCTTTTTGTGGCGAGGGGCTGAGAGGGGGGTTATTAATGGTGGGTGTTTGGGCAGTTGTGGGCCAGTTCCATTCCACTACTTGTGTTTTTTAGTGGATCCACGCCCAAGCCACTTGATCTTTCTTGCATTATCTGAATGACTGCGCCACATCAAAAACATTTCCTTTAAATATCAGCTGTCTTCTGCAGCTTTTGTGAGGCGTTTTCTGCGTTTCTGCCTGTTGCTGTGCAAAGAAATCTCCGGATGACTGGATGTGCCGGTGGATGTACGCAAGCTTTCTCTCGCCACAAGCGTCAGCATCATCTCTGCGACTTTATGTGCTAGAGATCAACTTAAAGTGGCTCAGAATTGTAAAATGATTACATTTATTACAAATAAAAATATGAAACTATGCAGGCGTTTTCATTCCAATCCACTCAATCAGTAGTTGCATTTCCATTGAGCATCTAGTTGCGCAATTTCACAATTGGCCATATCAAAACTGGTTTATTTCACAAAACTGCAATGGAAACTGTTTTTTCATATCACACAAGTCACATGACCAGCAGCCGGATGTTGTCACTGGTCCAAACCCCGAGGCAGAAGATAGGAATTAGTAGGAGGATCATGGCGTGGCATGATTAATTTTTAATGACACTTATCATGTGAACAAGCTTATTCATATGTGATTTTATTTATTTAATGGAAACATCGCAACTGCAAAATTGTGTTTTGTCGATATTAGCGGAATGTTGACAATTTCCGCAGGTGCTATTGTAATGCAGCTACTACCACTTTTCAATCACAGCTTCTTTTATTTTCTGTCATTTCTTTTTTTCAGCTTTGTACGTCGTCAGACTGAATCTTTTCCTCGTTCTTTGTTGCAAAATGACTCAAATTGTCTGATATGTGTTTCAACTTCTAAGACTTCCTGCAAGTGATCCAAACCGTTTTATGCCTGAGTTACTCTAAGACACGATTGTGCTTTGATCTAAACCATTCCACGTGTAAGTTACTTTCCTAGGTTGTTCTGTTTGCAGGGTCAATACAGATCAAACATTTGATTTAAAAAAAAAAAGTTCTAAAAGTTCTGGTTCACAATATTTCCTAAAACCAGGATGCCTTTACTGTATGATCGCCTCTTAAATTTACAATTTATTTAGCATAATACTGACCTTGTTCTTGTGACTATGTTACCGTACAGTTACTATGTTTTCATTTTAAAAAGCATTGAAACAAAAGAGCCTTAGTTTTAGGGTTTAATAGATGAAACTGTTCCACTGTGCAGTCCCTTTTTTACTGTTTTGTTTTTAAACAATGAAGTAATAAAATAGGATCTGTGCTTTCATATTGCCAAATGGTCATTAATAACAAAAAAAAAATGATGTTGAACTAAATCTGTAAATGTTTATGATCCATAAAACATTGTAACACTGTCGATATTTTGACTGCTTGGACTCGAAATGTTAAGTTTTATATCAGTTATGCAGAAAAACCTAAAAAAAAAAAAAAAAAAACTAAGAAAAAAAATCATAATGTATTACTTTAAACTTAAAAACTAAGCTTTTAAACTATAACTTTTTTTGTTTAGTAAAAAAAAAAAAAACATAACTGAGGCCTTTTTTTAAATAAAGGATGATAAAACAAAATATTTTCAATAATATCGTCCACACATCAAAGAGTTGTCTATTTTGGTTCATTTCAGTTTGTCTTTGCCTCCTGCAGTGTCACTCAGTGGATTGGTTTAATTTCCTAACCTGCTGATCTCTGATCAGGGCAGATCAAACAGGGTTGATTTTTGTTCACTTGAATAACGGTAAGAACAGATTTTAGCTGTTACTGCAAATGTTTTTTGTATTTTTTAATTCTTTGTACTTTAGAGGTTGCTACTCGCCACAGGCTTTGTTTTTTTTATGATCAGTTTTTTTATGCTGATATTTTCATGTTGGCATATGTCTCCATTTCCACGTTTGAGTCTAAATTCCTTGCTGGAATCCAGGGTCCCTGCTGACTCCCTAGGGTGCTGCAGTGAGACTCTATCCATCTGTCTGGCCTGGATGCCTGGCCCTCCTTAAGCACCAGGAGGTCCGGGCAGACTGTCTGAAGGAATGGCAGAGCTTTCACTGGAGGTCATGACCTTATTCTCTAGCCTTTGCGGCCTTCTGCTCCAGATTTCAGCACTGAAGCCCCCCTTCCTGCCCCAGGTCTTAATTTTGGGCTAACTCTGTTACCTCTGGAGGAAGACGATAGAATGTGGCTCTGTCCCTTTGTTATTCCACAGTATCCATCAGTATGTCCTTTCAGAGGGTGGGTTAGGGGGTCGAATTTACTGCAGAGCCTTCTGGACGGCCAGTGGGCTGAAACACAATGAAACATCTGTGATGGGCGGTTCCGACGCAGACTATTGTACCGCCCCGCTAAGCTTCACCCAACTCCACCCACATAGCTTCTCCTGCTTCCGTCAGCTCCACGAAGTTTCAAAGAAACTCTTTGATCCCCTAATTTATTCATTATCAGTGAGAATGATGCTTGAAGTTTTTAATAATGCCACAAAGAAAATGCACGGCAGAGATTCATTTAACAGAATGTGTCTCTGTTTATCAGACTAAATAACTTAAGGGAACGTTGCTGTTTTTTGTGTCCAGCTTGGAATCTGATTTATTTGACATGGTTGACGTTGGTATGGAAAAACAAAATGGGTTGGAAAATCTGAGTAATTTCCGACTTTATTGTGGATCCTACTGTCGTTGTGCTTCTTTCCTCCCTCAGCATGTTTAGTGGCATCAGAGTTCAGTATTCACAGATTCACCTTCTCACAGATTCTTAAAGGGGCAGTATTAGTTGTTTTCCAGCCACATAGTGTAATCTGTTGCACAATCAAGTAATTATCACTTCAGGTTGACATAGTGATCAGTGACAGGAAACTCAAAGCATCTAACTTTTTTGAGAGTGTTTCTAAGCTGGGATGAAAACATAAAAAATACTCCAAAAAATGAATTATGGAGGGTTGGGTTTACTGCTGCACCAAGTTACACTGGCCAGGTTAGAGGGAGTTCAACCCATTTCTCTGTCAGCTGGTATATTGTTATGGGTTCTCACCGAATTGCTCCCATACTTCACTTTCATTGTGGCTTTATGAAGAAATATGTTCTACTTTGGATTCTTGTGTTTTCTTTTGAATTGTTTGTTTGCTGGTGGTTTTTTTCCTGTATTCTTTTTTTATGCTGTGATTAAACTGACAGAAGAAGCCTAGCCTGGATGTCTAACAAACTGTACACATGTTTTAAATGTTGCCTTTTTTATAAAAAAAAAAAAAAACAAAAAAAAAACTTTTTGAAGAAGTACATTCAGTTCAGATGGAGACTAGTATGTACTATGTATCGATTTGAGTTGTTACAGTCTGCATTTTGGGAAAATCATCCTCCAGAAATGTAACTTCCAATGATGTTGACTCATTTACTGGCTGTAAATACACCGTCAGCTTCTGTTGTTGCTGGACCTCACCGCTGCTTTTGGTACAGTAGATGACTGTATTTTGCTTGACAGAATTATTTCAGCATCTCAGGACTTCAGTGGTAAAGATATTTATAATCAAATGATTTTTCTTGTATTTGCACCATTTGGTCTGATTCTACCATCATGTGAAGTAACCTCTCACCTATATATGCACATGTATGTGCATTACAAAATGGATCTGAAACATCTGGACCACTCATTGCCTTTTACTTGACCTGTACATAAAGGACTGACCAGCTTAGTCTTTTTCCATTTGTAGAATAAGAGCAGATCAGATGAAACCTGTCAAGATCCTCATTCATGTCCGCCTTTTAAAGATTAGACTATTGTTAGAAACTATTATCAGGTTTACCAAGGAAGACTCCTTGGAGCTACTTCTCAGTGAGCGCTGGTAAAAACTTGACTCCTCTATTAAACTTTTAGCAACATTGTGATGATTTCCTGAAGGTGAAGTATCAAACCAGGATTTTTTTTTAAAGAGGCAAAGGCCCAGTTTCAAGGCATTAAATTACAAGGTGAAATTTCTTTTAAGTCATTTGATATAGGTAGCATTTTTATAATAAGTGAAGTTAACATAGCTACTTGATTGTGCTATAAAATGGCACTCGTGGTACTGCACCTTTAATCAAGTTTGCAAAACTAAAACAAATTTTTATTTGAGTCTCTTTGCTTTTTAATTACATATGTGCTAGCCTGTTACTTTTTATTCATCGTATGTACAGGATTTTGACAGACAAATTTAATTTATTAAACTTTCTGCGTTTCTCGTCCTCCCTTCTTTTGACTATTTTCTCTGCAGAAGGTGAATTTTTTTTTTGGGCACTGCTTAATGAGTAATTTTACTGTCTGAAAGCCTTGGACAGCTCTTTTAACCTTATAATGGAGTTCACTGTTGGTTCAACTGTCAAGAAAAAGAATCAAACTAAGTGGCTGAGATTTATATATTTTTTGTACCCTGCCAGGGGGTCGTTTTGTGGGCTCTAGTGTCCCTTATTTTTTGAAAGTAGGCTGACAGGAAAGGGGGAAGGAAAGGAGGGAAGAGATGCGGCAAATGTCGCCGGGTCCGGGAGTCGAACCCGCGTTGAGGACTCAAGGCCTCCAAACATGGGTCGCACTATCCCCTATGCCACCCCGGCGCGCCCCAAAATGGCTGAGATTTAAGCAGTGCAAACATCCTTCTAAAAGCTAGCTAACCATGTATCTAAATATGTAATATTTGTCAGTATTGTTAAAGTCGATATTTAATTTCTTTACGTTGGTGGTCAGCTGTGACTCGAGTGGTAGAGGTGGTCCTGGAGGTTCCTGGTTCAAATCTGGTTCCTTCCTGCGATAATTAAGGGGGTGGGATCAGGAACGTCCGCCAAGTTTGTGTGCGCACAGCTGTGGAGTGAGGCTGCTTAGCTGTGGCATTCCTGGTGCAGGAGGCGCCAGAAGGACAATAGAAACAACATGTAATATTCTTATTTTTCACTTTTGGACCCTTTAAAATACAAATATGAAATCTTTACTCTAAGAAAACACAAAAATTAGCTTTTTTAATACTTGCTGCCACCTTAGTAGTATACACGTTCCAAAGACAGACTGCCATATTTTGTACTCTGGAATAGTTCAGTGCAAGGGACAGTAGCTTTCTTGCATTTCATCCAAAACTTGCTTTTCTTAAGTTTTTTTTTTATTTTTTATTTTTTTAAATTCTGGTTCTGGATATTGTGGAGCTGATTGATCTCTCCATACCTTGCATAATACCTGCCAGAGTACTGTGGTTGCAGTATTTTGTGTTTACAGATATGTGGATATTTTTAGCTATTGGTTCTTAAACCTATTACAGACTGAGGAAGTTCACCATTGTTGCCAATAGTATACATTCTGCCATCAGCCGATGGCATAACATGCAGTCTCATGTCATGCCGACAGCTCAATTGTTGCTAAACTACAGCCACAACACCCCATTACATTTGCAGATTTTAGCCACACCTCATACCCTGCTACATCTCCGGCTTTTCAACACTTTTCAACACTTGTAAACTGCATTACCAGAAAACACGAGATGTTAATTTGTTTCATGTGAAAATGCCAAGGATCCATACACTTCTTCTGCAAAACCTGCTCTTGGCAAAGAAGATCAATCTCTTATTTGTCTGCTTTGAGTATTAGCCCTTTGTTCAGAGACAACCTGTTCTTTGAAGAACCATGAGAAGATAAACCTGAAGAAGCTCTATTAAGGTGTTGACCACCTATTTGGGATTCTACTTCACTCTTCAACCTTTACCTGGAGAAGACCCTGGAGACATTTCTATCACTGTGGATGACACCCTGCCCTATTCCAGTGCCAAATATAGCTAACCAATCAGATTGCAACAACTACGGACTTGTTCCCTGACCTCACATCCTGAAGGTCTTGGAGACTCTTGTTGGTCCACCTGAGTAGCAAACAAGCGTATGTCAGGACCCTCTGCAATTTGCGTGTCGCAGTGGAGTTTGAGTTGAAGATGCTATAGTACACCTATAGGGAGCACTTGAGGAGAATATTCTTCAAATTATCCAGAAAATGTAATAAAATAAAACCCAGTTCACTGTTCAAGAAATGCCAGGAGAAGTTGGTAAAGATCCCCGCAAGGCCTGGATCAATGATGGATGCTAGTTTGGAACTGAAGGACTGTGTGTCTTAACCAGGTGCTCAGGAGTACCACAGGGGACTGTACTCTCACCATTCCTTTTCACTATGTACTCCTCAGACTTTAGGTTAGGTTAGGTTAAACTTTATTAATCCCATAGGGAAATTGAGGTTTTAAATGCATCATTCCTGTCATCTTCTGGAGATACTCTGACAACTTCTGTTTTCAGGCATGCAAGGAATAAGCAAGAGACTGCATTAAAAAGATACAGTCAATCGCATTATTGTGTGATATTGGAAACATTGCTAACCTTGAATGTGAACATAAAAAAATGATTTCATTTGAAGATTACAGAAGAAGCTGTAATGTATCACAGATGGTTTTCATCATGCATCATGGGAGAAATGAAGGTGATAGAAGAGTAACAATGCCTCAGTGATCTCCCAGATCATGGACTAAACTGGAGCCTAAAGAGTAGTTATGTGGGAGCTACCATCAGAGAGCAAATTCTCTGATGGTTCGTAGATTTTAACGAGATCTAAAACATCCTAAAACTCTTCAAACTTTTTGGATAGTGGAAGTTTAAAATGTTAAACATTGGAGATAAGAATGTTCATAGAAATTAAAAATTTTTCCTGTTTCTTGCTTGACTCAGGTCTGTAAAGGTCATATTGTTGTAGATTTATAGAAGTAGTGCTTCGTTCAGACGGAAGGAGGCCTTGACTCATTGTATCAATCAAAGGTAAAATAAAATGATCAGAACTGAACATTGCTAAAATGTCAGCAGTCCACAGTCATTCAGGAAGAAGTGTGTGCAATCTGACCATGGGGTACAATGAGATTTCTAGTTGAGATGTGAAAATTCTGTCTGCTGGGGGGAAAGGGTGCAGTAACAGAGTGCAGCTCAAATTCAGTTTTTAATCGGTCATATTCATGTGAAATATTTTCACACTTTGGTTCTTTTGCATAATATGATTGCTAAACCAGTCTGGGAAGCAAAGGGTGTATCAGATGCTTCCAGTCTGCTTCACACAAACACTGCAACTGGTGAACCAAATGGACTGAAGCCAGGTTAGAAGTCTGTATGTGGCTTTGGGCGGGTTCAGTGGCTTAGTCGATGCTGTACAAATGTCTGTTACAGACGTAGGAGGATCTAGCAGTACCAGGTTTTCACATGTCTAATCAGTTTTGTAACAACTTCTTCATGTGTTTGTATTCACAGGTGAATGTCTATGTGCTGGGAAAAACCTTCATCGCGCTGGCCAAAGAACTTTGCATCAACGCTCCAGCTATAGGTATTGATTTTCACTTCATCCTCTTCATTTAGCATTCTCTGATTTTTTTTACAAGGCACTGTAGCTTCATACTGCTTGATGTGGTCACAACCACAAACATCAGCCTATGTTACAGAATAGATGGCACAAATTAGACCAGAAATGGGAAGTGGAGGAAAAAAGCTAATAAGAAACTTGTCTAAACTTGGTTTAACTTTTCCTTCTCTATAATAATATTCTATCAACGTTTCAATAAAATAACTGAGGTGAATGAACATTTCATCAATATTCTAATCAGAGATGCACAGGTGTTCTGATGGAGTAATCAATCTTTTCATTGAAATAGGTTGCAGTTCATTCCTCCTTACCCAGAGGGCACCATAACCCCTTGTTTGTCCCCACAACACAAAGATTAGCATCTGTTTACGTTATAACTTTAACATTTTATTATGAGGTGTGTAAGCATCCTTGGACAGAACACATCAGGTTTTTAACAGCATCAAGCTGCTAACAGTTGAATTGTATTTTACAAAAGACAAAAATGTTTGTGAGGTCGTCCTGTGAAGTGCAAAGCCACCGTTAGTGAAGAGCTTTCCGCCTCTTCCTGTACGTCTACTCAGAACCCTACATTAAGGTCGCTCCTTGTGGAATATTGCTGCTGTAACTGTAAGAACAACTTTGTATTAAACTACGTCTTAAAGCAGTCTCTACTCACTCCAGGTTTGATTACTTAAGCACAGTATGAGTGTTGATTTCCACAGCAGATGCAGCCCTTCGACACAAGCAGCAGAGTAAATAACCTTTAATCAGCACTTAAATAATAATAAAAAAAAAATAACCTTAAATTAAATAGAATATAACGGCTCCTGTTGCTTTTAAAATAGTCTCTGGAGGAACTACGCAGGCTAGTTAATGTGACGTTAACAGAATGTCTGAATGCTACATTAGCTTGAAGGCTAGAAGGCGGCGACAGCAGCTCAGGCGTAGAACACCAGCTCTGGGATCTGCCCTCCCTGCACTCCTGTCCCGTTGGTGCTGTCCGAGGAGCACTGGAACTGAAAAGTCACCTTCCCACATTGCACCTCCGTCATGCCCTCCTGACCGAAGTAGCTCAGCTCGTTCCCATCCAACACTGCGCTGACTGTGTAGAACGTGTCCTGCTCCACCTGGACGGGATGCTCGAACCACACGGGGAACGTGCTGCTGGAACCGTCCGACACGAACTTGGTGCGGTTCTGAGCCAGGGTTGCCCCCTGCCTCTTGAGCTCGATCTTCACGGCATACTCGGCCTTGCCGCCGCTCGACCCGTACAGTCCCAGTCCAGCAATGAAGATCCTCTTGTCCACGGCGAACTGGATGCTGTCGCATCGGCCCCGGTAGCGCCACTGGTTGCTGCGGTAGGCGGACGACTGGAAGCGGTGGCACTTCTGTGGGGACAGGCCCTTCCTCGGCGTCAGGGGGAAGTCCAACATGGGCTTCTTGGCCGCCGTGTACCACAGGAAGACGTTGTGCGTCTCCTCCAGGGTCAGGATGTCGGACTGCGCTGCTCCGTTGGCGAACTCCTCCACGCTCATGGTGGGAATTCGCACCAGGAACAGCGCCTTGCCCAGGACGTCTCTCTTGTTGCGTGTGGTGGGCCCCAGACCCTGCCTTTTACATTCTGCCACAGCCCAGTTCATGACCGCGTTGAACACCACCACCTCATCCGTGTTGAGCGTCTCCCTCTGCAGGATGATTTCCAGCGTCTGCAGGTCGATCTCGCAAAATCCCTCTGAGCGCAGCGCCAGCTCGGCCTGGGCGTCGATGACCTCCCAGCAGCGCTGCGTCAACTCCGGCTCCTCAAACAGCCGGCTCTGGGAGAGCAGTACGCAGGCGTTTTTGGCCTCCAGGCTCGTCTCCAGGAAGGTGACGCAGGCCTTGGCCAACGCTGGTACGATGTACTTCTTGGCGGCGTACAGAGTGGCCAGCACCGTGTCTGCCTCCAGGTCAATCTCGTCGCTGTACAAATATCTGGGAGCAGAAAAAATGTTACAAAATTAGGATTATAGAAGTGCTAAAAGATGCAAATCTTTCAGTGTCTAGCAATTCAATAACAGCTTTCAACGTCACAATTCTATTCACAAAATATATTTAAAAAAATATATTTTCTTTAATTAAAAATATTTAATTAAAAAATTTTATATTTTTAATTTGGAAACCAATTTTTCTATTCAAACAATATTGAAATTCTGTTTAAATTATGTGACTGAGAGAATGTAAACTAGAGATGCACAATATATCGGCACTAACATCGGTATCTGCTTGATAAGTAAAACTGCACTGATATTAAGCAACTTCCCCTTGGGGTTCAATAAAATATGTCATATTTTATTAACAACCGATATTTATTTCCATCTTGTTGCTGTCTGTTTCTGGTCATTTTTTCTCTAAGGCTGTCAAAACGGTAGAGAAATATATATAATATCAGTAAATATCGGTTATTGGCCATAACAGCAATATTATCATGTGTGTCGATATCGATCCCAATTTCCATATTGGTGCAACCCTACTGTAAACAAAAGTAACATTTATTTAAAATGACTGTGTAACTTTCTACACTGTATTAAATTTCATCAGTTTATATTTAAACAAAAATTGGATTGTGCATCAAATTCTGTAACTTAGATGACCAGTATTTGATTAGATTAGCTATTTAGATGCTAAATAAATGGATCTATATTAATTATAACAGAATAGTAAAGTTTATTCAAGTAATCATGAACTCATTCAGTATAAACAAAGTGAAATATTTCAAGCAGTTTTTATTTAATTTTTTTAAATTTCCTTTATTTAACCAGGTAAACCCTGTTGAGATCTAGATCTCATTTTCAAGAGGGACCTGGGCAGAAGTCTGCAATACACAGCAACCTGGTTACTGGTTGCTGGTAATTTTGATAATTATTGAAAACCAGAAAGTCAGAGTTTTTTTTTGGTTTTTAATCTAAATATTACTGTACGTCAAACGAGTGAAAAATGATTAATACAGAAATGTGACAGATGAAGAGGACTGCTGACTTGGCAGTTGTCAAGCCACTTATACCCCCCACATAGAGGGTCAGCCAGACAAGATCAAACATGAAAAAAGCTGATTGTTCAGAGTCTTGTAAAAGGGATGCTAGAAAATGGTGGCCTGACTGAACTCCCTTAGAGAACGTATGGTGTGTTGCTAAGAGGAAGGTGAGACATCTGAGCCAACAACACAGGCGAGTTGAAAGCTGCCATTAGAGCTACCTGGGCTTTCTTACAGCCTCAGCAGTGTCACATTATCTCCATGGCACACTGATGCAATTATGCATAACAAAAAAAGGCCAGAAATTATGTGAATATACTCTGTATATTCTAGTTTGTTAAATACTGTTCTTTAGGCCAGATTGTCATGATGATCCTAAGTGATTAAGTTAAAGGAAACTGGACTTCTTTTCTTTTTCCTTGAAGACATTTTGCTTCTTATCCAAAATGCCTTTGCCTTTCTTTTGGATGAGAAGCAAAATGTCTTTAAAAAAGAAAAAGACTCCGTTTCCTTTTACTTGAGCAATTAGGGTCATCAGAATGAGCCAAAATAGTCAATCAAAACTACTTTAACTATGTAAAAAGGGAAATGAAATGTTCTGCTAGCTCACATCATCCAAGTATCTTGAAAGTGTTCTACAAACGATCTGCAGTGGCAGTCAGTATTACATTGAATCCAAACAGGCCTCTGACTGAAGAGTGTTGCTGAATGGCAGTCTCATGACACTAACACATTTCTGTGCCCTGGTGTGCTAAACCACTGCATTTGCTTTTACTGCTCCTCTTTAAATGTCTGTCTGACTGTATGGTTAGAAAGCCAGGAACAAAGAGACGTTGTAGTCGGCTAGGCGATCCTTGCCTAGATGTTTGAAATATATCACTCTGTATCAAGTGTCTTTATAAAATTAGTTTTACTTTTTCAATTATATTACAAAAATGTATTTAAAAGGGCAGAATTATGTGTTTTCCAGGCACATAGTGATGTTTATAGCACAATCAATTAACTGTTAACTTCAGTTCTTAAAAAAAAAAAAAGAAAAAGAAAGTTTCTCTAACAACTGTTTGTCATAAACATTATGACATAAACATTATGACAAACTGAAGCTAAAAACTGAAACTCTGAGGATGAGTTTTGTCTCGAAGGCGGAGCTAGGTCCATCCAGGGGTTTTGCAGAGCTGAATGGTTGCCATTGGAGATTAAAGGATTTCTCAAACATGCATGACAGAATCAACACTCCAGGTATTTTTTGATGAGGTAATAACATTATAACATGATGTAAATCTCAGTCAATTTTACATAATACTGCCCTTTGAAATGCATCAAATTTAAATGTATTTTTATGTAACTACTTTACAAAAATCAACATCGACAGGTGATACACTATTATTCAAAACTAAGTGCAAAAAAAAAAGCTACGTTAAATTAAGTTACGCAACTTCTGTCAATATGTGTCTGAAGATGAGAAAAGATGTCTGAGGATTTCTAAGGAGTGAGGAGAAGCCCAGCATTTCCAGAGCGCAATCGCTCTCCACTCCCAGACCTCTGGCGTTTTGCCTCCGCCTAGCTTCGTTCGGATGAGTAATGACGCGCTTTGAAGTGACGCTGACTGCGCTTTGTGATGTGGGCCTCTGCTCGGTCATGTGTGGCTTACTTCAGCAGAATTAGAAAAGCAGCAGGTTCCACATCTGGGATATGGATTTCCAACTCCTCCTCGGCCAAATCGCCGTAAAACATGGCGCAGAAGACGGAGCTTCCCACGGCCAGGACGTACTGGGAGGAAAACAGGAGACGCATTCATCACACCTGGCTTTTTATTGTTATTAAAGGCAACAAAGGAACAGAAATAGCTGTGAATCACACACACGGTTTTACCTTGTGAGCAGGTATTTTCTGTGATGCCCCCAGGGGCCCCACGATGAAGTGAATGTCAGCCATCAGCTCATTGTTAAACATCAAGGCATTCCTGAAAGACCAAATTTCACAAGTGAGGCCCAGGATTGTATAACATCAGTTGCCGTCATGTTAGATACAGATGTTAGTTAGCCTCGTTGTTAAATTATGCACTTTCTGTTTCAAATGTATGCTTATATTTAAAGCAAAGATGCTCCAACCAATCAGATCATTTTTTAAACAGCCAATCAGTGACTGTAGGTTCCAGTACTAAAAAAACAGATCATTTTCTCATTTATTCAATGCATCAAAACTAAGAAGTCCTCTTTTTTTGTCTTTAAATGTAAATCTTTAAATAACAGAAGTATTTCACATTGTTTGGAGAAACCCCACCACTTCCCCACCTGTTGCTTCTGAAAAAGAACAATGTTATAAAATTATTGTTTCAGCAGTAGTTGGATTAATTGTTGCTTTGTTTTACACAAACGCATGTAAAAAAAAAAAAAAAAAAAAAAAGTAGGGATGCACCAATCTGAAAATCTGGACCAATTTCAACACTCGATATTAATACTGTCGTGATGGCCGATATGTTATATACATTTTTCTACTCTTTCGACGTGTAAAAGCAACCGTACTGCCTACATCGATTCTCTGTTTTAGCTAAGCATCCCACAAACCTGTGCTGCTTCCCTGTCACATGACCAAACATCACAAGGCTAACCCTCCTTAAACAGAATCTGATCTGACTACGATCCAAAACAAACTTCACATAAACGCTTCCAAGTTGCTCTGACAACAACAACCTGTAGTGTTCTTTTGAGCTAGATTGGTAAACGTTGGCAGCCTTTAAGAGTTCAAGTAAGGAGGAATACACTCAGACTGATGTTTTGCTAGCCACAGTAGTCACTCAGAATTCAAAACTCTATAATTTTGTCTTTGCTTTAACATACGAGTAAAACCTTGTTTTAAAACGTGTCTCTTGTTGACATTGCCACATCACCTGTAATCCCCTAATAAACAAATCTGACATAATTATTAGAGCATAATAAAAACGGGAGTCCTGCTGTTATCTCTTTATTAAATACTTCAGGGTTCTGCAACCTTTACAATCTAAAGAACCATTTTTACCTTCAGTCCACAAAAATAAAAGATTTAGGGCCACAATTATTACCTGACCTCTTGAATTTATGGTAAATATATAAACAGGAAATCTGTTATTTTTAAAGACCAACAATTTTTAATACAAAGAAAAACATAAAGATTATGGCTACACTTAAGATGATGATGTTTGGACATAGTTTCTAGTCTAATAAGAAAAATAGATGCAAATAAAAAGTAGACTGGCACTTTGTCATTCTGTTGTGAAATTTAAGTGTAATTATTTGATGCAACCCCCCCCCCCCAAAAAAAACAACAAACAAACAAAAAAAAACACTGCAACTATTTTTAAAAGTTCAGATATTAGCTTATAATTTTTTTAGTCAAAGTGTTTAAGAGCCGTTGTGGACGGACCAAAGAGCCACTTGGCAGGTTGCAGACCTGTCTGGAGTACTTAAAGAGAAACTTTATTGTTACTCGGCTTTAAAACTGTAATACTGCTTCAAAAGTAAGGAGCCCAGAGCTCGGTTCAGAGCCCGGGATCAGCAGCGGGATCTACCTCTCTCTGAGTGTGGGGTGGCTGCATTGCCAGCTGGGTGGATCTACGTTGTTGTTGTTGATGTTCTGCTGGCTGGTCGGAGTGCTGGCCGCGCTGCCGCTGCTCAGGCCGCCGGTGTTGCCGCCGCCGCTGTTCGCCAGGCACACCGCCTCCTTAGCCTTCTCCGCATCCGCCACCGTGGTGCCGTTGGCCAGGCTGGTGCTGTTGGGACCGGCGGCAGAGAACAACTCCGCAGCCATCTTCGTCGTCTTCTCCTCCTTCTGCTGCTTCTTCTTGGTGCTCGACAGGGATAAAGTCAGGATCTCATAACATGCCGGCAGCCTCCCCGGGAGCTTCTTGGACTTTTTCAGTGTTTCTGGAAGCAGTAGCAGATAAGTCAAACACCTCATGATCCGGCCATGATGGAACAAGCTACAGTCTGCCGTTGGCATCGGCACGAACGGCGGATCTCCGTGTTGATGCCCGGTGTACTGGCTCGGTTTTTCGGGACGTGCTGTACCAGTATGTCCTGAGTGGAGAATTTAGGGATTTTTTTAATGCATTTAAAACGTCATCCAGGAATATAAACATCCGTCCAGGTCCGGACTAATGTTCCCCATCCGCTTCCATATAAACACTTTAGCTCCTTTTCTTTGGCGTTCAGCTCATCCTCACTTCCCTTCATTTGTTTTCCCTTTTCCAACGAGAGTAATCCGGACAGTCCTGCTTATTTCTCCGCCTTTCCTTTGCAGTAATCCTCACGGATTGTCCTCCGTGTTTTTCCACGCAGCCGAACACCCAGCCTGCCGGGACGTCACGCCACATCCACGGCCATCCCAAATAAATGGGTATTAGTCGTGAGTTTTGGGGCTCTGCTCTATTTTTACTGCGTTTTTTTTCTCCGTCCCGATCTCCTCTGACGCCCAGACTCGATGAGAACCAATCATATCAAGGCTTGGCGCTAACGTAAGAACTGCAGAAGTCCCTCCCCCTGCTTCCTCCGCAGAGTGCGTCACTGGTGGCGGGCGGGGTGGGAGGGTTCGGGGGCGGTCGGGTTCTCCTCTGGCGCCTCAGAGAGCTGAAGGACCAGGGGCGGAGGAAGAGGCAGCGCCCCCCGGGGCACACAAACATCCTCCAAGCCCAACCAGAATTAGATTGTTTCCACTAGTCCTCTCTTTCAGTGGCGGTTTTAGACCAGACTTGGGGGGGAAATAGGAGCACAGGTGGGGTCATTTTTTCTTCACAGGGGCACAGAACAAAAGAATAGAAACTAAAAAAAAAAAATAAACATTTTCCCCCCAAGTAACTTCAGAAACATTTTAATCCTACAACCCCTAATAATTTTCTTTCCCTTTTTTTTTTAAATAGTTCAGATAATTTTGTTTCTGTCTTCATTTATTGTATCACTTCCTTTTGTTTTGTTTTTTTAAAAAAAGGTGAATTAACTGACCACTTGATAGTTTCACGAGCCTGCCCTGTATGCTAACAGATGTGCTAGCAAAACATAATTAATTAATAATTAAAAGTTGAAACAAGGAATAAGACAATTTAGAATGGGAGTAAACAGAATCGGTTTGACTGAAAGGAGCAATTTAAGTTCTCTTTCTTAGTGGCATTAAGATAATGTCTGGGTAAAATTTATCCAGAGGAAGGAACTGTGCATTAGGGTAAACTGGTGTCTTTTTTTTTTTTCTCTGCCTGGTTTTTAAGTTAGACTTTCCAGTAAAACTTGCAGCACTGGTGCAGACGTAGCATTATTACATGATGATGAGGAGGAGGAACGAATCAGCCTCAATCTTATTACCAGCTGACTTAACACAGCTTTCCACTGCAGTCCTTTGTGAGAAAAGACGTTAAATTCAAACATATTTATGTCCGCTGTCATAGCTGGGCGAGATAAACTACTACTTCTGGCCAGAGAAAAAAAGATTGCTTCTCATTTTAGTTTCTCATTAAAATGGTGATTGCTGCATAATTTTCAGAGGCAGGAAGTAAAAAGAGCCCACAAGTAATTTAACCAGCAGCCATGCTATTGGTTGTAAAAGTAGAAAGTTAAAATTTTTATTAATCTTATATTTTTCTACTTTGACATGGCACAGTTGATATCTACATTAAAGATAACTTTACCCAGAGCAGCTGTTCTCAAAGTAGAGTAAAAAAAAAATCCCTTTGAGATTTCTTCTGCTTTTATTGTATCACACTTCCATAATTCATATATTAAAAAAACCCATAAAGTCAGACATAACCTGAGTACACCTGTAGTTTTTCACATTGCACTCTTAACAGATTTATGTAATATATGTGATATCTTGAGGAAAAAGTAAAAGGACCAAAATGTCCTCAAGAGGACTGAAGCAATTAATCGGATTAATAAATCGATCACGTTTATTTGTATTGCACATTTCAGCAACAAGGCAGTTCAAAGTGCTTTCCATCATGAAACATAAAAAAGCCATACAGTCACTAATTGTGAAATCAGTAACGGTACATTTTGTCAAGTACCATCATCACAATCAATACACATTAAATATGTTGGTCAATGTTCCAGTGATGATGGTTCGAAGGCAACTCTAAACAGATGAGTGTTTAGCCTTTCGTTTTTTTTATCTTTTTTGGAACTCAGTGTTTCAGCTGTTTTTCAGTTTTCTGGAAGTTTGTTCCAGATCTGTAGTCCATAGAAGCTGAATGCTGCTTCTTCATGCTTGGATTCTGGGGATGCAGAGTAGACTACTAATCGTCGTAAATCGAATATTGAAATAATTGTCAACTAATTTAGTAATCGATTAATTAACTTGAGTAAACAGACTCAAAAAAATGTCATTTTCTGAAAGAACAAGTAATCGAGTAATCTATCTCTTCTAACAATTACTCGAGTAATCAAATAAAATATTGGTAAACTTGTATCAATAATTGCTCACAAAAATCTGAAATTCTTTTCAATGTAATAACAAATAAAAAGCAGCAGTCTCTTTTTTTTATTTAAACTGTGCATGCTCCAGTCTTTATTTATTCCTCTTCAGTCAAGTTAATAAACTCTCACTTTGCACAGCCTTTTTATAGGCTCCGTGTCCATGTGGGTGACGGGATCTTTAGGACCTACGTCACACACCAAAACAGATATTCCAGCTTTATACACACCATGGTGCGCTCCGCTACCCATTTTTTTGGAACCGGAATAGTAGGAAAATTATTTTCCGGTTCGTCTATCAAGCTAAACATGGGCAGTCCGCTGTGTTCCGTCTCTGCTCCACATGTATATGTGTACCCACTTCACCGCCGTTCGCTCTGGGCCACCCACTAGGCAGGAGTTCACGGAGGACGTCCAATAAAGAAAGGCCATCTTATCACGGCAATCAGTTTACAACAAAACCCCAGACATTTTCATCAATCAATGAAATCCCAATGGACAACCCGGAAAGAACGTGAAAAGTGAACCTGTCCGGGGAAAAGACCAGACTATTAGGCTATCTAATAGCACTTATCAGTCGTAAACAACTCATTGGCAGAAGTGAGAGCTTTGCGCATGCTCAACACAACAGAGTGCACTAAACAGTAAATGTAACAAAGTCTCAAGGAATTTCCTCTAGGCAAATTTCTCTAATTTGCCCAGAGAAAATTCAATAATGGAGGCTCTCCAATAATTCACTGAATTGTTGCAACCCTAAAATTAATTTGAATCGTGATATGTCAAGAGTGGCAAACTATAATTATTTTTTGTGTCCACAAACTACAGAAGTATTTATGAGGGTATTAGAATCTTTCAAAGTCCCAGTTGAAAAAAATTTTGTCTTTTTTTTCTTTTTCCTACACAGACCCATGTCTTTATATACCCCGTTTCACCCAAATGCTGGAATTCGGCGAGAAGAGCCGCGAGGTCTCCATGACGGCACTGCGACTGGTTCAGCGGATGAAAAGGGACTGGATGCACACGGGAAGGCGGCCATCTGGACTCTGTGGAGCAGGTAACCACAACATGAGGCAGCGATAGAGAAGTACACTCTTTGCTGTGGAAAAGCTTTAGTTTCCCCCCTCCAACAGGGAACTTTATGTAGTAGCAGAAGCTGGAACATTTAAGGGAGGAAAGTAATTACTGCTCTGCTCTTAGTTCTCCAACAACAAAGTTGTCTTTAATGAGCTGCTTAAACCACAGGTCACCAGACGGCTTTGCAGAGGCCAGCAGTGTTCCTGATAGAAGAGACTCTCTCACTCCAGTAGAGATTTATTTGTTAGTAACTTTTTTTTACTGCTGATTTCATCCATTAAACGCCTCTTAGTGGCACTGACTGGATCAACACACAGTTTGTGCCAGCATAAAATGCTACCGGTTTGAGCAGCGTTTTCCTGAAGTAAGCAGCACTTCTGATACCAGGGTTATTGTGTGGTTTGCCAAGGCAGTGAAACTAGATTTTTCAGTGTAATTAGTAAATGTATTCATCTCTCTGTCCACCCATCTGTTCACCCATTCATCCTTTTGTCAATCCTCCATCCACCTTTCTATTCAGCATCCATCTATTTACTCTTTGTTCATCCATTGTTTTTACAGCTGTTTATCAGTTTCTGAATTTGTGCAAATTCCATATTTGATTGTGAAAATATCAGATAGAATTGTGTGGTGATATTTTTATATATAACTGTATTTATGGGTAAGAAAGGTCTAAAAACACTAGAATTTTCGGACTAAAAAAGTAAAATTTTGTCATGAAAAATGTCTGGAAATCTCCATGTTACTGTGCATCCTAAAACTGCTGTCACATGGTTTTCTTTGTTGTCATATTTGCTGGTGGGTTCAAAAGCAACTGTTCCATAGGTGTGAATGTGAGGAAATGAAGGAAGTTGTTTGTGGATTTCACACGAAGCCAACACAACACGGCTTTGTGTGTTGGTTTTGATAAGCTGCTAAGGTAAAAGTAAATGGAAAAACAAAACAGTTTGCCTCCAAGTGGTCAAATAAATGTTAGTAAGTTGACAGTAAGTTTTCATTCACACGATTAACTGGAACTGCAAAAACATGTTGCCATCCAAATGATCAACCAGGACATGTCATGTCAAAGATAAAACTATCTAGTGTTAGCCTGCCGTGTCTTTAAACGCCTCCCTCTGCAGCCATCAGGAGTGGAAAGAAATTCATGTTTACTCACCTGTTTTAGCTGAGTACCTAGTCTGGTCAGGATTCAGAAATAAATGTCAAAGCTGTGCATATTTTTAGTTTAGTTTTGTTATATTACTCTCTGAGCAAACAAATTATTTGTTGCTGAAATGAAAAAAATACATATATTGATCATTGTTATTGGTGCACAAGATAGGACTGTACAAAACCATTGTGGATTGGGGTGGAGTAGGCCAGGTTCAGAGGCTATTATTTCTTAAAGGGGTAGTATCATGTAAAATTGACTTTTTGGGGCTTTACATCATGTTATACGCTGTTATTCCCTCATCAAAAACATTCCTGGAGTGTTGATTTGAATCTTTCATCCATGTTTGAGAAATTCTATAATCTCCTGTGGCAACTATTCAGCTGTGTAAAATTTGCCTTTGAGGAAGAGCTCCTCCTCTGAGCTGCAGTTTCCAAGCTTCCACCTCACAGAGCAGTCCCCCAAACCCCCACCATGACTGCCCCAATCAGCTCCTTCAGACTAGCCAGCAGCAACACCTGGTGGAACTGCACATCCGCTGAGCTCATTATACGGGCTACTTCTCAGTGCAATTAGAGGTGTGCCGATCCATCGGCCACCGATGATAATCGGCCGATTTCCATGAAAAAGTGTATGATCGGTGATCGCCGATCACGGTCTCTTGTTACCAATCACCAGCCTGAGTGTGCAGCTCATCTCCTCTCTCCTTCACACTGCGCAAGCGCGCAGCAACAAATCCTGTCGTGTGGAACTTTAACGCTCTGAATGAATGGGGAAGTTTGCATGTTGCGGCGGAAAATTACCTCGGGAGTGAAGCACGTCATAATGCATCAACAAAACAAATATAATATGGCATTTAAAAAAACAAGCACTTGACGGAGTTCGGCTATATTGAGGCTTAATGCAGGAACAGACACCCGGAGCGGCAGATAAAGCAGCGCTCAACTACCAACACTCACCCTGATTAGCATCACTGTCAGAAAGCTAAACGAATAAACCGAAAAATAATTCAAATCTTCGAGCAAGCGGTGTAAGACGCTGGTTCTGATCTCGCTCTTGGATTGCCGCTACGCACTACTGGTAGTAATATTTCACAGACGGAGCGCTGCTCAACCTCGATCCAGCAGTGAACTCTCACACCGAACGTCTGCTTAAAGCTTCAGCATGTAACTTGAGCAAAAAAAAAAAAAAAGATTTTAGACATGCATTAAAACTTTTGCCGTCCTAACATAAAACAGATAATCTCTGAAAAATAATCGATCTCCTCTGCCTCCTCCCTGTGTTCTGCAGAATTACTCGGCTCAGTCAGAAACAGCCAATCAGAACCAGCATTAATCAGCTAGCCATGCTATCAGGAAGTTATGATTTAGTAACTCAGGATTGTTTATTTAACGAAACCTGTATTTGACTTTGAATGTCTCCTTTATTACTTGACATTATTTGATGTAGACAGATTTATTTGACTAATAATTTATGGTACTAAGAGCCTTACTGTTAAATATTATTTTACTGATTTCAGGTTTTTCAATGTCCTTTTGATTGAATAGCTGCTGTATTGTGCCTGCAAGTATTTTGCATGTTCATGTCTAAATTAGGGGATTTTACTGCTGGATAATTTTAAAATTTTGCCAGATCACTTAGTATCATTTCTACCTAAAGTGGAAAATTAACAGTCAATCAAGGCAATCGGCAAAGATCAACGATCGGCAGAAATCGGCCTCTTGGGTGATCGGTATCGGAATTGGCAGCAAAAAACCTGATCGGAGCATCCCTAAGTGCAATGCATGTAAAACATTGTTAAAGGGTTAACAGAGGAGCCATGTTGTGATAACTTCCTGAAGGCAGGAGCTTCTTGAAAGAGACAGAAGCCCAATTTGAAAGAGTAATATAAAAATGTTTTTAAAGTGTTGATTTAGATATGTAGCATTTTTATAATAACTGAAGTTAACATAGTTAAATGGAAAACGTATAATAGTACTGCCCCTTTAAGGCTCAATGCAGCCTGAGTCTCCTGTCCTTTAGACCTTTACTGGATGGTTAGCTGTCTGAAATTTAGGGTCCTTATCTGGAATTTTCTTTTCTTTTACAAGAACAGTTTCGTAACTTTCATGTGACTCGGGAGGCAGAGTGGAGTCTCCAGGTTGTTTGTCACCATCAGTGGTAAATAATACTGGGAAGGGAAATCTATTGGTACATCAGCCCTCCAAGAAGTTTATTCACCAGCCACCACTGGGTGACTGTTTGAAAGAACCATGCAGAGAGACAATTAGGCAGAGGAGAGAGTTTGAGGTAAGGAGGTGAGGAGTCGCCCCGACTATGGAAACCTGATGAGGGAGGTCGTTAGTAGAAAGCGCCCACAGAGAGGAGGTGGTGGAGAGTTGCTCTGACTCAGCAAAAAGAGAGGAACTAAAGCACAATTTACTGGAACGCTCAATAACTAGGGACATAAGTAGAGAAATGGAAGGCAGGTTTCTCTTATAGTAAGTTACAATGTTTCAGCAGCACATAGCCAGTATAAGGATTCAAATGAACAGCAGGAATATTACAAAAAATTTCACAATAATATATTTTTCAAACAGCAAAATAACATGAAGAATTACATTAGTTAAAAGCACAAGGTCTGTTTAGTCACTTACTTTGTCAGCAGCTAGCGAAATTGGACTCAAAACTGTGAAATGTACCAAACTAATGTATGGTTGTCAGGGGCGTCACCATGTTTTTAGGACGAGGGGGGTTTATCCCCCCGAAGATGATCAGGATGTGAGAAAATGTAGCTGACGAGTAGAAAAGTTTTCAAACAGCAACAAAAATAGACAAGTTCCACTTTAAAAATGTGTTCATGGTTATAGAAACTTCTTCCACTACAGAATATGACTGTAAACAGTTATAAAACATTATAAATGTTTTTTTAGCAAGCATTGCTAAGGTAACTATAATTTTCTGTTGCTCTGCACCTGAAATTGTACCCTTTGAAGAACATTTGTGCAAACTTTCATGCTGCTGTCACTTCTGACAGATTTATGATCACATTTGAGAAAAAAAAAATTCTATGTGATCATTTATTTAAGGTCATATTCTAGCTACATTGCATTGAATTTGTTCGCAGATTTTTGTAAAAAAACAAAAAAAAAGTGATGGGAGAAAAACAACCCAATTATTTAAGCGAGTTCGAGAATATCTTATGGCGGTTTCAGTCCCACTAAAATAGCCCTATTATCTCCACTGATGACTACCTGGATGTATAACTCTGAGCAGACTACCTTCTATTAAAATTGAAGTGTAAAGATGTGCGTTTTTCTGTGTTCATTTAGGTTTCTGTGTCAGTTGAGTTTTAGTGTAGGGTAGACAGGACTACCCTTCAATGATCCCAGCTGTGTCTAGATCCCTTGATTACCCCCTGTGTATTTATACCCACATGTGTTCCTAAACTTAGACAAAGTTTAGGTCTTTGTCTAAACTGACTAGTTGTCTCGTGTCTGCTGTCGGTCTATTACTGTTTACCAGTTGCTACCAGAGACTAGCTCCTAGCTTTTGCTCCTCTGCCTGGATTTTTGGACATGAAGAGAATAAACTAATGACACCAGAAATAACCAAAACACTGTAAAAAATCACAGCTATGAACATAAAATTAATCAAGGAATTGAAAAGGCAAGAAGGCGCTTAGCAAAATCACAGAAGTCGTAGCAACATTTATCAGATGAGCCTTAGCATTATGCTAACCAGAGTAACAGAAGCATCAAGTAAACCACAGCAACTTTCATAACTGATAATCATCAACGACCTGATACCAACTGATGAACAGAAAAGGTAAGCAGCGGACAAGAGCAGGTCAATATAGAAGCTAAAGCTAATAAAACACGCTGAAGAACATTAGGTGTAGCTCACCGGCCATCTGTAAAATCTTCTGCATTGTCATTCAAGCAGGAGAATTCGGTGCAAGCTTCCCTAGACTGCTGTATTTGCCATAAAGACTTTATCACCATAGTGACGCAAAACATACTGGCATATCAAGGGCAAAATTCTGAGTGCTCAAAGACATTAAATGATGCTGATTGGCTAAATGGCTATCATTTTTACCGTAGCAACCACATGTGATTAGCTTCATTCCATAGCAGCCAGGATTCTGTCAGACTGTTGAATTAGACTTATTTTATTGAGTGAAAGTAAGTTGGTGGAAATTCTATCTAAATAACACACATACACTTTTAATCATGTTTATAGATCAATTTTAGATCCCTGAGGTCGACGCCACAGCGCCTCCTATGGACCAACCTGTACTGCAGTCGCCACCAGCCTACAATATATTTCTCTTAGCTTATTTCTGCTGCAGCTCAAATCAGATCTCTTCCTTTCCAGTCCTCCAGGAAACTCGTTGACCGGATCCAGAATTTTTTTTTATAAATCATTGTTTATTCAATAAATCATGTGAACTTTTTTTTATTTTACCATTGCTGATTTACTCACGACAAACCTCAACATGACATCTTGATACATCAGCTGTTTGGCTGCACGTAGTTCAGTTTATTTTGTTTATTCTTGTGTGTACAGTAATACACTTTAATCATTGAGGCATGAAAAATAATGAACACAGTGGTGGTTAAATTGAAATGTCGTCAGAAGACATTTTACAGTGGAAACTTGTGCCAGTTTGGATGATGTGTTGTTCCATAATCATGCATTGAGATCCTTAACATGACAAACAGGATCAGTGACAAACGGCAGAGTCTAGCACAAGCCAGAAACATTTGCTTTGCCTTAGAGGTGGACAGAGGAACTGGACACATGAGAGCTGAAAGGAAGCTTCCTGAAGGCCTATGATTTACCGCTCATTGATTGGTTGCAGGCACAATTAATTGTTAAAGAAATCATCTGTTTCATTTTTGGTTTCAATCTGCAGTTGATCCCTTATTATACTAAATATCTTGATTGTTGTTTCTCCTGCTGTATATTTAGCAATCATGAGGAAGCAGTAGACAAGTAGAAATCTTTAATGTGTGTGTGTATATTTAGAAATATAACTGCATTGATCGTTTGTAACAAGATGTAGAGGTTCGAAACTAGCACAGATCACATATCCCCCCAAAATGGAGCGTGTCTCTTCCCCTCCTAACTTTAGGATGGACTTAGAAATTTTTCTAGGTTTCATGCCTCTTGTGAGGTACAAACCCACCAGTGGACAGGAGCATTCCACCATTCCCATCCCAGCCAAAAGTGCTGGGATGGGAATTTCAAGTCGACAGTCCTCCCTGTTGGGCTGGAGGTCTAGAGTTTGACATTTTCCAAGCATAAAAACCTTTTTGCAAAATTGAGGAAGTTATTTCAAATTTTGCCGTGTCCATCAGAATTTTTTCATGCAATACTTCAAAATGCGCATAAAAAACATTGATGGAAACACGGCTAACAATGACCTGGCTGGAAACTCGCGCCGAGTTCATGGTATGTTTTTAGTTGCTGACATTCTGACAGTATTCTAGGCAACCAATTTTAAAACTTTCGTACACAGGAAAGGCATAAAGCAAAGTCAAGCACAAAATGCCTTTACCAGCCATGGTTTTAGTATTACAGAAAAATATCGCAAACAATGCAGTGCAAAGAAAACTAGTGTTTGATGACTGAGAGGATTTTCTGGCCTATGATGACGATTGGCTTTAGGTTTTAGTGGTAATGGTTTTAGAACTGTGCTCAGAGATAAAGTTGGATTTGAAACGGCACATGATGAGCTGTGCTGGGTTTCAAGTAACGGAGGGAGCTGGGAGAGAGAGCACATTTCTACTTACTCACCACAAGATGAATATGTTTATGGTACCAAAACCATCTTCATTTTGTAATTGCGGCACTTATATGGGTGTGTAAATGCAGCTGACATTGTGGCGAGATGGCCCGTTTTAACAAGAGATTCTGTCTTTCTGCTAGACAGTCTGGGAACAAACTGCAAGCTGGCACAAATTAAAATGGGCGACCTGCCCCTAAAGCATATTGTGCCCTCCAAAGTATCACCTTGAACTCATGTTATAATTAGTATTCAGTGTTTCAAGTTACAATTATGCATTGCATTGTTGACAATTTCATGGTAAATTTGTGATCTTAGATTTTTTTTTTGTTGAACATCTTTCCCTGCCAAGAAAGTTTACTTTATTTGGATCTTTATTTAAAGGATATATTTTTAAAGAATGTAAAAAAAATGATCTGACCTCTAGTAGTGTTTGCACCACGGTTAGCGTTTTATTTGTGTGGTGGAAGGCTAACGGCTAATCAGAGGTACACTATTTATTTTAGCTAACTTGAGCTATTTAAAACAACTCGTATTGAAAAACTTTATATGAGTGGGATAAAATGCTGTATTAACTGATGTTAACATTCTATGAGAGTGTTATTTCATTGCACTTTGATCAAATGAACAGTGACTGTGTTCCCGTCTGCTTAGCCTGGTTGTATCTGCTAGCTTAATAATTCCCACATCAACTACAACTCTATAGTTCTGCCATGAATGGAGTGATTTTGATTTTGTTTCAGTCAGTTGTGAAACAGCATTACAGATGGTATGTTGGTATGTTTCATGGTTGCTTGAAAATTATGCTAGTTTTTTTTAGCCGCCAACTTTTTACAGAGTGGCTGGAAATACTTTTATTGTCCCACAGTGGGGAAATCTGGGTGTAATAGCGGCAAAGAGATGAGGCATGAAGGCATGTTAAGACTAGGTATTAAAAACAAACAAATTTAAGAATAATATGTAAGGGGAAAGTTACAATAATGTACTCTGGAGTTATCAAAAGTAGCATAGTCTCAAAAATAAAAATAGGGGGGAAAATGATCTTTTGGAGGAGCTGGCATATAAAAGGGATTGACCGTATAAACTGCTTCTTCAAAAATGGTACCTTACTGTCATTTCAACAATTTCAAGAACTATACAATCTAAACCACAAGGATTTCTGGAAGTTCCTACAAATTAGAGACTGCCTTACAAAATTAAAGAATTCTGAGGGAAGCATACCCATGGAATCACCAATATACGCCATGTTTAATAAAGTTAAAGACTCCCCAAGACGGGTAAGTCATATTTATAACTATCTGATTGAGAACACTTGCAATATTAATACAGGACTTAAGAAGGTGTGGGAATCAGAGTTAAACGTAAGGTTCACAGAAGAACTGTGGGCTGCAATAGTCAAACAAATGTTAAAGCCCATGAGAGATGCACGCTCCAAACTGATACAGTTCAAAATTACGAATCGACTATATTGGACACCAGTTAAATTATTCAGAGCTAAAATAAATAACTCTGATACTTGCTGGCGATGCAAACAAAGCTCAGGAGACATGCTTCATATGTTCCTCATGTGTCCGAAACTAATTTCCTATTGGCAGGAGGTCATGGGGAAAATTAACAGCGCCCTCAACTCCAACCTATTGCTGACACCTACACTGGCACTTCTTAATTTCGTTGATTATAAAGTCAAAATAGGAACAAAAAAAATACAGTGGTTAAAAATAGCCCTCACAACGGCTAAACGAGTTATACTAAGACACTGGAAAGGTCAAAGTCTCCCTACTTATACAGAATGGTATGCAGCTCTTTTAGAAACTGCTTCTTATGAACGACTCATCTACAAGATAAACGGTCAGATTGAGGCGTATCAGAGTATGTGGGAACCGTTCTTAAAACCATAGAGGAAAGGCTCAAACACTATTTGTCCAGAATAAATGATAGTGTGCTTGTAATTTTTTTTTTTTTTTTTTTTTTTTTTTTTTTTTTTTTTTTAGCTCCTTCTGCTGGCTGGGGTGGGGGGAGGATCGGGAGGGGTTCAGGGGGGAAAATGTTAAAAACTCAAATCCTTCTCTGTATAACTACTTGAGGTTGTATACCTCACAGTAGTGATATTGTTAACATTGGTTTCACTGTATGTTTTATTGTTGAAGGATTTAATAAAGATTGAGAATTGAAAAAAAAAAAAAAAAAGTAGCA
The DNA here is from genome assembly GCF_002775205.1 of Xiphophorus maculatus. Taxonomy (NCBI): domain Eukaryota; kingdom Metazoa; phylum Chordata; class Actinopteri; order Cyprinodontiformes; family Poeciliidae; genus Xiphophorus; species Xiphophorus maculatus. Next base: position 20,747,092 of record NC_036461.1, read on the forward strand.
TAGTCTGATTCAAAGAAATGTGCATTTAAGACCATTCTTTTTAAATGTACAAAATGTGCAGGAGTATTTTTTTATTTTTTAAAAAAGGGCAGCACATGAAAATGTATAGCTTCTCACGAGCTTACAGTAATGCAACACCTATTGTGTTACAGGTAAAGGTATTTCCAGTTATATCTTCTTAGGACATCACCTCAAAAATTCAAACTAATGTTCTAACTCTGAAGTTGTCTAAGGACTGTCCTCTTTTCCAAATGGAGGATAAAAACATAAAAGGAGAGGGGAGATAATAAAACATTGTAACTTTGCTTTACTTTGTTCAGCATTCTTTCTGCTGAAAGTCCTGCTGTCCTGCAGTGATGCTTAAAATAGCTAGCTTTAATTCTTTCTCCCTCACTGCAGAGTTCAAATGGGGGTTATTGTTACTGCAGTGCTGGCAGTGCTTATTGCATTTTCTGATCTGGGTATAAAAAAAAATTCTGACCAAACAATCAAAAAACTGAAAATCATCTGATTCAATACCTATTTCTTGTATTTCTACTTCATATTTGTAAGTTTTTTTGCTGGGTAAACTACAGTTTCAGGTTTGTTTGGTTTTTTTTAGTCTCTGTTCACACTCAAGTCAAGGAAGACGTATGTAAAGTTTTAAGCATCTACGCTTCAATTACTCCCCTATGTACTACTACATTCACTTACAGTAATAGTCCCTGTGATGTATAACAACAGCTGATGACTCAGATTTGGTACTTCAAATATAATTAAGTTTTTCTGCAGATAATTTCAGGAGCATCTAAACCTCTCAATTGGAGAAGTTCCTCTTCTTCCCTTGTGTTGACAGGATTTTTAAACGTGTAGATAACTACAGGCATTTTGACATCTTTTTCTTATTTATATAGAGGTATGTCTAGCATTCCCTAGAAGGGAATGCTAGACATGAAAAATGTCCATAGATTTATATGTATGCACATTTCTATGTATGTAGATAGTTTTTGCTGTTTTCTTCTAAGCGTCCATGTTTAACTTGGACTCCATGTAACTCTACATTAGGTCTGCTGCTGTAGCTGTGTGCTGAGCTCAGCTGTCCGTCAGTGTAAGACCATCTTTACCTTTGACACGTTAAAATCACAATTTTTCTTTTTCTTCCTCCACTCCCTGCATGCTTACACACAAGTTTGAATGTTCTGCCTTTTCTGTTCCTCGGCTGCGCTGCCTCAATAATTAATTGGTTATCATAAATCATTGAGGGGAAAACACTGAGGCTCAAAGAGCAGTAATCTGTTTCTAAAATGATCAGCAGAAGCATTCCTGTACTCCTTTTGTTCACAGATGAGTCCTTAAATCACAAAATCCGTCTCTAATGATGAGTCGTAGGATAACGGCTTGAGAAAAGGAACAGAACAGTGGAGACACTTGGAAAGAAAAGAAAATGTCTTTGCCTGTGTGTGGTTTCTAACTCAAGCCGTCCTTTCACTCCTAAAAGCTGCTAGAAGCGTGCTGCATATGGACGAAGATTGGTGCATACATCTTTTAACAGCCTCTTGAGCGCTGTAAGCCTAATGACAGTTATGTAACTGTTCCCCCTCAAGCCTTGCATGGCCGCTCATTGCATAATGTTAGTGTTATTTCTTTTATGCAGCAATGATTTTGTGTGGGGGCTGACTGTTGGCTCAGTGCCATAAGGTGCCTCCCATCTTGTTAGTACTTTTTAAGGTGTACAAAAAGAAATGCTGCTCTCTGGCTACTGCTGCTCAGTGCCTGCAATATACACTTGCTAGGTACTTTTGTTATAAGATAAAGCATGTTAGTCTTCTTTTTAATATGTTTTATATTGTACAGTGTCTTTTAGAAGTATTCCCTCCTCAAAGTATGAAACTTTTTAAAATAAAAAAATGTTAAAATAGTTCTTAAAACCGTCACCATGTTGTGATGGGATGAAACAGATAATCTGTGAAAAATTTAGCATCTCTGGCTTCTCTCAGTGGTCCTACTGCCATGAGCAGAAATACACCGCTTGGTCAGAAATAACCAATCAGAGCTAGGGGGAGGGTCTTAGCACTGCTCACACCCTCCCCATTGCTCTCTGCTACAGCTTCTTCCCAATAGCGGAGCCTGCCATGAATGCTAAGGCTAGAGTTAGCATGGCCGCTGATTATGGCAGATAAACAGTTTTCCTGTAACGGTAAGTTGTTTCTCCTCTAGTAACACATTAAGCAGCGTGTACACAGGCATGATTGACAGCCCTAAAACCCTCCTCCAGGCACTGATTGGTTGTTTCTGACCGGGAGCGGTGTGTCTCTGCAGATGGCAGTAGGAGCATTGGATGGAGGTGGAGGAGCTTCTTTTTTTTCCTTTTTTTTTCAGACTGTTTCATACTATCATAACGTGATTACAGTTTATACAATTATGTTTTAAACACCTTTTTTTAAATAGAAGTTACATTCTGCAGCTTTAACATCTTCAGGCTTTTTTCCATGAAAATTACAGACTTAAATGTATTTTGGGGAAATTTGATATTATAGTCCAGAACATAGTTGCACATAATTATAAAGTATCAGGAAAATCATATTTGGTTTAAAAATATTTTGGCCAAAGGTGGTGCAGGGAAAAGGCTCTGCAGATACAACTTCAGCTGAACAGTTGCAGCACAACTGAATCCTGAGGAATCTGTCCCAATCGCAGAATTTCCTGTTGATCTTTAGACGCAGCCTCTTTAATAGGCCTGTAGCCAGCACATATACTGTACCATACCTAGCTTTCCCCAACATATAGATCTAACTGTCAACTGTTTTTTTCTGCATGTTCATTTTCCATATCTGGTCTTCTGTTCTGGGATCCATACCTTTCCTTATTTGAGCAGTGTAAGACTTCTGCTTTATCAGACACTACAGTAAAGATATAAAAACTGTACATGAATTAGAGTCTTTGTGCTCAGCCCATTTTACTCTGACACAATTCAGTAAAATCTAGTGTCACCAGCTGCATTTAGACATTAAGTGGTAAGTAGACTCCATATGTGGTTAATTTAGTGTCGGTGTTCTGTGAATGCATCAGAGAACAGCAGTGAACAAATAGCATCATGAAGACTGAGCACAATAAGCAATTAATTAGTTATTCAATTAATTGGATGATAAATTAGAATGAGCTTAATACTTTAGTGAATGATTTGAAATACAGGTTAGATTTTATGATTTCAAAAATATGTTAAAATGTATATAAAACATTTATCAGATTCAAATTTTTTTTTTCATCTTCTCTCCAGCTTTCTGTGACGCTCTGCCACATAAAGTTCTGTGGTTGTAATGTCATAAAATGTAAAGATGTCCATGGGTGTGGACGATGACTGGACCGTACTTTGCACACACTAGTAAAACTTTAATTGATTTATTTTTGCCTGTTTTTCCAGCTCTTCTTGTTGCTGCTCGATTGCACGACTTTTGTCGCACCACCAAAGAAATCGTGAACGTGGTGAAGGTCTGTGAGAGCACGCTGAGGAAAAGGTGAGTTGAGAAGATTTTGATTTGGCCCCTCCTCTTTCTAGAAATCCTCACAGCTTTTCTGATCCCTCCAGGTTTCTCAGCCACCCGTATTGAACTGCATCAGTATCGCCCAGAGAGTGTGTGTTTTTTTTTAAGACTTTATATTCCCTCTAACAGGCTGACGGAGTTTGAGGACACGCCCACGAGTCAGCTGACCATAGAGGAGTTTATGAGGGTAGATCTGGACGGGGAGTGTGACCCACCGTGTTTTACAGCCGGGCTGAGGAAGAAAAAGGACCAGCAGGTATCTGTTGGGGTTCCTGACCTCCACAAACCGTTTTTCTACATATGATAAGTGTGGAAAAAGGAAATGGTGTGGAGAAACGGCTAAATTGCCAGAGTATTTTCCTATACTCTGTTTTGGTCCTCTCTTAACCCCTGACGTCCAAACGTTTTTCCTAACGTTCCTCCTTCTGTCCTTCTATGTATCTTCCCTTTCTTTCATGTCCTTCCTTTTCTCCATCTGTTCTTTCCTTCTTTCTGTGTCCTTCCTGCAATTCTTCGTTATCACATTCCTTTATTCTTTGTCCTTTCTTCCACTTTTTGGGGTTTTTTTTTAGGTCTACCTTCCTTTTCTTTCTTGTCAACCACTTCTTCCTCCCATCTTGTCTTGTTCTACCTGCCTTTGTGATCCTTATTTTCTTTCTTTCTTGTGTTCTGATTCTCATCTCTTCCTTTCCTTGTTCTTCTTGCCATGTTTCCTGCTTCTTTCCTTCGTTCCATCATTTCATCTCCTCCTTCCGTTTGCTTCCTTTATTCTGTCCATGTGTCCCATCTCCTTTCTTCCAGTGTTTTCCAGTGTTTTTGCAATTAATAATTTAAAGCCTGACCTCTGAAAAATGAATAACTTTAGTAACTTCATAGTCAGTTTGTTCCGTTTGTACATTAAAATAAACATGAGGGTCAGACAATTCAGAACAGTTCTTCCATAAAGTTGTGAAGTTACCCTGACTGATTTCAGCTCAAGCTTTCAGAAAAACCCCCAACAGATTTCAAATGAAAAATAAAATATTTGTTACTTTCAGCAAACATAATTGCTGCTCATGTCACAGAAATCATCAACAAAAACTCCACAGCTTCCATGCTGTTCCACTCTGTCTCTTTAAGAAGTCTCTCCACCTCCAGTTTTTGTTTGGTAATAAAATTTGTCTGATCCAAAAAAAGAAAACAAACAAAATAAAGGTGGCAAATTATTTTTCAGATAAGTTTTTGACTCTTGTTTATCAGTTGTTTATCAGTTTTACTGATAAACAACTGAAATGGTTACGTGAAATGATGTTTTTCTGGTTCCATAGTTAATGTTCTATCTCAATACATCAGAATTAAGACTGTTCATTTTTTTTAAGTGAACAAAATCTTCAACGTGAAATGAAATACAAAACATGGAGAAATGCACTGAGCATTTTTCCTGATCTGTGTCTTGTGTTGGCATTGACATCAGACTCCTGTTATCCTCTCACTCTGCATTACTGGTCAGATTTAGAAAAGGCTTTCATTGTATAATTTGGTATTTTGTTTCCCCCCTCTAGCTGAAACTGGAGCTGCAGAAAAAGATGGGTGACTTTGAAGGTATGAAAATAATATTGCTGTTCCAAATTTAATTCTGATTCTCAAGGTCAAATCAAATTCTGTTTGCTGGCTTTGTTGGTGATCTGTAACTTTGACTTCTACTAGCACTCTTAGTTTATTTTCATATCCTACAGTGCATTTCAAACATATTCATATCACTTTCATTACATTTGAGGCCAAACTTTGGACAGCCCTGCATTAGGGGATGAAACAAGAAGACATGTCACAATAAACCTGTTTTCATATGTAGGAATTAAACACCATTTACCATGTCTTTCCTATTCATAATTGTCCACTACTTTATCTTGGCTTAACACAAATACCATTAAGTACTCTGAAGTTTGCGGTTGCAAAATCAACCAAACTTCCAAAGAATCCAGTGTGTTTATCTGGCCTGTAGATCTGAAATGTTTTACCGCTTCACTTCTCCCTGAATCAGATGAAATCCAGGAGTTCAAGGATGAAATAGATGCAGAGCTGGAGAGCTGCAGACCCAAGCTGAGAGGAGTTTACGCTGCCTACACCAAGAAAGGTGGGTGAAATCACACCAGCATTCAGATATGAAAGTTCATTTGTGCAAAGAAGCCCAACTAATTTTTAAAAGTCAGTATTTTGTACTTATTGCTTGTACTCAAGCAGTTGTTAAAATGGTCAATGGTTATCTTCTTTTTTTAAATACTTAACTCATCCAGATACATATTTAATAACCGATGGCAGTTTTCTGACCAATCACCAATCTTTAAAAAGCCTGACCTGATGATTCCACTTTTGGCCAGTACCAATTTCTCTTTCTTCCTTTCTTTCTTTTTTCTTTTTATAACTGACACTGTCAAGTGTAATATGGTCAAAATACACCCTCGATGTTCCAATATTGTTTTATTAAAAAACATTAAACAATACCAATGAAACAATACAACCTTGGCAACAGTGGATGATGATTAGCAGAAGTGACCTGGTGGGCAGGTCTGTCAGTCACGCTGCTCTCATGGCAGATCAGAACAGCACAGTGGCTGATTTACTTAGTCATATTAGCCTTTAGTTTTTTATTGTCAACACAGTTTCTGCACAATTATGTGTTCAAATGTCTCAAGACAAAATCTGGCATTCTTTTTTCAACTAAACCCACTGTGGGAATTGTTCTGCTGCATTAGATTTAAATTAAGTGGTGTCACAGATTAATGCTTAATTGATTTCGTCATGTCTTCACATCATGTTTTCTCCCCTCAGATGTCTTTAGTGATGACGATAGCTCCTCGTCATCTAAGGAGGAACCGAACGAAGGCGACGAGCTTCACGCCGTGGCGAAGCACTTCGGTAGAGAACTGGAAGAGCTCACCCTAGAGGCTCTCATCAAACTAGAGGGGGGAGAGTTAGAGGAGGAGAACCAGGAGGAGAATGTGCCCAAGCGAAAAGGTCCCTCACTGGCTTCCATACTGGGGAGAATGTCGTCCTCATCCTCTCAGGGCCTCTCAGAAACCTTCAGCCACTCTGTTGGGGACGACATGGAGAACGGTAAGTTTGTCAGTAGAAACTCAGCCGGTAACTTTTATGTAGTTTTTTTCATTTCTTGGGATTTTTTTTCATTTCATTTCCTTCTATTCTTATGATGTTGCACAGTTATGTACCAACAGAATTACCCCAGTTATGTTAATTATGCCTTAAACCCTAATTACTAGTGATGCACTTATCTGAAGACTGTGGCCAGTTTCTCTTGCGTTGGGACCTGCCCATTCCTTTAGCAGCCCACTGTGATTGGCTCTTTAGTCCTAATGCGTCGACTGTCTCCCATCCACACATGAACGACTCGCTCCAAACATTTCTGGTTATACAGTATCTCAGCGATTATACACAATAAAAACATAAAAATACTGATAAACAAGCATCCGAATGAGGCAAGATCGCCTTTGCTGTCGATCTTGTAAATTGGATGATTACTGCTTAGCCAATTACCTTTCAGCAAGTCAACGCGGTATTTAACCCTAACTGGAGTTACTGTAAGGAGTAACTCTTCATTTAACAGCAGTGAAGAAAGACAGTCTATGGTTATGTAAACGTTGTTACTGTATTTAGGAAAAGTTACATTAGGAATGCATCAAGGAGAAAAAACATGTAAGGAGTTTGCAAAACTGTCCCATGCATTATTAAAAACGGTAAGGAAAGTGGGCAGCCATCATCTTCGAGGGAAAAATGTGATCCTGAATTGTCTTGATTGGCGATCCCTTCAAGTTGCAATAGATAATTTTTTATAAAAATCTTTTGTCACATATTTGCTCTGACAGTTTATGAGACAGATAATCTGTAAAAAAAAAAAAAAAAAAGGTTTTCCTCCTCCTGCCACTATTGCTATCTGATAAAACACACTGCTCTGTCATAAACAACCAATCAGAGCCAGGAGGAGTATCTTAGCACTGTCAATTATCCTTGTGCACATGCTGCAGCTGTGCTAATGGTGGAGAAACAACTTACAGTTACAGGAAAGTTGTTTATCCACAGTCATCAGTGACCATGCTAAGTATCCTTAGCATCCATGACAGGTCATGTTGAGGGGAACTAGCTGTAGCCTAGCAGAGAGCAAGGGAGAGGGTGTGAGCAACCTATGCATCAGTTGTGACTCCATTGCTGCTTCTGATTAAATATTACTCCGAATTATAGAGGTGCAGAAAAAAGTTTATTCTATAATGAGTCTCATTTGCTAGTCCTGGGAATTTGGAGTCAATTCAAAACTCTCAAGAATGTATTTTGCAATGTGTTTAAGTTGTTCGTCTTTGCTGCTCCTATTTCTGAGTAAACTTCTTGCTGTGTTATTCGTCCGCTCGGCCACCGTATGGAATTTGAATAATTCTTTGAGACTTTTTTGTGTTTAACAAAAGTTCAGGCAGCTAAGCTAACTGGTGATGATCGGTTACCATTGTCGTAAGGGTAAATCCGGGCAAAAAATCGTGTAGTGTGAACTGGGCTCAAGTTAAAGAATTTGATGTGCAAACCTATTTTTGTTGAAATATAAACTTTTGGAATTTGAAACAGCATGGATCCTTATATAATTGTTTTAAATAAATGTTCTACTTGTTTAGACTGACTTTTCCTCTTGTCAGTCACATAATTAAACAGAATCTACAAACTGTTTGAATAGAAAAATTGGTTTCTTAATCGAATCATGACCCTAAAAATCAGAATCGAATCCGGTTTTTTGTAGAGACATTGACATCTCTACAAAATTGAATACAATTCTGAAGTGAATCCTCCTACCGTCTAGTGCAGCTGTGGGAAATGCATCAAAAACAGCTTTTGGTTCAGCAATGAACACTTTTGTGATACTTAGATCCACATATTTAAACTAGTGAGCCATAGTTTCCTAAGATGTTTTCCATGCATTAGACAACCCTTCCTCTCCCATCAGAACACATTCACCTCCCACCCTGTCCTCCCACTGAGAGCCATAAAAACACGTTTCCTGAGAACTAATGCAGCAGCATGGTACCATTACATCACACCCATCAGCGCCTCTGCACACCCAGATAAGGAAGGTTAGGTACACAGAGCCTCCTACTAATGAGGTAATTATGGGTTACGTATGACAGGTCCCTGCAGTGGCTTTATTTGTGCCACTGTTTGTGGACCACAGTGACAAAGGCTGCAATTAGTTGCACTCTGTTATTTCCTGCCAGCAGAAAAGTTGAGTTGGCTTTGTGTTTAGGTGTCAGTTAGGCAAACGTATGTACGTAGCAATCTGACCCGTGCTTCTCTTTTTATGCATTTATCACAACAGTTTGCTTCCAGTGGGGAGAGGCTGTTGTTATTTCATCCTTATGAAAACTAAATACAAGTTTGTGAAGAAAAGGAGACGCACCTCATTTAACAGGAGCCTCTCCTTTTCTTCTGTCTGACATGAAAAGTAAGGAAACAAGCTAACAATGAAAAATTGCCAACAGGATTGCTACACATTAAACCATAAAACCTCACAACATTCTGTCTTAAAGGGGCAATATTATGTAAAATCTACTTTTTTGAGCTTTACATCATGTTATAATGTTATTCCCTTATTAAAGATAAACTAATTTTTGCCTTGCTTTGTTCATGCACGTTAGAGAAATCCTTTAATCTCCATGGCAACCATTCAGCTGTGCAAAACGCCTGGTTGGACCTCGCCCCACTTTCAAGGTGTAGCTCCTTCTCAGAGCTGCAGTTTCCAAGCTTCTGCCTCACAGAGCAGCCGTCCTCCATTACTTCCCCACTAGGCTCCTTCAGACTAGCCAGTAGCAATTAGCAAACTCCTGGCAGAACTGCTTCTCTGTTACTTCTCAGTGCAGTCCTGGTAAAAATGTTGATAAGGGGTTAAAGAGGAACCATGTTGTGATGAAGGCAGAGTTTCAGAAAAAACAGGAGTTTTTAAAGAGACAGAGGCCCAATTTCAAGATATTAAATTACAAAGTTAATTCTCTTTTAATTTATATGTGATATATAGCATTTTTATTACAACTAAAGGTAACATAATTACTTGACAAAGTGTCTGGAAAATACTGCCCCTTTAAGAAAACAAATGTATTTTTTTGATGTATTTTATAAAGCAATTTTATTGTTTACTATGTTTCATTATTAATAGTTATCAACTTGTTATCTAAGCTGAAATGACAGATTTTCAACTTGATAGCTCTGGGCATGCTGAGAGCTGACCACACTCTTATGTGTGGACGTTACTACTGACTGAAGTAGACTCAGCGTTTGGCCATTTCTGTTTCTATTTAAGCATTTAAAATAAGAAGAGAGTTCCTGTCTAAAGGACACTGTTGTCAATACAATCTCAGTACATTTCTGTGGTTCATGTGAAATGGGAGAGAGCTAGACTCTGAAGAGAACAGAGGACAAGCCTGACTTTCTAGCTTGAACCTCTCTGTTATGGAATATGCTACACTGGGAAATGCCTTCATCCTTGTATAGGCCCCAAAGCGAGGGTGAAGGTCTGTACTTACTAGAATACACATGAATATAAGCCAAAGACAGTTAAAAACATAATCTTATCATTTAGTCTATTTCAAAATAACGATAAACATTTTTCTGCATCCTTTCTCTCAGGATATATGTATATGTACCTAAAATGTACTGGAATAGTCAAACAAAAAAAGTGTGAGCATGGATATATTTTTTTAGATTAAAATGCAATACATGAAAACTTTTTTGTTATGACTGTATATCCAGAAGAGAAAAACATAAAAATGGTCCTTTAGGAAAAATGAGGGGATTAAAAAAGCATTTAGCTATTCATAAATCTTAGTAATGATGGGAACAGATATGATGAAAGTGGTTTGAATAAAAGTCTTTAAAAAACATCCTTATTGCAGGTCAAACCAAGCAGTAACTTGATGAGAAATGTCCCCAGATAGCCTCTTTGACCTAATACATTATTGCTATGGAAATATGTGTCATGGGTGTCATTCTGAGTGAAAAGAGCCACAACTACATTGAGTAATTGCTCTTATACTCCACAAGTCCTTCAGTTAATTGTAAACGTCTCCCTTTTTATTGGTTTTGGTACAGAGTGACGTTAGCCTTAGTCATCCTTCTTGATTCATGGCCCATAGCACTCATTGCATGTAGCCACAAATGACAAAATTTCCTTTAAAATGACAAATGGCTGTGACAGAAGGGTTAAAGGCTGCTTGTGGAATTAGAGGTTGACCTCAATGGTGTAATTAGAGGAGAGTCATTCTTTTCTCAGAAGCCCTCTGTATGTTCAGCCTCCCTCTGCCATTATAAAACATAAACTAGAATAATAGTAGTGCTTTCAGGGCTTATTAATAGCAGAGTTCTGCCCAAATGATTGTTCTTAATGTTCTTTTGTCTGGCTTCCTACTGTGTGTGTGTTAGTAAATTATGTGAACAGGGTTTACTGTTTTAAAAGACAGACCAACAGACGACGGAGCTGAGATGTTGAGCTGTCTTTACTTTTAGAACCGGCTCAGTGAGCAATGCCTGATGAAATAGCCTCAGTGATGAAATAGCCAAATCTGGTATGTTCATAATGGGGGTTAACAGTTTCAGTGTGTTCAACCTTCCCATTATCTACAGAAAAATCAGCTTTATCTCAGCCTGAATTAACTGAACATTTCCACAAACTAAGCAGCTTTTACATAGCTTCTTACATCTCCATTATTTCTAACTTCCCTTTTAAACATCTCAAGTGTTAGCCACTGCTAACTAAAAGGTTAGTTGCAGTAACTCTGTAGCACTCATCATAAATGTTACTTACGGTCAGCAGTACACAAACAGTTTTTAGCAGAAGCTAAGGCTAAAGTGCTAACTTCAATTTGATTTAAACCTGCCCTTGAAAGACTGTAGTCATTGAGCACCAATTTGATTTTGACATTAATTTACATGTTCTATGATGCCGTTAGACGGTGTATTTATATTTATACCTTGTTCTCTACCGTCTGTTTTATTTTGTTCTTTCTTTTTTTTGGTTGAACTAAAAAAAGAGAAGGAAAAAAACAGGGTGAACACTGCATAAAGTCTTCACTCACTTTAAAATAAGAGCATGAATATGAAAGTGTAGCTACTTAGAGTTGATCATCAAAACCTCATCCCATACTCCAAACGTTATTCACCTTAAAGTTTACAACGCAGCCACGTAAATCAGCATTTTACAATTTGTCTGGAAAAATGAGTTTGGGGGAAGATAAGTGCACTAAATGTTTTCAAAATTGGCAAAAGCACTGAACAAAAAATCAGATATGCTATTAGTGGATTAGCATAAGTGTGGAACTCTGACAGGAGAAAACAGCTAGATTGGAGGTCTCTATCGTTCACTGTGTCCTGTGGCATTTAGCAGGGAATACAACATTTATATTGTAAAAGAAATTTCCAAACGGCTTTGTTTTTAATCAAGGAGAAAACTGTTTACATTAAGTCGCCAGCAAATGTTTCATCTGTTAGGTAATTATTTTCACATCTGCGTTTCCAGAGGAAGAAATGAGGCTAATGGTTCCTCTGACTGTGACTTATAAAAAATTGATAGCGTCTTTCCTACACACTCTTGACTGTATTTGTGCCAGGACAGCTGCGCAGCCTGACTTTGGATCTGGTACAGTTGAAGTTGACAGCCATATGGCTGAATGGGCACAGCCTCTCAGGGGAAAGGTTGACATGATTGGGTGGCAGACAAACGGGCTTTGACAGTTTGAGGAGACAGGTGTCACTGATACAGAGCCAGTCTGATGTTTCCTTCAGATTCGTGGTATTCTCGTAGGACAGCTTGTTATGCGGCGAACTCCAGCAGCATCACGCTGTGCGTCTGCAGGGCCTGCAGCAGTCAGGGCAGTAGCGGCCCATCACAGCACTTTGCTTTGATTGGAGATGATGCGCATCTTCTGGCCTAGGGAGATGAAGGGAAGCCGTCCCATTTGGTACAGCCGGCCTGACAGGAAATGACAGCTACCATTTAGCAGACGTTGCCAACGCAGGAAACTACTCCCCTTTTTGCTGTTGTCACAACGGATTTGACTGTCACTCCCTGTAACAAGGCAGCCTTTTGCGGATGGATTTACAGTGGAGATGAAAGTTGAGGCAGAGTAAGGTGGAAACATCACCATCAAGACACAACATCAAAACACAACATCAAGAATTTTTAGAAGAAATGTTCCAAAAACCCCCTTGGTGGCAATTTTGGGAGTAATACCCGATGGATTGGACAGGAAGGATGATAGATATCTTCTAAGAATCTTGCTCACAGCAGCATTGAAATGCATAACTATCAGATGGCTGAAGCCAGGACCTCCTACATATAACACATGGATACAAAAAGTTTGGGACATTCATTTGATGGAAGAAATCACATATTCCTTAAGGCTTCAAAAAACAGTTGTTAATATAAGGTGGAGCTCTGTCATACCGTTATTATTTCAGTGACACAATAACAGGATTGCCCTTTTGCACTTGTATGTTCTCTTGGGTCGGTCTAAAATACCATGGTGGGAACCACTTTAACTCAGGGAGGATTTAATCGTATGTTTTGTATTTATTTTATTTTGCTGTTATCTGTCTGTTGATTTCGTTTTGTTGTTTTGTAATCATTATTACATTTGTTAAGAACACCTACTGTCTCATCTCCTGTTGCCAAGTTGTAATGCAGATGACAAATGTCAGTAAGAGACGGAAGAATGTAACCTTGAACATGTGTTGTAAAAAATTAAAAAAAATAGTTAAAAAAAAAAACACAACATCAAGAACAATGTCACAGGTGCAACTTAAATATTCCCAGCTGTGAAGGACCAAACCACCTCCAAATCACAGGGAATCTCAATTGACCAATTTCCACCTATTTGAATAAAATACCTTTCGTAAAATACAAGCATTTATATTTACTTTTTATACATATTTTATGTTTTATCCTTACACCATAAGCACCATTATGAAACACCACAAAAACGCACAAACAATTCTCCCCCCATACTTTTCCATGGCCTCCCCCGGATCCTATAAATGGTGTCAGGATCCCCGGGGAAGTATTTGTTCACCCTGGAGGCACAGGAAAGACAGGAGAGTCACTCCATATTAGCACCTTCACACTTAACATATTATGCACTAACATTTGCTCAAGTTTTACAAACCAGTAGCTCCTTGTTCTGAGTAACAATTAGCCTCCTTTCACAGGGAACCACCTCACTTCTCAAAGAGGAGCAGCAGTGCAGAGTCCAGAACAAAGGCTGAGTTTCTTTGTCTTGACTTTACACAACTCCTCATGCTTCTTCTTAGGCATGTCGCAGTGAATTAATTAATCGCATGATAAATGTAATCCTTGTGTGTATCAGTCTGAAGCGATACACCCCGCCGAGGTGAAAACGACCCAGTTGATGCCGACGCTGGGGAGGGAAGCGGGGCGTAGCTGAGCTCAGGGTCCAAGCGGACCCCGCCTAAGCGAAAACGACACAGTTGATGCTGACGCTCGGGATGGTAGCTGTGGGGGTCCACCATCCTGGCTGTAACACAGAGGAAGCCAAATTGATCCTTGTTGTTATGAACTAGCACCACCACCATAACCATAACAGCAAGCAGGGTCTGACACACCCCCAGGGTTGCACACAAGGGTTAACTGCCACAGACTGATCCGGCAGAGCAGCACAGGAGGATCTGAGGGTGAAATTAAAGTCTTGGTATTTCACATTCTAGTTTCTTTTACATCAGATGAAAATTTGATGTATTGTTTTGATCAGTCCGTTTAAGAGAATCAAATAAAAACAGAGTTTGATTCGTCAATGTAGTTATCATCTGACCAGTTGATGAAAATTAATTTTATGGCTGCTGTCTAGCATTTTAAATGTTTGATTCTCATACACAATGATGGACACATCACACACTGAATATGTGCAACAGATTTTCAAGCCTAGCCTTCCTCTCATCTGTCAGTCATTCCACTCGTCTCATGGTGGTTTCATTTTGTAAACTCACTCTGTGTAGACGATTTCTTCTTTCTGCTGATTGAAAATGACTTAATCTGTTTGGAAGATGCTACATTTTGACATGTATTTGGCCAAAATATTTAAAGTATCCAAAATACGTTCTGTATAAACAGTTATCCAGTTTATGCATGGATACACAGATGTGGCAGCAAGAAAGCGGTAGCAACAATGATGGCTGCTTTCTTTGTTTCATTGTGATGGTGGAAGTGTCAGCATAGTTTGCCTTCTCATGCTCATTGGACGTTCTTAAAGCTGCAGTAGGTAACTTTTAGAAAAAAAAATGTTTTTTGCATATTTGCTAAAACTGTCACTACATCCTGACCTTATAATGAGACGGATAATCTGTGAAAAAATGAAGCTCTTCTGCCTTCTCCCTGCTGTCCTACTGCCATCTGCAGAAAAACAACGCTCTGTCAGAAACAACCAATCAGAGCCAGGGGGCGGATCTTGGCACTGCCGATGGTCAGACCCTCCCTCCTGCCCCTTGCTCTCCTCTACAGCTCCTCCCCCATAGCGGAGCCTGCAGTGAATGCTATAGTTAGCTCGCAGCAGTTTTTCAGTAAGTTTAGGTTATTTCCTCCATTAGCACATTTGCTGCAAGTAGGCAATCTTGAGTTTGTTTGCACATACACAAGCCTGATTGACAGTGCTAAAAAACTGTCAATCACAAGAAAATGATTCAAAATAATTTCTTGATCCAAGAAAATAAAAATTAGAATAATTTTAGAGTATAATAAATATAAAAGTCTTATTTGAATTCGTGTTTAATTTGGAGAAAATCTATAAAGGAGATAGTTGTTTTTAAAAAAAATTTTTACAATCCAGAGCAGAGTCACTGTTAGAAACGTATATTTTGGTTATTTTTCTCTATTGGTAAACCTTGGAATGGGAATACTGCAGTAACAATGTGCTCTACAGAATATCGTCTCAACTCGTCCATTCTGGTTATTGTTTCCATGACAGATGGCACTGCTGACAGTGGAGAGCTGGACCTGAGTGGCATAGATGACAGTGAGATCAATTTGGTATGTAGAACCTCTTCATGGATCCTCACTCAGTAGCCAAACATCTATACACATCCCTACATATAGAAGAAAACACTTTACAATTATTGCAAAAAATTCAAAATAAATCAAATGTTTAAAGTGCATCAAAGCTAGACAGGGTGACTGTTGCAGGGTTAATTTTTGAGTTCTGTGGAACATTGTTAGAGATGTTTTATTTCACACAGTTCAGCCAAATGAAAAGTGGGAACACTAAAGTTTTCATGATGGCCAGATTGAATTTCTGACGTCTTTACACAAATGTGGAATTGGAACAATACAAAACTTCAGATTTACATTCTCTTAATATTAGATTTCAGCATTGAACCAAAAACAAATCCAGACATTTGCTTATATTATCAAACATGTGTGCCTTTGTGGGGAGTAGGAAGATGAATAGGACTGACATCTATCAGCTAGAGAAGCTCTGCTTTCTACTGCTAAGAATGTGTGACGTTGTTTTGACCCGGTCACTTCTGCTCAGTGTTCCTCTGGACAGGCGTTTATATGGTGCTGTGCAGCGTGATCAACTTATTGAGATCTAGAAATACATTAAAACACGCAAATGCACAATTCAGTTCTTTTTTTTTTCAAATGAAAATTAAAAATGTTGTCTAAAAAGCAATAACAGCATTCCTTTAGTGAATGATTATTTATAGCACAGGATGAATCTGTAGCTAAGATAATATTTCCAACATCAACATGTGGAAAAGCTCGGCCATTTCAATAAAAAAAAGTTAATTACTAGAAGGTTTTTTTATTTGAAAATATAAACAGATGAAGCTAAACATACCACTTTAGGAGTTTGATGTAGAACATACTTAGACAAAAGTTTTTGTTTTTTTGTGTTTTTCCTAAATGCAAAATGTGTATATTTTATTGTACAGTTTTGGCTTAAAACAACATTCTGTGATCCTTATGGAATCCCTTCTGATCTTTGTTTTTGTTAATAAAACTGAGAACCGAGCACTGTAGAATCTTCAAGGTCTTCTGCTATCAGTAGGTCTGTTGCAACATGCCTGAATCAACACACACACACTCTCACACACACACACACACACACACCTTTGTATCACATTCCAACAGCTTGACATGTGCAGACATTGACCAGTCCATGGTATTATCATCCAGCCAATTAGATTGTGGTGTGTCCCTAAGTCCAGCCTATTGTCCCAAGAAGATAAAATATTACATTACTTTGCATTACTTTACAATGCAAAGTAATGTAATCCGATTACTTTGCATTAAGGGCCCAGCACTTTACAACTTTACATGTGGTCAAGACTAAATTAGACTTCAACTTGTGAAAACTGACACTAATTTTCCTCAGACTGTGAACAAAAGAACTGGGTGACAGGAAAAGCCAACAAGTGAATGAAAGGGCTGCCAAAATGAATCCTCTCTTTTCTAAACAGAATGTGGCTGCAGTGTTTTTGGTTTGCACAGTTTAGTCCTGGAAAACCAAAAGCTGTCCATTTTTTTGACAGATGAATCTTAAATGGCTGTGGATGTGTGACGATTCGGGCTTGTTTTGCAGCCACAAAACCTGAGCACCCTGCAGTGATTGAGTCACTCTTGAGCTACTCTTTATACAAACATATTTTGGAACCAAATGTGAAAAACATGTCCTGTACTTTATTGCTGTAAAATCGCTCACTTTTTTTTCTTCTTGAATTTAACTGCTCTATTTTCTTTTGTATCTCTGCAGTATCTGCTGAGTGACAAAGAAGTCCAAATCAAAACTGCACTCTGGATGGCAGAAAATGCAGATTACCTAAAAGCTCAAAAAGGTACTGGAGGCCGCATGACCGGTTAGCCTAGGTTGTGCTTCAGTGCAGAATTTTCTTTTTATTTAAATACAATGACTGATTTCATACCTTGATGTACCTTTCACTTTTTAAGTCAGCTCTATAGACACGCTATTGAGCATTATTATTGTTTACATTTGGAAATTTTGCACAAGCGCCCAACTCTGGAGGGCAGACAGTCTATTCTTTTACTACCCTCCCATAGCTGAGATGTTGCGGTAGAACAATTTAATTGTTAAAATGATGCCTGGACATGTAGGTGTTATTAATTTGTTGCTGTGCGCCACCTGAAATGGAAAGTACAGCAGAAAAACTGGTGAACAAAAAAAATAACTCGATATCACTCATGTTTTTTTTCACCCTCTATTGGCTTTACACTACTCACAGACCTGTTGTCATTGCAACTGACAGCAACCGTTTTTTTTTTTTAATTAACTGAACCAAAAAGCACAGAATTCTGCAGTATATCTACATGTTAAGGTTTTCAAAGTCAAGCTAGCATAACTAACCTACTTCCCTCTCCCTCACTATTTTCTTTTTTAATAAAAAATGTTTTACTCACCTGGAAAATGTGATACCATTGGAGCTCTTTCTCTAACTGTGATTGTTTTGGCAATTAATAGCAAAACTTTTTTTTTGTATATTGCATACATTTGTGATTTAGCGACATTTAGCGCGTAGCAAGGTGTCTATAGGCGCACAGATTGTGGTTATTGGTTTTTATGCTCAACATTGTTCTTGTTTGCAGAAAAAGAAGCAAAGATCCAAAAAGAGAAGGAGCTTGGGATCTATAAAGAAAAAAAGGTAAAGCTAATCAGCCTGGAAATGTTGATTGTTGGAATTTCAACAGAAACACAAATAGCTGATCAATGAAAAAAATGTGAAGTAAAAAAATCTGACAGCTTGAAAGTAAAAGTCAGACAAAAGGGCAGAGGTGGGCTTTTATTAAAAGCTTAACTTGTCCTGTACCTTAGATATGTTTTTAATATTCAAAGTAATTGTGATTTCCAAATCTGCACTCAAAACACATTCTGAAAAGAACATGCCATTTACCTCGCAAAAGTAGAATAAAAAATAAATGAATTATGAGTTGGATCAGGAAATCAGGAGTTGACCAGTTGGTTTTTATTTCTACTGGAGCCTGGCCAATAGGAAGCCGAAAAATCAAACCTTTTCCTGATTGAAGAATGCAAAACTGTGCAGCCAATTATTTCTTGTTAATGTCATAATAAAAGTCTGTTTTACAGCAACCCATCTTTCACATCATAGCAAGAAAGTAAGAATATTAATATTTTTCTTTTCTTATATCTGCTAAGATAGTATTTCTTAAAAACATTGCATAGTCTAAGTGTGGTGTTCGTAGGTCAACCCTTTAAAACAAAACAGAAAATATTTGAATGAAGCTTTAAAATATATAAATGATTTGAGAATGAGAAGGTCATTCACCCCAGAGAATTGGGGATTAAATAAATAATTTTAAATAATGCACCTCAAGTTGTCTGTTTTTGGTTTGTGAACCATTTTGATAATTATGTATCACATTAAGTCCCAGTAAAATACATTGTTTGTGGCTATGTGCCAAACTGTAGAAATGTTTATTTTGTTTGCTTTTAGATTAACAACTTTGTCTTTTGGTATTTAAACTCATGTTTGATTGGGAGTGTTGTCATTGACAGACGTTTGAAATAATGTCACATTTTCTACACTTCAGCTTGTCAAGCGTCCTTTTTGTTTTGAACAGCCCAGACGGCCCTCAAAAAAGCACTCTGCCATCAGAGCCAGCACTGCTGACGAGGCCATTGAGAAGATGTTGGAGCAGAAGAAGATATCCACCAAGATCAACTACGACGTGTTAAAGGACCTCGTCGTGAAGCCTGGCAGCAGCCCGGCTGGTGTGGGGGAGTCACCGAAGATGGAGCCGCCGGCACCTAGGACGCCCGCCTGCACCCGCAGACCTGCGCCCACTAGAACCCCGCTGAGCCTCAGCAAGCCGCTCAACACTCTGGGAAAACGGTAGGTCGTCCTGTCAGCTTAATAAACATGTTGGACCATTTACTAGAGGATGTTTGTGACGGAGGAGCCGTCACGAGCTGGGACTTAATTAGAGAGTCCGTGTCAGCATGCGAGCACGCCCGCACACACAAACACGTACACAATCGCTAACTTACTTTTTGTTGCAGCTTAAACTGATGCAGTTCATCGTGGGTGCACACGCGGTGTTCCTGCTTCAGTTAAACATTCATCCTAACCTGTTTTCAGTTTCAAACATTTTCCCGGTTCTATTTTCAAGTAGGGTTGTTTCCGGATTGTGGCGTGCCGGGAGGGAGTCACATGATGTAGTGATGTCATCAGAGCGCACTGAGTGTTGTCTATTAAATTGAGTATTGTATTTTTGTTTACAAGTTTATTTATTTATTTTTTTGCTCTTATTATTATTGTTATTATTTATTATTATTATTTTATATACTTTAAGAGTTTATTTGAGTTAGAAGTAATTGCTTAGTTTTTAATTGTTTGGACTTTCTGTGGGTGGAGCCTGTGGCTTTAAAAGCAGGGCTCTGCTCCACAGGGAGGCAGTCTCTGACTAGACACCTGAGAAGTCACATTGAAGGTGATGGACTCTGACAACAAAGGTACTGCTGTTTGTCTGATTTTAACCTGCCTTGGATGTCCTTTGTAAATACTTTTCACCTGCCACTTTGTTCACCTGAAGAAAAGCTTAATAAATTTCACTAAAGTGATCTCCGGCCTTGGCCAGTCATTTATGTTTGACCAAGTCATAATAGAACCCCGTCACAATGTTCCTAACAAAAGAGCAGGTATGTAAATTTGACAAAATCAGAACTGGAAGAGTTATTGCTGTTGGATCTCGTTTACGTTGTTTTAAGTGATTTTCATGCTGCAGTACATATTCAGGACACAATATCCAAGTGATGATGCTGGATCTCTGAGGAAAAACAAGAAACCTTAGTATTCATCAGGTAGGTCTGTTCCTCCACAAAAGCAACAAGTAGCACTAACCTGGAGAAGAGACAGCATGCAGACATTACCTGTCATGGAAATATTCAAACAGCTGAGACACAGAGCAGTGGTTCCCAACCAGTTTTTCACCTGAGAGTCACAGTGTTTTATTCCTGATAGTCCAGTTTGATTGGGAACTGAAGTTGCAACATTGCCAAACTAATCAAAGCCTTTGAAAAACCTGTTCCCCTCCTCGCCTGTGGGGGTGCTGCACCAAGAACCACTGAAGGAAATTACATAAAAACTTCTGAAAAAGACTCTAGCAAAACTTCTTTCTTCACGAAATGTAAACAAAATTGGAGTGGCATCAGCTTTTAGCGTTAGTAGGATTTCTGTTTTGTCTTTGGCTAAAGACCTCTCAGTAGAGGTGCACTGATTGCAGTTTTCTCACCGATTACCGACCTTTTAAAAAGCTTAACCTGCCGATTCCGATTTTGGCCGATACCAATTTTTTTGTCTGAAATGTTGCTCAATATAGCAAGAAAGTTGTTGAGTTGGCAACAGTGGGGTGACTAATGTTAACTGCAAACGTGCAGACATATCTTGGTGGGCCGACGTGTCAGTCAAACCTTTCTCACCGGAGAGCAAAAGAGGACAGTGGTTGACTCTTTGCCAAGCTAGATAAGATTGGTGGATAAAATCAGCTTCACATGTAAAAATCAGCCAGTCGTTGATCTCCCAAAATGAAGGAAATCAGCACAGATAAATTGGCTGGCCAATAAATCGGTGCATCCCTTTTACATCTCTGTAGCCCTCTGACCTTATAATAGAAGACAATACAACTTTGACTTTTTTTTATCTCAGTAGTAGGATCTGTACCAAATGGGGAGATTGGTGCAAGTTCAAACTGGTAGTGCTTACATATGATGCATTCACCGACTGAAAGAAATTAAATGTTTTAGCTTCCAGCTGGCCCATCAACAATCAAAGACGATCAATCTAAAAATTGACGCATTCGTCTCCAAAAAATACAAAGGGAAATTTGTAGGATCCTTCTGGAAAGGTGAGGTATGCTCGTCAGTAGAGCATACCTCTACTGATGAGGCATAAAACAAACAACAGGATGGTTGTTTTAGATTGTATTTCAGACAACACTGCGTGCCTTTTGAATGTAGAACCCCATTAAATCTTCTCATCTCCTCTGAGAGGATTTCAGCTGTCCTTTGACAAAAATGCCATCTTGACTGTTTTCTCTGTTTCTTCCAATGCTAGAAGATTTTGTTGAATCAGTAGGTTATGTCAGAGATGAGTGTATCTCTCATGATTACTGCCTTAAGCATTTAAATCTGCCTATAGTTACGTTAGCTTAGCGATCCTTCAGTACCTCAAACTATTAAATAATCTCTGTCCCTAACAGCCAATTAAATCAAGACTAGATAGATGCCAGCTGTTTCTTTACTGCCACACCAGCCATTCCTTCTCTTCTGCTACGTTCAGACCTAGATGTTTAATTTTTTTCCCTGGCTTCAATCTGTGAACACTAGAAAGCTCCTCCTTGTCTCCTTCCGCTTGACTAACATAATCAGCTGCGACAGGAGGACAGATGCTCGGTTTGCCTCTCCACTCCTGGGGGATATTCCTTTTTTCTTTTTTTTTTAACCATCTTCTCAAATCCACAGGCAGGATTTGTCTGTGGGTGTTGCTTTGACGACAAGCAATCACAAAAAAGATCCACTCTGTTCCTTTCAGAAGAATTGAATCGTTCTGGGTTTGCCGTACAGGAAAAACTAAATGGTTTCTACTGTATTTGATTTTGGGAGGAATTGGTTTTCCTACATGGCTTTGTTTTCTAAAGCCCTTTGAGATGACGCTAGTTTTGGGTGCCATCTTTGAGCTTTAGTGGACCCCTGTAGGGGCAGCTGTTTGGTGATTAAGGGGATGTAAAGCCCCACTGTTGGCTCCGTCTCTCATCTTTTGGTTAGTTCATCTCTATTCATTGGTTGCCGTTTGCAGGGCCTTTGTAAAGCCGGTTCTGAATCATGATGTAGTGTGCTGTTTGGTCTCAGAGACGCCGAAGGATTTTGATAAGTCTGTTAAGTCTGCTGCAGTTTATCATGCTCTTTTTTTAGCAAAGGCTACTTTTGTTGTTAGATTAAACACATTTATAAACCCTCCAGCAGACTTAGCTTATTACTTGCCTCCACAATGAGGAATTCAGAAATTCCACTATATATATAAGATTTAGAACCACCTTTATACAATACTTTGACAGATCCCAATAGTATTGGATGAGTTTTACATTTATGTCCACTTTGATCAGTCATGGTTCTATAACATGCAAGAATCCCTCAACAGCAAGTCATTTCAGCTTTCAGATTAGTGGACATGAATGCCATATCTACTATCGTCTGGTAGTCGCTGCCTGATTATCAACTTCTCTGTTCTATGTCTCTGTTAGGTGCAGTGAGAGTAAATACTGTGTTGGTGATCAGTGGAAAGGTTTGTGGATTGTTAAATTAGAGGAAAATGTGTAAACAGAGAAAATACGCTCTCCTACTGTGTAGAAACAGACTTCAGCTCTCAACAGAGCTCTGAAATTCGAAGACCCTTGAACCAGTTCATGAACAAAAGATGTATGGAAGTGTTTTCTGATCTGGAAACACTTTGAATGGATGATCTGGAGAGTCTCAGTGTTTGGGGTTTCCTCCTGGGCCAGTTATAGTTGCAACCTGATGTTGGATAAGTGAAGATAGACAGACAGAAATCAAAAAAGCGTGTTTGTGTGGGTGTGTGTGTCATTTTTCCACGGCAAGTTGAGATCCTGGATTCTGCACATTACAAATATGGGAGTTAAGAGACATTTCATTCAAGTCTTATTTTATTTTTCACAGCTAGCTCATTCTGAGTTTAGCTTTCAAATACACCAGAGATTTTTATGGTTAGTTATCTGAGGATGTAGCTATGAGAGTTTAATATTTTTAAGTCTAGTTTATTTAGATTTGTAGTCTTTAAAATGAGCCTGTTTCTAATAAAGGCCAGAGACATGACTGCATTTGTTTAATTCTAGATATTTGACTTGGCTAAGTTGAGTGACAGCAGCTCATCCTCTGCCGTCCAGACATCCTTCAAAGGCCGCGCCTTTCTTAGCTGAATACAGACAAATAATGACAGAAGCTACGGGATAAAAAAAAAACTGGGCCATTTGGATAAAATCCTTGTTTTATCCATAAAAAATAAAACAAAATGTAGCCTAACCAACAATTAACAACGTTCACATTAAGTTGATTTTAGTGTGATAGATGGTTTCCTTTGGCAAGCCTTGCTACCTAAAAGTTATGTTATCTTTCCTGCCATGTTAGTCTTCACTCCCAAAACCTTACATTTATTCACTCTTCCTGCTCTGCTTTATTGAACCCCCACCCAGCACCACCTCCTCCACCTTACCAAGCTATTACCAGTTTTCAGCCATTGGCTAAACTACTTCCCTCAATCATCTTTTCAGCTCAGGCTGAGTGTCATTGGCAGTAAGCTGATTAGGAACGCACGGCTAAACCCAGCAGAGACTGAAAGCCCAACGTAGCGTCTTGCCTGAGTGGATGGATAAAGCCGGCGACGGAGGAGAGCAAAGGGAGGGAAAGTGAATGTGCAGACGAAGTAAAATGGGGTGGACAGGATGGGAGGCTGATTAATAGGTTGGATATCATTCTGTGTCACGGTGCATCTCTTTGGGTAATTAATCTATGGTATACATTTTAACTGCAGCTTAAAGATGGGTTAATGAGATCGGGGAGAAACTGCGGTTTGACTGCTGATGTATAAGGAAGAACTCAAGTAACACGATGTGCAGTGTTAAGAAAGACAAACCGGAATAGTAGGCAAAATGGATCCGTGTGTTTTACTGTAATGAATGCTAAGTGGCTTGTAGTATAGCCTGAAGACATCTGAGTTAATACAATAGCTACATCAGAGTCATAAGATGTATAAAGCCTTAAGATGTATAAAGGAAACAATTCCAGCTGTCAGGGAGCAAATGTGTAATTATTACCATGGTGAAATTAGACAGTGTTAGACATGGACCAGTAGGATGTTCTTATTGTATGATAACCAGGAAAGGCTGCAGTTATTCATGCCGCTGCTGGAAAGATGACTTACTGATTGTTCCAGTTCTAATGATAATATTAAAGAATAAGCTCTGGACTTGAACAATGGAACATTTCTGACAGAATTTTAGTTTAAAAAAAACTAACTTTTTAAAAGCTTGGCATAAGTTTAATATGTATGACAGCATGTCAGGGCTATTGTAGACAGAAAAAATGAGTAAATTTCCATCAGAAAAATGACATTTTAGCTTAATCTCAGAAATTTTCCAGAATTCTTTTTTTAATTTCTGAGTTTCAAAAGTTTAAAATATTTTTTCCCAAGCAAATTTCTGAGATTAGTCTCAAATTTATTAGGGTTTTTTTTTGTGTATTTTTGTGCCTGAAGGTGAAAAGGTTTACAGGGTGTGAATACTTTCACAAAGCACTGTAAATAAACACGCGTTGTTGCATGCATGGCTTATTGTTCAACTGCATGTGAGCTACAATTTTCTTCTCCACTTTTCAAGAAAAATTCTCTGAGTGAATCCTGTTGGATTTCCATTGAGCAGTGCTGGTTCTCCATATTTAAGTTTGAGTGTTTTGGACGTCATCTGAACCGTTTGGACCTGGACTAGCCTGGACTGACCGGGTTGTACTAATGTCTCTCCACATGCTGAGATCAAGAGGTAGGAAAGACCTCAGTGAGAACACTGCTCTCTATTGTACTCTGCTGGAGGGAGTGATTTATTTGTACTCACTATGTCGCCTGCTCCACTGACCGAGAGTCACTCCCTGCTATTGTGAATGGTCGCCATGGTGATAAAAGGCTGCCAAGAAGTCTGCCACCGCAAGCCTGGCAACACTGCTGATGGCCTTTTGATCTTTGACCTCCTCAATAGACTGTGGGGATCTAATATTAATGATTTCTGTCACACAGAAAGCAATTAGCTTCACTGTGAATAAATATTATGACAGAAAGTGGAAAACCTTTGCCAGCAGATCTGTGTTGTTGAGGACTATTGCTCCAAAGTATGGAGCATAAAGGGTTTAAACCACCCAGTAAAAAGAGGGGAAGTTTTCTTGCATCATACAATATAAAGTATTGTTTTCTTTTTCCTATTAAGCAAAAGTTTCCCTTTGAAGACACAATGTATATTCTGAGAACAGCAACAGATGTGTTTGTCTCATACTTAGTGGTGAATCTTTATTGCTGGTTGGTTCTTCCGATCCAAACAGAAACAGCAAATCGGTTCCTTTTTGCCTGAGTTTTGCTACTTGACATCTTGCACCATCCTCACCCTAAAGACGTGTGCTGCTCCTTTTCTTAACACATTCGTCACACTTAGTCTATTCTATTAATTTCTTATTGATGATAATTTGATTCAAAACTCAAAATTTCATCGTTAGACGTTTCTCCATCTATCTGACCTTCTAAGTGCTGTTTGCTTTACGTCAGCCCACACCATGACGTTTCCACCTGCAACCTTCACTTTTGGCATGTTGGTTTTGGGTTGATGTGCAGAAGCTTTCTTCTCGTAAACATGGCTGTTAGCCGTAAAGTCCAAAGAGTTTAGCTTTAGCATTATCCGACATAACTATTTTCTCCCAGTATTTCACTGGGTTCAAATCTTCTGGAGCAAGCTTCAAATGTTCTTCAGCAGACTTTTCCTTTTCCAGCAGTGGAGTCTTGTGCAGTGCAAGGATTGACTTGTTTCTAATCTCATCCACACACTGTGATCAGCTTCCCTGTCCCTGCTAAAGAAAAGGATCATCCCAGCACGAAGCTGCTGCCACCGCCATGGTTTTTTCTGGATGTTTGAGTTTTCTGATGTTGGAGTTTAAAACTTCTAGCATCAGGTTATTGTTTGATGAAAGTGGCCAAGTGTCTCTGTTATTGCTGCACAGTTACAGGAAAAGTGTCATGGTTTGGGCAGCTGTGAATGAGTCGGTTTAGACTTTGAATAATCCAGTTTTCTAGTACAGATATCAAAATCTAGATTTTTTTAACAACCATAATCCCAACCCAGTTGGGAAACCCTGGATCATGTAGGTGGATTCATGGGTAACAACAGCCAGTTATCCAAACCGTTTCTGACACAACTTCACCGACTCCCAAGGTGCACAGAGGGGACTAAAAATCTGTAAAAGATGAACCGACAGATTACTAAACCCATAACTCCCAGCCTGACTTTTACCGCCCTCCCAAATTTCCTTCAAATATATTAGTACGGGGTTTTTTCCCCCCTCTAAGATAATTTTTAACTTAAAATGTTAACAGTGTAAAGTTGGCTGGTCAACTTGAAACAAGGTAGTACAGATGATACTACCTTCAAGTTCTAAATAACAACTTTATTGAAAGACCAACGCAGTTCAGCTGGTGACTTTCAGGAGGCCACAAGTCAAAATGCATCATTGGTCTTTCAACAGAGTTGTGTGCACCATGTTTCAAATTCCAGTTTTGTTTTTGATCAAACCCATGGATCCATCACTTTTACTTTGTCACTTCTTTTCTTGACCTCTCTGTGACCTTTGCCTGCATTTTACTGATTTGCCTTTTTGCTTTTATTCCTCTACCAGGTTCCTATAGTCCCTCACCATTCCCCTCCTTGACAATGTCCAGCTCAGACCGCAGGGGAGTTGCTCTTGTCTAACACCTGTGACCTGAATATTTCTCTCCGTAGTGAGTGGTCCACCACCTTGTCTGGGATATTATAATAAGGTTTGAGAATGAAGGGGGGTAGCGTTGGGGGTGAAGATGAAACATTCCCCGCTCTCCCATCCCTTTACCCTGGTTACAGCAGATTAATTAAAAGCTCACTCGCACTCTCCGTCTTATCAGTGAGAGTTGAGCTCGGCACCCGGCTGGGTGGGCATTAAAGAAGGTGGGGAGCCCCCGGGAGTTATGTTAATATCAGCCAGCGTGGTGGGATTTCTACTTAGGAATTACCGCCAGTGGTAAATTCATTGCTGATTATCTCTTGGGCTGTCTAAGAAAAGATTTCCTTCTCAGAGAGACATGTCACTCAAAGTTGGGTCTGAGCTCCTTCTCATTCACACCATTTCACTGTCAGGTGCTTGGAGCCAATAGAGATGTAGAGAATGTAGGACTCTAACAAAGTTATTTGCTGGTATTACCTTGCAAATCGGCTACATTGTCCAGAGTTTCTGCAGATTATGAATGTAAAAGAATCAATTTATAACTAGCCGTAGCGCAGGCAAGGATTTGTGGCCAAGAAAAACATTTGGACCAATCAGTGTCTGAAACCAAAATCTATGTTTGGTTTTCAGTCAACATGAAGCTCAGATTGAGAGCCTTGTTGAGCTGCTTGTCGTCTACGTCTTGATTTTCAAAGACTTTTATAGATGAAAGGTTGAGACTGCAGTGCCTCGCATACACCCCAAGCATTTTCTGTTTCTCACAATACAACCAAAAACCTCTGTATATTTCACTGGTACTTTATATAATAAACCAAGAGAAAGGACAGTAAGTGCAAGGAAAAGGAAAATAAATCATTAATTTCAGGAACAACAGAGCTTATTAAAAATGTGTGTGGGTTTAATTTTTTTTTTTTATGAATGTAGTGCTAGCAACAGTCTTCAGAAGCTAGCTAGCTAACTTAGTAGATCCTGAGTGTAGCTTAACTCCAGTAAAAATGAGCGTGTTAGACATAAATATTTATAGAAATAGTGCAAAATACAGATGTGAATTGCAGATGAGGTGCATTGTGGGTGGTTTTCATTAGAAAAGCTTCAGAGGGGGAACTTCCTGATGCAGCTTTCTTAACACACTCATGTCTGATACACATTGAAGATTCATCCACCTGTCCACTGATAAAATCCAGCATCATTTTGCCTTTCCTCTCTCCTATCAAGTTTTCTAAACCACATCTATTAGCTGTTAAAGGATTTATAGCCTAAATAATAGGATGCAACTTGCTTGGATCTCAACATTTATATAATAAGACAAATTAAATTGGATTCATTTTGTTTACATGGAGCCAATTCATGGGATTCATATTTTTTGCCATTGCATTATTTTCCTCCTCTGTAAAGATTAAAAGTGTAATTCCATTTAGATTTTTTAGATTTGATGTCTTTAATCCTCCTTGTGTTGCAGATTGCAGCCGTTCATCAGCAGACAACCCAAGAAGAAGCTGGCTGTGGAGCAGGTGAGCTTCCTGTTCATTTGCTCACCTGCGAATGAACCAACGTTTCATTTGCAACAACATGAGCATCAAAATGCAGGACTTGTTCTGACATCTGGATCACTGAGTGATGAGCAGGAGAGATTCCATCAGGACAGAAAAGAGACGGAGAATTTTACACAACAAAGACATAATGTTCAATTTATGTGTTCTTCTCCTTATCATTGTTTATTATTCAATTTATAGGAATCCAAGTTTATAACATTTAATTAATACACTCTGTTGGAAAACTTTTATTTTTCTCCTAAAATCTTTTTTTGATTGAGAAATGTGAACGGAAATGAACTGATAATGTCACAGAAATGTTATCAATTTAGTCAGAAGATGATTTCTCTTAATTAAATTAGAATAAAAACCTGACCTGACTGAGAAAAATGGATGTCATTTTTGGATGCAGCGGTGAAAAATAGTCCTAATTCAGTTGAAAAAACATAGACAACTTCCAAAAGATATTTTTTGTAGCCCTTTGGAGTGAACATTTGTTAGCTTAACTAATATAATGGGAAGACCTTGAAATACAAAGAAAAACTCACTCTTTGAACCATGAAGAAAATTAGTTTTCCAAAGCTCTGATTAATATCTAATTTTTTCATGCAGGTAAATGATCTGCTGGTGGGGTTATTAAAAAAAATAAAATTAGGTGCTGAAGTCATTTACTGCAATAAGGTGAAAGATGTTGGTGACACTACAATGCTACATTTAGCACATCTACTGCCTCCTCCGCTGTAGTGCCACGTCTTTATTTGACTATATGAGCCACTAAAGTGGTGAAAATAATCAGCGTCTCTTCCTGATTGTTTGGTCAGACTGAAGCCCCTCCCCCACCGGCAGCGACTGCAGAGGCCCCGCCCAGTGCAGTTGTTGTCGAGAGTGGACCCGTCCTGTATGACGATGTAGACGAGGAAGAGGATGAAGAGGAGGAGACCTGTGTCAGTGCCATGGAGCTGCTGGGCGGCGACGGTCAGTTTAAACACACAGCAGGTGTTTTACCTTAGAGATCGCTTGATGAATAAATGTAGTTAGTTGGTATTTAAATATGTTTTTGGTTTTTTTCTTGTTTATTTTAAACAAGTGGTGCCATATTGTCAATTTTCCAATGTTTTCTCATCACTAGTTTTTATAACAAGTTAAGTCTGGAGAAACTGAAGCGTCTTCTTGTCAGATCTCTTTATACCACAATAAAGCTACATTCACACTGCAGGCAAATATGATGCAAATCCAGTTTTTTGCCCATATGTGACATGAATTCTATTTACTTGACAGGAGTCAGAAAGATCCAATTCCCATCTTTTCACCCCACAAAACGATTCTGTGCCACTTCCATATGTGGTACTAAGTTGTAGACACTTTGAAATTTTTCAAAGCGATATTTCTGATAATTCTGATCAATATTTTTTGATATTTATGTAAATACAGAGGAAAACAATAGCTGACATTAGAATTCAGAACGTATAAAAGAAGTCTGTCTTTTTAGTTGTGCTTTATTTTTATTTGCTTCTTTTGTGTTATGATCTTGTGATGATACGCTCCAGTCTCATTGCTGAATAAACTTTAAAATTCATCCATAAACTTCTCCATCCATCATTACTTCTGTAAACTGTATTACTTCAGTGTGACATCTATGTTCTTCTTCGGGTCACTTTGGGATCCTGAACCATTTACACAGAAGTCTGATTGCGGTCGCATTTAATTAATAATATGAACAACCACATAAAAAAAAAAAAATTACATTTCAGCAAAAAATCAGAGTTGAGCAACGAGACCTGCTGTGTGAATGTAACAGATATGTCATTTAAATGCCTTTAACAAGACAAATGGGTCCAATGCATACATTTAGAGTTTGAGATTCCAGTTAATAAAATGTAACCTAAGACAGTCCAGCTCATTGCATTGAGTCACCACAGCAGTTCCTCATATTGCGAAAGCATGCTGTGAAAGTGGAAAGGAAGAATTCCCTTTCAACAGGAGGAAACCTCCAGCAGGAATCGGATTCAGGACCACATGTGGAAGTGACTCAAACCTGACTCAAAACAATCAGATCTGAACCAGAGGGAAGATAAACTCAACCCTGAGTCACTCACTACATGGTCATTCCCTTCCCCCCCCCCCCCCCCCTCTGTCTCTCCCTCCCTCCAGGTTATGGATGTGACGGGGATTATGATGATGGGTACTAGCCGCATCGTCCACCTGGCTCATCATCCCCAGCCGGCCTTGGAATCTGAAGTTGGAGCCGACCTTCACTAACAGGAACCCATAACGAGCTGCTAAGGATTGGGCACAGGAGCAGAAGTTTACAGAACGCCATGCTGCTTTGCTCCAATCGGGCTGAAGTTGGTTGACCTGGTGGTTATAATGCTGCTCTTTGAACGGCCCACTGGATCGTTTGCAGGTTGGACTTATTGGGGTTTTTAACCTGTAGAAACAACCTTTTAGGAAGATCCTCCTCCAATGAGAAAGAAGCTGAGGCTGTTCTGGACTTGTTGCTCCTGCACTACATCCCTCCTGAGACCTTCCATCCAGATCTGTGATGGTTTTGTTTTGTGATTAGTTGTTCTCATTACCTTTTGGATGGAAGTTGAAACGGTCTCTTAGGTTGAATACAATGTTCTCCAGGACCATCAAGGCACAGATATGAGAACGTTTACGATTTTGTTTTCTAATTATTTGGCAATGGCCTTCCCCTGTTTACTTTCTGCTGAAGCTGTACCATAACATCTTTATATGGAAGGAACATCTGATTTAGGTTTTATGTTGCTTCCAATATCATTTGGAGGGCTCAGAAAGCTTTCAAATTAGAAGTTGGAAATGCATTTTTGTTAATATATTTTGCATTATGGAGTTTTGTCAGGGTTGAGATCTCTTTTTTGAATGATTGCGTGTTAAGGTGAGGATTATTTTTGCTGTATTGACAGAGCAGTATTCTTAAAGTGATGACTGTGATTATGTATCTATGTAGTACATTAAAGACATCACTAACTGGGAAAAGAAGTGTTTGGGATCCGTGCCTTTCTTCAAACCACCATAGCATCTCAGGGAGATGCTGGAGGAGATCGATCTTTTCACAATTATCTGTCTCATGGCATACTACCACAGCATGGTGATCGTTTTAACAAATATTTAAAAAATGTTTTATTGAAAAGCTACTTACTATAGTTTTCAATCATCTGACTCAGCTAAAGAAAATCCATATTTTGTCAAGTTGTGGTTCGACATGCTTAGGTACAATGACATAAAGTTAAATGGTTCACATTAACTGGGCTGGGCTTTCATGTTATAAGCAGAACTAAAAGACCAGCTATTCAACCCAACCATACAGGAATAAAGACCAGAATAGGGGGGGAAAGAACAAACATCTTTTCTCAGTGAGTTCCACTCAAATGAACTGTTCTAAAAATTCAAGCACTTTCTTTTAAATTTGGGAAACAGAACATTACCAAACTGTGCAGGAAATTAAATATAAAAATCTATGTAGTCTCAGTCATTAATTCCTACCCAGAATATCCTCCTCAATTCCAGTCAAAGCCAGAATTCACTGGAATTGCTGAAGTGGCTCCTGAAAAAAGCCGACAGTTCCTCCTGAAGAGACACTGTTTGGGAGGAGGAATAAATAAAATGTAGCAATTTCCTTTTCCTACTCCTGTTTGGAAACCTGAGAATGTTTTGTCTGTGCAGTTGGGATCATTTGTTTAACGCTGTTGATTATCATCCACAAATGTTGGTCCAAAATAGCAGCAAACAACTGGAAAAGTGACCCAAACCACAAACTCTTTGTTCCATTTCTTAGCTCAAGCGGAGGCTTCCCAGAGATCCTGGGACTTTTCCTCTGTCTCTCGTGTTCTGTTTCAGATCAACCTGCTGTTCCTTCCCCTGCCGCCAGAGGGCAGTGGATGAATCATTCACACTGAGGATTTGCTGTTGACTGTGCTTTGTCATCAGAACATCTAAAACATTTAGTTTTAATATGCTGACATTACTTTTCTCATGGCATACTCTTAAAAACATAACATTAACTTGATCTTGTAAATAAACAGTCAGTGCTTTTATTGTTTCCACATCCTCAAACCATTACCTGCCTCATGTTGTTCAGTTCAACACCACCCAGATGGAGGAAGGAGGTGGAGTTGAAAGCAGCTCTGCTCTGCAGTGGAGCAGGTAAAACAGAAACGGGAGGCGCGGCCCGCAGCAGCTCTCCCCTCTGACCTCCGTTTTTTCTCCTTCATCTCAGATTCCTTTTCTCCTGTAACTGAGACAAAGACACGGAGGTGTAGTCAAAGAACACGTCTGATTATAATCAGACACGTCATTTTATCTTTTATTTCTTTACATTGACCTTTTTGTAATAGTTTTGGGTGTTTCTAATTGATTTCAGTTCCTGTTTAAATTTTCACAGAAAGAACAAAAAGCAAGTTATATACGAAAATGTATTCATACTTTATCTTTTTCTTCCATACTAATTCAGATCTAGAAAATATTTGTAATTGGACTCCACACTTTTCAAAACTACAAGCAAAACAAACTTTGGAAGACTTCTAGAAAATTCAGTTTTTCTTCCAAAGGTAATGGTGGTCATTATGGCCAAACGGTTTCATCAGACCACAGAACATCTCTCCAAAAATAAAGATCTTCATCGCTGCATCTGCAAACTGGCCTTTAATGTTTCTTTTGAAGTAAAGGCTTCTTCCTCGCTGAGCGGCCTTTCAGGGTCCAGGACAGTTTAACGGTCGATAATGAATCTGTCTTACCAGCTTCAGCAGCATTTCCACAAGATGTTTGGCTTTTCTGTGGTCTATGTACTCATTTTGGACAAAAACCCATTTTCTAAGACACCGGACCTATCAAGTGACAAATCAGAGGTTTTCTTCTGAATTTGAAGAAAGTTACAAAAAATCCTTTAGGAATGTTATTGCTAAACTTTCTGACATTTAACAAATAGGAATTATTCTGTTAATTGTAACTGACCAAAAACAAGAGAAGTTCTGATTTAACTTCAGATAGAAAGAAATGAGTTTGTCTCTTGTGATTATGTGAATGTAAACTTGTGGTTTCAACTGTATCTTCTGAAAGAAGAAAAAACAAAGTTTGGTGTTATATTTGTGAGAATGTGTGTGTTCCGTAGCTACGTCTCCTCTGTACAAGGACTTATAAGTCCAGTTTACAGTCCACACAGGATGGACACTCTGTAGGCGACTGGAGGTCAACCAGCAAAGTGAGTTCCTAATGAAACAGATTGTTGCCTACATAAGCACACACATACACAAAAACATAAATCCAAAAATTAAAAAAAAGGCTTTAGCTTTCTAAAAATATAGCAGAGCTTCTCCTCAACTAGTCCTAATCTCTTACCTTTTAAAATCGCGGTGATCCGGCATCAGTCTGATCTGTTGGTGCTGGATGCCTTCTTCTCTACTAATGTGCATTTTCTTATTTTTTTTCACCTATTTTTTTTATTCTTCTTTAGCGGTCTATCATCTCATAACTCCTAACATAATTCCTACCTCTCCTGTCTGGCTTCTTGATGGGCTTAAAATCGACAGTGTTGTTAGGAAATACTAATTTCCAGTCTGAGACCTTGGTCTTAAATAAACAATGAAATTGGTTACATGAGCATTGTAAAAATTCATGTCTTCATAACAACTCAGTTTTCAAGGAAGACAGGTTGTGTAAATATCCAGGATATTATTTAGAATTGTCCAAATTTTAATAAAAAGAGACAACTGGCAAGTTCATTAAATACATACTGACAAGCATTAATTACACAGAAAATGTAAGAAAATATTTAATAAAATAAAAAATAACATGCAAATGAACACAGATATAAGAAAATGAATAAACTAAAGAGAAATGAAATGCAGACAATGAAACGAGCATAAGAATGAAGAAGGCTTACCTATAATGGAAACATTCAACGTGTAAAATGTCATTATTTCAACTTTTACATTTTTGTATTTAATTTATTTTTATAGCGCATTTATTCTGTATAAACTTTCATCACAAAAAAATAAATACAGATGAATTTAGTTTTAAACATGATATGCTTGTAACTATAAGAAGCAATAAAATATGGTGAAGCAGAATCTTTGGCGAAAACACTAGCGGCATTGATAAAGGTTTATTTTTGGTTTCCAAGGTAACCCTAACCCCGCTCACTCCAACCAATGTTTGAACTGAAGTTACATTGTCCAATCAGGAACCGTTTACAATTTAAGTGAAACCCTTCTCATCCAATGGCGTGTAGCAACCGTTAAGCAACGTTCCCACCCACCTCCTAGGTTTATAATCCTCTGCGTGGAGTAGCGCACCAACTTTGTCTGTTCGTGAAGGGTCACAAAGTCTTTATTTCGACAAAATGAGGGAAATTGTTCATCTTCAAGCTGGCCAGTGCGGGAACCAGATTGGAGCCAAGGTTAGAAAGTATTCATGCTTGAAACTTCGGCCTAAATTCGTTGGGATACCGACTGAAAAATTACTTAGTTTGTTCGCGCTGCTAAATAACCAACAGCTTGCTCAGCAGGAAAAAAGCTAGCGTAGCTGTTAGCTGAAATGCTATCCATTACTGTTGGCTTGCGTTGTTTTCAGTAAATCTCTCTGCTCAATTAGTTAGTTTAATATTTTTCTTCTCTTTTCGGTTGTAGTTTTGGGAGGTGATAAGCGACGAACACGGTATTGACCCCACCGGGGCATACCACGGGGACAGCGACCTTCAGTTGGATCGTATCAACGTGTATTACAACGAGGCGTCAGGTTGGTTCATAGTTTGCTCCATAGTTGTGTACTATTACTTCAGTGGAGGTCCAAGTAATTCAATATCTCAAAGAAACATTTTAGTACCACGACCGTCCACCAGAGGGCCTGGCCTTTACGTCACCGGATTTCAATTCAATGGTTACTAGTTGTTGGCAACAGATAACCGGTTGCTACAACTTTTCTCCCACATGTTGCGCACACTGGCTTTTATAATTAGAGAAAATAAATTATTATTGCAGTTAATGGAGAAAATGTTTTTCTTTCTATTTTTTTATACTTTAGTCCAATTTACTTTTGTCTCATGTAGGTGGAAAGTATGTCCCTCGTGCTGTTCTGGTGGACTTGGAGCCGGGCACCATGGACTCGGTGAGGTCTGGTCCTTTTGGACAGGTGTTTAGGCCTGACAACTTTGTTTTTGGTGAGTGCATTGCTTTAACATATTTACATTTTATTTGCATAGAGCAGCCACACAAAACAGGAAGATTGTCTATTTTTTGTATTTAACAAATCCACAGAGAAATGCGAGCCTTAATGTTAAATATGGTGCAGGTGAACTGAAACAAGCTGATATTATTTCTGTTTTGAATGAGGCTGAAAAGGAAAATAATCCTTTAAACTCACTAATAGATCTAATGTTGACCAGGAAGGAAGGAAACATGAAGCAGTCTGAAGGGAAAGGACTCAATTTAGTTCAGGTTTAAGAAATCTGGATTGAAGATGAAATCATAAAACTAGTCAAATCTTTACAGTGAACTTTGACGACCAAGTCATGATGGTCCTAATACAAGTAAGCGTTTATTCTCTACTTGGGTCTGTTCCAGGTCAGAGCGGTGCTGGTAATAACTGGGCTAAGGGCCACTACACTGAAGGAGCGGAGCTGGTGGACTCGGTGCTGGATGTGGTGAGGAAGGAGGCGGAGAGCTGCGACTGCCTGCAGGGCTTTCAGCTCACCCACTCCCTGGGAGGAGGCACCGGCTCCGGCATGGGCACGCTCCTCATCAGCAAGATCCGGGAGGAGTACCCGGACCGCATCATGAACACGTTCAGCGTGGTGCCGTCGCCCAAGGTTTACATCCAGCATTCAAATCAGTTCAGATAAGGTGCTCTGCCTCAAAGCTGCTTCCTCTGGGTCCTTAACTAGGCTCCATTGTTCTCTGTAACCCCGCCCCCTCCTGACAGGTGTCAGACACCGTGGTGGAGCCCTACAACGCCACCCTGTCCGTCCACCAGCTGGTGGAGAACACTGATGAGACCTACTGCATTGACAACGAGGCGCTGTACGACATCTGCTTCCGTACGTTGAAGCTCACCACGCCCACCTACGGCGATCTGAACCACCTGGTGTCGGCCACAATGAGCGGCGTCACCACCTGCCTGCGCTTCCCCGGTCAGCTGAACGCCGACCTGAGGAAGCTGGCCGTCAACATGGTGCCGTTTCCCAGACTGCACTTCTTCATGCCGGGCTTCGCCCCGCTGACGAGCCGAGGCAGCCAGCAGTACCGGTGAAGACGCTCAGTCCAGCCTTAGATTAGGATCAACCCCACTGTTTTAGAAACTTCCTTTTAACTGAAGGTCTCTCTTCCAGGGCCCTGACAGTCCCTGAACTCACCATGCAGATGTTCGACGCCAAGAACATGATGGCGGCGTGCGACCCGCGCCACGGCCGCTACCTGACGGTGGCGGCCATCTTCCGCGGCCGCATGTCCATGAAGGAGGTGGACGAGCAGATGCTGAACGTTCAGAACAAGAACAGCAGCTACTTCGTCGAGTGGATCCCCAACAACGTGAAGACGGCCGTCTGCGACATCCCGCCACGCGGCCTCAAGATGGCCGCCACCTTCATCGGAAACAGCACGGCCATCCAGGAGCTGTTCAAGCGCATCTCGGAGCAGTTCACCGCCATGTTCCGCCGCAAGGCCTTCCTGCACTGGTGAGTCCAATGCAGCGATTCATAGCGGCGTGCTGTACATCACACAGACACTGACGTTGTGTCGTCGCAGGTACACCGGCGAGGGCATGGATGAGATGGAGTTCACCGAGGCAGAGAGCAACATGAACGACCTGGTGTCAGAATACCAGCAGTACCAGGAGGCCACGGCAGAGGAGGAGGGAGAGTTTGAAGAGGAGGGAGAAGAAGACCTGGCCTAAGCAGCCGCCATGTTGCTTTTCCTCCTGATCTGCAGTTACAGTCAGGAAGCATTTAGGTCAAAACACTGAAGTTGTGCTAAACAGCAGCAGCTTTACTGCTTCTGAGATTGAAGGATTTTCTCAGGCTCAGCTTGAAACATGTTAGATTTTACATTAGAGCTATATCTGGAATATACATATTTGAAATGTGTAAAACTGATACAACTTGTGATGTTAAAGTGTAACTAACCCTGTTAGAAAGCATTAAAGCAGGCAGAGCCAAAAGACTCAGCCAAGGCTGAACGGTAAGCCTGTTATATTAACATAGTTTGCTGGATGATAAATTGTCCCAGAAGTTATTGTGATAAACAATTATGTTCTTGTGTTCAGACCGTTTTCAAGTAATATCAGACAGTCATACTAATAATGTAAGAACACATCATCAAATTTCATTAAACTTTAATTACTAAAGAATATTTAACATTGGAACTGGAAGACATTTTAAATATTCAAAATAAATAAAACAACCAAAACTTCAAATGAAATGAATGCTGAAGTTTCTTTAAACAAAATTACCCTTAAATAAAACAGGCTAGTTGAGACCAGACTGAAGACTTTAGTAGAAAGAGACACGAGAAAAACAATTGATGTAAATGGAAATTATTGAACGTGTTTTAATTTATCATGTGACGAATTGATTTATTTGGACAGGCTTGGTGGGCAGCGCTGTGGTCAGGATGACAGAAGCACTGTTGACTTATCCAGTTTCTTGCCTATTTATTGTTTTGTTTGTTGCTTTTCCCTTCAACTCCTTAAAATTAGACAAATGTGGAGTTTTGTGTTTCACCGTTCAACTGAAGGAGACCTGAGCACTGAGACTGTGTTACTAAACAAATTTACATGATTTATTGAAAAACAGATAGAACCCTAAATAACTATTTTAAACAATTAAGACAAGAAAGTTGATTTGGGGTTAGTTACACTTTAAACCTTTGAGTTCTCTGCCTGTGAGCTGATTGGTTTTTGCGTTGCCAGTGGGACTGTGTAGAACGGTTCCATTAGAAGTCAGACCCGACTCATGTTCACTGTTCATAGAACTTTCCTCCAAGCTGCTGGTTACTTCCTGTTACACTGACAAGTTCTACATAGTTACTGAGTTTAGTCATTTTCTCTGGAAAACTTATTTAGTTCACTGATTGCACTACAACACTGGAAATGACCATCAGTCTCTCTGTTACTTTTCTGCTTTTGTTCATAGATTTTAAATAAAACACTTTAAACTTGGTGCTGAAGTGTGGATCATTATTTTTGTCACTTATAGAAGCATAACAATTTTTTCCACATTCTCAAGGGTTCTGGTGCCGTCAGTGTTTGCAGTCCCACAGGGTTCAGACTGTTCAGCCTTCAGCTGGTGATTTGCTTTTAGACCAGCAGTGCTGTCAGTTTGTAGATGTCGTATAATGATTAAAAAAAATTGCCAGTCAAATGAACTGGAAATCTTGCCAGTTCATTTGACTGGCAAAATTGACTCTGAACTTGACATTGTAGTGAACTGATTGTTTTTATTTTCCTTTAAGCATTCATGAGAGATTTTTAAATCTGTAATGAATGTTTGTACTTTTGAAAATGGACTTGAATGGATTGAAAACTCAAGTCTGAGAAAATGCAGGAACTTTGCCTTTTAACAGTAAACAAAAGGCGTGTCTGTAGAAACACTACAGTCTGACTAGCATGTTCTGTCTGTTTTCTGCATGCAGACAGTAAACATAAAGCTGGAGACTCCAGGTTGATGGTGTCAGAATCACCTTTTAAAAAGAGGAAAACACGAGTCTGTTGACAAATCTAAAGACTCAAAACTATTTTCTGTTGCAGTTAATTTTTCATGGGGATTCAGTTATAAGGAGTTCTGTCCTACAGCAGCTTAATGTTTGGTGACCTGGAGTTGATGAACATGAACTGAAGATTGGATGTTGAACATAAATATGAATTATTAAACATAACAAACTGAACTAAATTCTATCTTTAAATGAATCTGATCTGTGGCTTGTTAATAGAAGTTGACAATCACTTGGAAAAACAACAAAGTTATGAAAGAGAAGAAAATACAGGCACATGACGTTCAAGAGGGAATTAATACGACTGAGCATGCTCTGTAGGGTGCAGGTATCCAGGAAGGAACTGCTGAAATATGAATACTTCTGTTCTGATCAAATCATCTGTGTATGTTTCACCAACTGCTTCTTGATCCAAAAATATCTGAATAATGCAATTCGCTATAATGCTTCTGCAGCACCACCATTTAAATGAAAGGGAAACATGAAGTCATGTGCTCTTCTGAATGAAAACTTCATAGTACTTGACGTGTAACTTTGAAAGATTCAGAAAACGAGTTTCTGAGTGAGTGAATGATTAAAGTACAGAAAAGATTATACCAATTTACTGGACAGGTTTTACCTGATAAAACATTTAGGATGATGCACAAAATGACTACTTCCCTTCATGTTTATCAGCCTTTTCAAAACAAACTGTTTTATGTATGTAGCCCTGATTACTCTGATAGCCTTTAGCTCGCTTATAAGCTGCTAACAAACACAAGAATAGAAGTTGCT
The DNA here is from genome assembly GCF_002775205.1 of Xiphophorus maculatus. Taxonomy (NCBI): domain Eukaryota; kingdom Metazoa; phylum Chordata; class Actinopteri; order Cyprinodontiformes; family Poeciliidae; genus Xiphophorus; species Xiphophorus maculatus. The sequence continues at coordinate 20,787,219 of NC_036461.1, forward strand.
GATGGCCAAACGAAGCTCCGTGCAGCTTGTGTTGAATAAAGTTCATTACTCGAAGCTTTTCAACGCTGTTCTCTTTACTGACACCTGGTGGCCAAAAGTATGAAGAGCAGCTTGAATCTACTAATGTGGATTTCCATAACTGATATAAATCCAGTCAGGTGGGTAGAGCATCCAAAGATTATACTTCACTTTAACATAAACTGTTGTTTCTGTGTCTCGTACATTTTACTTAAAACGAACCTGTTCTTCTTTCAGTGATGTTACTCACACTGGCTAGTTTCCTATCGGCTAGTACTGATACTTCATGTTAACAAGTAAAACATACGGTTTATTAAAACTACTCCCTAAAGTCAGTTGTTTCCAAAAAGTTACTCAAGTAAACGTAACTATGACCGACTCACCTGGTTGACCAACAAATTCTTCCACCTGAGCTGTGAACCTCTGCAGCTCCTCCCTGGTTACCATGGTTTGCTTCTCTGATAAATGCTGTCCCATCAGTCTAAGTGGACCTCCACCTCCTGATCAGAGATTTGTTCAGATCGGCATGTTGTTCCAGATCCTGTCCCTGATTGAAATGTCTCCCTGGTCTCCATGTTGCTGCTTGTTCTCTAACAAACATCTGAGGCCAGAAACACAACAGCTGGATTCTCTTTACTAATCATGTGACTTCTGACAGCAGTGGCTTGTTCTGGATCTTATTTAGGGTTATCTGAATAAAGGGAGGATCATGATTACAGTTTAGTGTTAATGTGTTGTTTTGCCTGTTTCATGCATGACCAGAGGATTTATGGTGGCCCCCCTCTCTCCACCCTGGAATGTTCTCCTGCTGGATTACTGGGTTAAAGCTGCTGGACTGGCTTATCTAGAGCTTCTGGCTTCAACATGAGGTCTGCTGCTCTGTTCCTGCTGATGCTCTGCTGCTCCGTTGGTGAAGGCCGAGCGGAGGTCTTTGTTCTTGCAGACGATGGCACCAGGACCGAAGCCCGGCCCCCCAGGGACCTGAGTGTCCTCTGGGAAGAGCTGCAGGGCCTGAAGCAGCTGGTCCTCAGTCTGAAGGGGGAGCAAGTGGAGCAACGACAAGAACTCCGGACTGTGGAGAGCCGGCTGAGGGACGGGGAGATGGAGCTGCAGAAGCAGAGCATGGATGAGCTGCAGGTGGCGCTAGACCTCCTGCTGACAGAGCAGACCTCTGGTCTGAGGAAGAAGGTGGAGGAGCTGGAAGAGCAGACCAAAGGTCAGACCTGTTGTTGTGTTTCCTGTTCATGTGCTTCATTAACCTTATCATCCTATTGGCTGATCATAGCTGTGATGAGCAGATGAAGGCGAGATCCATCAACCAGAATCCGTTCAGTTCAGTGTATTTGGACTGATAAAGGCAGAGAGTTCAGGTTCAATTCTATCCAAACCTTTTCCAAAAAAAAAAAAAAAAGTCTCAACTCAGCACAGCAACCTCTAAATCTCTGGTCCCGGTTCCACAAACAGAGTTCTGGTCCGCTGGGTTTTCTTTTGTGCGTGTAGAACATTCTAGAGCATCGTGCTGCTTCCTGCTGACAAGCTGGATGGAGATGTTGATTTCATTTTCCAGCAGAACTTGGTATTGGCCCACACTGCCAAAAATACCAAAAGCTGCGTCAATGTCCATGGTGGTATTGTGATTGATTGGCCAGCAAACTGACCTTTAACCCCATCTTCAAGAGGAAGATGATTTAGCTTTTTTTTTTTTCTTACAAAAACAAAGCAACAAAACTTTCAGTCTGCGGATGTTCAAACACTAAGAGACAAACCTCCAACTACCTGCAGCTGGAACTGCAGTGAAAAGTTGGTTTTCCACTCTATTGACTGAGTGAGGCTGAATAGAAATGCACACCGCACTTATCAGATTTTTATTTACGAACAGTTTTAAAGTCATCCTCCACCTTCTGTTTATTTAGCACATAAAACTGATCAAATACCTTATTCCATCAGAGTGGGTTGGTAAGATGACAAAACGTTTCAAACCGTTATGGATCCGTCTCTCAGGCGTCGTGACCCTTGACCCCAGACAGCTCTGACATTTCCTGCCTCGTTTGTTTCTCTCAGCTGAGATATCAGAGCTTCGGGCCAGAATGAGCCGCAGTGAGAACTCAGTGGAGATCCTGAAGAAGAAGAACTCAGGTGAGTCCCAGGGAAAGCAGGAAGCTGCTGGTGTGTGTCTGTGCGGCGCTGAGTGGTTGGTGCTGCTGCCTCCACAGCTGTTGCGGCTGAGCTGCTGTTCCTGCAGACCAGACTGAGGGCCAGCGAGAGCAGCGTGGAGCAGCTGAGGAGGAAGGACGCAGGTCATCATCATCATCATCATCCTCTCATACACCTTCATTACTTCTCTGGGTTCAGTGCAGAGCTCTACTGAAGTGCTCACACTCCCTGACCTTATCCACATTTCCTCACGTTCCGACTACAAACATCTTTGTATTAATTAGGATTCTTGGGTGACAGACCAACACATACGACTGTGGAAGCAGAAAAAAAGAAGAAGATAATTTAAAAACCGGAAAATATAAAAGATGTGACGTGACTTGCATTTCCAATAAACGTAGAATTGCGCAAATTGAAACTACAAAAGTGAATTTGCTTTATGGCAACACAATAATTTAGAAAAAAAACTCACGTTTTTTGATAACAGGTTTTTCAGTAACTTTAAATTGACGTATTTTTCAAAACTGCAATGCCAACACTTTTTCCCCGCTTCACACAAGTCACGTGATCAACAACTGGACATTACAACTGGCGAAAACGTCGAAGAAGACAACAGGAAGTTAAAAAAAAAAGACAACAGGAAGTAGCCACGGATATGAATACGGAAGTAGCAGGAGGAGGACAGGCTGTTTTGTTACCAGAGCTCTGACAGCATCACTCAGTTAATAAAAAGTGATGTGTCATTGTAAAGTGTTGAATCCATAACTCTTCTATAAAATCACTTTACATCTTCCTAGCCGTTCCCAAGGAGGCGGGGCTTGTGGCTCAAACGCCGACATTATTTCATTCCACTAGAAGCCCAGTGCAGAACTCCTGCATGACTGCAGTATTTTTGAAGATTCTGCCCAGATGATTTATGACGAACACAATGATTTGATTTTGTATTTGCAGTCCAGGAGGGAGAACAACTTTCTCTGCTCCTGCTGTAAATGCCTCCACAGTTTAGAACACAGCAGATTCGCTTTTCACTCAAGGAAAGTTTAACTGGGCCAAATGAATATATCACAGCATTTCATTTATCGCTGTATAAATGTCAGCTCAAAACGACTTAAAGACTTAAAGATTTAATTATACTTTATCAGTGAGGTCCACAGTATTGAATGGCAAATTAATTCTTCCCAATGGGAACTCTTAGGTTTTTATTGCCACCACACAACCAGAATTAAATCAATCAAACTTAAAGTTGAAGTTCTTAATATTAATAATTGCCACTTTGTCACCATTATTTTTTGTTAAGTAGACATTTGCCACATGTTCTGAGTTGGACGGGCCTGTAGAATCTGATCCAGTGGATTTCCTGCTGTCAGTAACCTGCGTTTTGCTGCTTTCAGTTCTGGCAGGCAGACTGTGCAACACGGAGAGTTTGATGGAGGACCTGATGGGGCAGATCTCAGGTCAGGCTGCTCCTCACACTCTTTGTAGTCTGCTTCATTCTTAGATTCAGTGGGACTTTCTGAACGTTTCATCACACAGAGCTCAGGGTGTTTGTGGATCTAGAAAACGTCGCTAGTCTGCATGTTTTCCTGAAGTCGTCTCAGTTTTGTCGCAGGAGTCTTTAATAATAAACTTCAGCTCAAAGTAAATTCTGAAGCCAAGTTCGATTTAGCAAAGGTTGTTTGAGCTCAATCTCAAACTAACAGCTGCAGGAACTACAGTAAAAGTATTCACACCCTCTGAGGTTTTTCACACTGCAGCCACGAGCTTCACTGTATTTCATCAGTGATGCTCTGAGTCTCTCTGCCAGCTTTAATCACCAGACTGAACGTTTGTTCGTTTTTCTTTGCAGAACGGATCAAGCTCGGTCAGTTTGGACGGACGGCGTCTGTGAACATCAGTTTTTACATTTTGTTACAGATTCTCAGTTGGATTTAAGTTTGAACTTTGACTAGGCCATTTTAGCATGTCAGTATTCTTTGATCAGACTCAAAGAATGCCACGTCTACTTTCTTATTTGTGAAGAAAATGTGAAAACTGTTTTTCTGTCACTTCACCAACTTTTATGAGCGACTTTGTGTTCGTCTATCACACAGGTGTCAAACTCCAGGCCTTGAGGGCCGCTGTCCTGCAGTTTTTAGATGTGCCACAAGTACAAAACACTGGAATGAAATGGCTTAATTACCTCCTGCTTGTGTAGATCAGTTCTCCAGAGCCTTAATGACCTAATTATTCTATTCAGGTGTGGTGCAGCAGAGGCACATCTAAAAGTTGCAGGACTGTGGCCCTTGAGGACTGGAGTTCGACACCCCTGGTCTATCACATGAAATCCCAGGAAAATGTATTGAAGCTCATGACTGTAATGTGACAAAGTGTGAAAAGTGGAGCGTTTTATCATTGCGCTGTAACAGTTTGAATGGTCAGCAAGAGTAGAAAAGGAAAGCGTCTGGTCAGGAGTCACTACAAGCTTTTGTGTTGAAATGAAAAACATTGGTCAGGTTTCCTTCTCTCCCAGAAATCCAGGCCTGCAACACTTCAGCTGGGATGGATTCTGAAGTTCTGGTGCTGGACAGTCACCTGAACATCCACCTGGACCTGCTGAAGGCTGACATTGAAGGTAACTGTCAGCCTTCTGGGTCCAACATGTTGGAAGACATTATACTAAGAGCAGTAATGTACAGACTCAGATCAGCAGGTAAAGCTGCTGCAGCTGTTAGCAACACATGAACACAGCAGCAGCAGCAATGAGCTCATAGTTACATCACATCCATGTTTCTGCAGTAAAGATCTGCCACCTTTTATTATTCAAAGCTCAACCACCTGTAGTGGGAAACTGGCGTGTAGCTGAGACTGTGATGAAAACTTCAGACGATCCTGGAAGGCTAACATGCTAGCCAGAGCTATGCTACTGACCTCTCGACCAGTGGTCCCCAACCACCGGTCCGCAGACCGGTACCGGTCGTTTGGTACCAGGCCGCGCAAGAAATAATGAACTACTTCCGGATCTTTTATTTTGAAAATCCTAAACCTGATTTTACCGGTTATGTCTTGCGCGTCAAAATTGAGCCAACTTGCAGCAGAATGAGTAACAAAACAGCTGCGCACGCGCCCCCCAAACAGCATCGGACTCGTTACTAACGGCAGGCGGACCCCCCTCCCTCCGGTCCGCAGCACCAGTCCGCGCGACCAAACAGGTTGGGGACCGCTGCTCTAGACGACCTTTGACCCATTCCGGTTAAAAATCCAACATGCTTACAATAATTCAACTAGAACTGAATTGTTTGATTCATAATTAATTTTATTTGTGAAAACTAAAAAAATAACAACAACAAAAAACAGATGCAAGGGCTTTTACTAATATTTTAAAATAAGACAAAACTAACTGAAAAGTAACTTTTTAGTAATATAAATACATTTGTTTTTAGTCAAAAAATTCTTGAATATAAATTAAAACATACTAGCTCCTCAGGTTGATGGTTTCACTTATAACAAGACATTTCTTCTGTTTAAACCAAGTTTAAATCTCCCAGTGGAACTAGTACTTTAAAAATCTATATCTAAGAGATATTGATGTACTGTCTGCTTTACTGGTTATTAGAAAAAGTTAGATGTTTTATCTGACTCTCTTCCTTTCCAGGTCAGATTCATGAGTTGGAAAACAAACTGACTGCCAGTCATGTGCGCCTGGAAGGCCTGAGTGCTGCTGCTGGTTAGACCATTCAACAACCAGTCACACGTTCAGATTCTTTTATTCTGCCCATTAACACCGAACTGAACTGTTTGCTGCAGAGCATCGCCTGAACGAAGCTGAAAGACAACAGGATGAACTCAGGAACCACAAGACAGGTGAGCTGCACTTTGACCCATGTGAAGGCAGATGGGGCCCTAGAGGACCCGACCCACTGACCCAACATACAGAACATTACAGTAATCCACCCTGGGTTACTGCTGCCTTCAAAGATCAGGTTTTATTTTTGCGAGCTGCTGCAGTGGAAAAAACTCGATTGAACTGATCTGCCAGTGGAGTTTGAGATCTGTGTCTGACGTTTGTAGTTAGTTAGTCAGTTAGTTAAATGAATTAAATAATGATGTTAGTAGTTTTGATTATAGCCATAGATGTTCTTCAGGATTGAGTTTTTTTTAAAACCTGAAACAGGCGCAAAACGTCCGTAAGTTAAATAAAGGAAAGCAGTAATCAGGCTGGCTTTGGTTGATGATGTGCATTGGTTTAGATGTAAGAAGAACATTTCAGGAAAGTATCTGTTTTAAAAGGAGGTTAATAAACTCTAGAATAAAGAAAAGTGAGTCAACAAAAGAGTCCAGTGGCAGCAATCTCCTGTGACGCTTCAAGGTCCAACGGCCTCGACAACGAAGAGACAAAAAGGAAACTATTTTTATTGTTGTTTTTTTTAGAGGTGGAGAGCAGACTGAGGTCCAGAGAAAAACAACTGGAAGATCAGAAGACCTTAAACACACGTATGACGTTTACTTTATTGAAAATGAAACTTATTTTAAAAACAAGTTGAAACATTAAATATATAAGAAAAGGCTAATCTGTTCTGTAGACATGGAGACCAGACTGAGATCTACTGAGGAACAACTGGACCAGTCAAAGAATCAGTCTGCAGGTACCATCATCAGGTCTTGTGTTTGGTTCTGTTCATCCTCAGTGAAATCATGAAATGAATGAATGAATGAATCCTGTTTAGTTCTGGAGGTCAGACTGAGAGTCAGTGAGAGACGACTGGAGGAGCAGGAAACAGGAAGCTCAGGTAACGTGAAACTTTTCTGTCGCTCATTTCAAACATAAATGACTGACTGCTGCTTCGTTCAGCTGACATCCTGGTCCAACTGAAATCCACCGAAGCTCAGCTGGTCCAGTTAAAGAACCACACAGCAGGTACTATCGTTAGTGCTTTAAATAAGTTTTGTATGATCGTTAATAATCATTATGAGTCATTTATTATGTCCTGCTCAGTTCTGGAGGTCAGACTGAGAGTCAGTGAGAAGATCCTGGAAGACCTGAAGAACGAAAACTCAGGTAACTGGATATTTACAACCATACGCTCTGACGTTTTATTAAGAATCCAACAAATGAATGGGATATTGATCAGACTGAGAGAGAACGGTTGACTGTCCCCTTTGTCAGATTAATGTCGGAAATCAAAATGCCCCAAATGACCTGAATGAAGCAAAAGTATCTGTACGCTTTTTGATAAATCTGCCAACATAAAAACAAATCTTACCATCGTTCCCCTGATGGAAGGAAATGTCAGATGATCTACTTTTATTTATCATGTCATGTTTGTGAGGTTTACATGGATTGGGATTCACAGAAACATTCAATCTGATTATGATTCAGAAGGCTCCGATGTGATAGATTATAAAATAATTATTGATGTAACATCGTCCTCCACCCACATTAACCGCCAACTAAAGACCAAAACATCACAATTATTTTCTTAGTTTTGCAAATCAGACTGAGGGTCATGGAGAGACACGCGTGTGAAGCTGAACATTTACCTTTAAATGTTTTATTTACAGAATGTAAAACTCAGATCAAGAGAACAGAGAAGAGCAGAAACACCGGAAAACTCCCAGATTATTAACTGTCTCAGATTCCTAACATATCCTAAACATAGTTAGAAATCTGTAAATTTGATTGAAAGAAACTAAATGATCCAATAATGGCTCCTTGAGGAACTCCCTGCTGATGGTTTGTGTTCAGAGTTGGTGAGTAAACTGAGAGCCAGAGAGACGCAGCTGGAGGACCAGAAGACAACAAACATAAGTACTAGTAGATGCTTACTGAAATATTGGCAAATTAATCTGTTTCTTAAAAATGAATAAAATTGTTAAATCAAAAATCTGATCTGTAGACATGGAGACCAGACTGAGATCTACTGAGGAACACCTGGACCAATTAAAGAATCAGTCTGCAGGTACCATCATCAGGTCTTGTGTTTGGTTCTGTTCATCCTCAGTGAAATCATGAAATGAATGAATGAATGAATCCTGTTTAGTTCTGGAGGTCAGACTGAGAGTCAGTGAGAGACGACTGGAGGAGCAGGAAACAGGAAGCTCAGGTAACATGTTTTATGTCTTCTTCCTGTTCATATAAATTTGAAATAATAATAATTATTTAGCTGTAGCTCTTACAATTGTAGATAAAAATGATAAAGGTACATATTTCTGAAAAGTGAGCCAGGTCTTGACACAAGTTTGACTGTAGAATAAAACTGATTGATCCAACAGTGGCTCCTGGAGGAACTCCTTCCTAACAGTCAGTTTTCTGTCTAGAGGTGGAGAGCAGACTGAGGTCCAGAGAAAAACAGCTGGAAGATCAGAAGACAACAATCACTGGTACCACAGGACACTGAGCCACCTGAAGCACAATAAACATGGAAATGAAGTTGACATATTAAATCCATGAGTAAAATCTGATCTGTTCTGTAGACATGGAGACCAGACTGAGTTCTACTGAGGAACAAGTGGAGCAATTAAAGAATCAGTCTGCAGGTACCATCATCAGGACGCTGAGTGAAATAATGACAAATGAAGATCATTAAAAGAAGCTTCATTAGTAAAAGCTGATTTGTTAAGCAGACATGGAGGTCCGACTTGGATCAACTGAGGCACAGCTGGAGCAGCTGGAGAATCACACAGCAGGTACCATCATCATCATCATCATCATCATCATCATCATCATCATCAGGGACTGAATTCATAGAGCACTTCTCTAGTTAATGGCAGCAGTTTCTCCTTTAGTGGCTCCATCTAGAGGAGAAAGTCATTCAGTTCCAGTGCTAAATGTTCATTAGAATTTAAAGTTTGCTGATCTTTTAGGATGCGCTCTTGCATTGTTTGTTGCCATTACCATTATATTCCTTAAAAATGGTCTCAAAACAACAATATTATAGGTTATTGTCATAACTTCTGGGACTATTTGTCATCCAATAAAATGTATTATCGTGACAGGCCTCCTGACAGTTAATCACAGTTAAAGCTCAGCCAATAGCAGCTAAGGAGACAGACAGGTCAAACAGAGACAGACAGGTCAAACAGAGACAGACAGGTCAAACAGAGACAGACAGGTCAACTACATCAGCCCCCTTTCCCTCCGATTGAGCTCCTCAACTATCTTCTTAGTCACTCTAATTTTATTTTCAGTCCAGTTCTCCCAGATGGAGTCCAGACTAACTGATGGACTGAATAGAACAACAGGTCAGTCACATTTTTTACTAATCATTTGGTTTCAAATCATTCATTTCTCTCTCTGGTTGCTAACAGCATGCTAACACAACTGCATCCACTTGTTCCTTTAGATGAAGAATTAATTCACTCTGGCAGTTCAGTTCAGTGATGATCAGTTGAAATATTAATACAAAATAAAATTGAAAGGTACACAAACAAACAAATAGAGGTGTCAAGGTTACAATATGAAATTAGTTATAGGTCTCCATTTTGTTTCTAAGGTCTCCATCTTGAGTTGTAGTCTTGAGGTTGTTTTTTCCATAGTGTAAACTTTTCTAATTCTATCTCTCCACTGTGTAATACTGGGAGGCCGTGGCCTCAACCAATCAGATGTTATACATTTCTTCGCAATCAGAAGCAAAACTCTGATCAAGTATTCGTTTTTGTCGATCATGTCTGAGGTAACTATTCCTAAAATATAAACAGATGCATCCAGATCTAAATAAATACCTAAAATATTTTTTTACATCTGTTTGCTCCTCTTTCCAAAACTCGAAGAAATATACATGTTTTAATGGAAACTTTGTAGTCTTCTAAATAAAACAGGATGATCCAAAAAGGCTCCTTGTGTTCAGAGTTGGTGAGCAGACTGAGAACCGGTGAGAAACAACTGAAAGAGCTGAAGTTTAGTAACTCAAGTAAGGTGCTACTGAGTTCTGCTGAAGGCAAATAAAAATGTCATTGTGTTAAATCCATGAATAAAATCTGATCTGTTCTGTAGACATGGAGACCAGACTGAGATCTACTGAGGAACAACTGGACCAATTAAAGAATCAGTCTGCAGGTACCATCATCAGGTCTTGGGTTTGGTTCTGTTCATCCTCAGTGAAATCATGAAATGAATGAATGAATGAAACCTGTTTAGTTCTGGAGGTCAGACTGAGAGTCAGTGAGAGACGACTGGAGGAGCAGGAAACAGGAAGCTCAGGTAACAACTAGACTGGTAACATGTTTTTATGTCTTGTTCATGTTCAAATAAATTTGAAATAAAAATCACTCATAAGTAACTTTGCCAAGCGTAAATAAAGTTTTTAAATTCACATATTTCTGAAAAGTCTGACCAGAAATGGCTCCTGGAGGAACTGCTTCCTAACAGTCAGTTTTCTGTCTAGAGGTGGAGAGCAGACTGAGGTCCAGAGAAAAACAACTGGAAGATCAGAAGACATTAAACACATGTATGATGTTTACTTTATTAAAAATGAAACTTATTTTAAAAACAAGTTGAAAAATTAAATATATAAGAAAAGGCTAATCTGTTCTGTAGACATGGAGACCAGACTGAGATCTACTGAGGAACAACTGGACCAGTCAAAGAATCAGTCTGCAGGTACCATCATCAGGTCTTGTGTTTGGTTCTGTTCTTCCTCAGTGAAATCATGAAATGAATGAATGAATGAAACCTGTTTAGTTCTGGAGGTCAGACTGAGAGTCAGTGAGAGACGACTGGAGGAGCAGGAAACAGGAAGCTCAGGTAACGTGAAACTTTTACATCGACTGAACATTTTGTAATAACTTGTCATAACTAGAGCAGGTATGTTTTACCATCTGAACCAAGGAAACAAAACGTCTTGCTCCAGATCGGTTGTCTCAACATGTAAATGTTGTAGAAATCCTCCAGTCCAAACTGTCTGGTTGATGTAAAAATGACTCTTTTGTTTTTTGGCTTATCAGTTATTCTATAATGTTTCTAACAAACTTGTTAAAATAGATGATTAAAGCTGATGAGTTTAGTTTTAAATCAATATTATTGCATAACAATAATACTGAGTGGCTTTGCTACTAGCAGTTACATGGTTCATCTATTCTGATGCTTTAAATTATGTTTATTTCAACTCCATGTGTGATTTTCAGCTCAGTTCTCCTGGATGGAGTCCAGGCTGACGGATGAACAGCGCAGAACTGCAGGTCAATCACATTATCACAAGTCATTTGATTAATAAATCATTTCAATTGCTGTTTTTTAAAAAAAATTATCTTTGGGCTTTAAGTCACAGAAGTTTGCAGATTTATATTTCTTAGTTATTTTCATTTTAAGACATTTGAGAAAACATTCTGTGGACTGATGAGACAAAGGTGGGACGTTTTTGAAGGTCTGTGTCCAGGAATCCTTAAAACGTATTTAAAAAGTCTCAAATTCAAGTATCTAAAATTCAGGCAATACATTTATTTTTAAAAAGTAAGTTTAATACGTTAACCACAGGTCTTAAATTTTGTCATGACACGAACATTTAATGGTTTATATTCTTTGTATTTTTTTTCCCGTGGGACTTTTCTATCAGGCAAAAGTTTGAGTCGCACTCAGATATCTTCTTTGAGTCTACTGATAGTTAACCGCTAACTTGCCTTGCTAGCCAGTTAGCTTTTTTGCATCTATCATGGATAAGTGCAAACTTATCAGCAGTTGGTTGGCTGGATGAAGTTCTGTGGAGATCCAGGTCTTAAATTTCATTCATAATGGTCTTTAAAAGTCTTAAATTTGACTTGGTAAAACCTGGAGAAACCCAGTGTTTAGAATATTAACGGGTTGAAAAATGAGACTGGTGTGATTCTAAACATTATTACACTTTTTAATGAGTGAGATTATAGTAATATTGATTTATAATAAATTATTTTTCAGAGTTTGAAACCCAGCTGTCAGCTGTGACTTTCAGACTGAACGTGACTAAGGAGCTTCTGGATGATCTGAAGAAACAAAGTCTAGGTGACGGATAATTACAGATGTTTTTTTTAGCAGTTTTTTTTATGCCCATTGTGCCTGGATGAACAGTTTTGTGTTTTATATGTCAGCTGGAGCAGCTGAACTGGCTTCACTTTCAGAGAGACTGACCGCAGCTCAGGGGAACACAGAAGGTAAATTCTCCTGAGACATTCTGGGCGCCTGACATTCAGAAACAATGAAAAAATAATGAAGATGTTTCATCTAAGCTACCGATCAGACTGAAGACAGAACGATTAAACTCTTCAGCTCTGACGACATCACAGAACCAAACATGGAGAAGCAGCATTCAGCTTCTAAGCACCTCAAATCTGGGACAAACTTCCAGAAAACTGAAAACTAGCTGAAACACCGAGTTCCTTTAAATCCGGGCTAAAAACGTACCAGTTTAGAGCTGAACCATTTGAACTGTAATAACTGGAATATCGACCGACCAACAAACCAACAACATGACAAAATGTAAAATCTGCTATTGGTTTTCACAACTCCTGACAATATGGTGTTTATGATGTGAAGCACTTGAACGGCCATGTTGTTTGACATGTGCTGTACAAATAAACTTGATTGATCGATTGATCACTGAGGCTCCAACATGTTTCTTCCAGATGAGGTGAAGGTGGCTTTTTCAGCCGGTCTGACTGATTCAGGAATAGTCGGTCCATTTGATGAAGAAACTACTCTGATCTTCTCCAAAACCATCACCAACGTTGGCCGAGGATACAACAGCTCTGCAGGTAGCAGGAGGGCCGTCTCTGTAAACGCTCTGTCTGTCTGTCTGTCTGGCTGCAGGGCAGTGAACTGATGAATGAATGTTGCTGCTGCTGCAGGTGTTTTCACCGCTCCAGTCACGGGACTTTATTTCTTCAGCTTCACGGCTGCAGATTACTTGAAGGGTTACATGGGCCTGTACCTGTACAGGAACGAGCAGCAAGTCACCTTCAGCCTGGACCTGAATGACCATGGAGGATACGCCTCCATGACCAGTGCAGTGGCTCTGCAGCTGGATCGGGGCGATCGGGTTCGCCTCGCTCTGCCAGCCAGCTATCGGCTCTATGACGACTCCAGAAACTTCAGCGTGTTCTCAGGTTTCCTGCTGTTCCCGGTCTGACCTGGCTACGTCAGGAGCAACATGGAGTCTTCACTCAGACTGAAATAAAAGTAAATTTTTTGGTCAGTGGAAAGGATTCTGTGGTTCCATTTTGAACAAACTCAACTCTAACTATCTTGACGAGTATAAGTACACATTTCATTCAGGTTGGGTATGTGTATTTTTTTGTGGTCTGTCTCTTGTCTATGCTGTGTATGATCTGTTCCCAACCTGTATGTCTGTCCATACAGGTTGGGAACAGATCCGGTTATAGTTGGATCAAACCTGGGGAACAATTAAAGAAGTGGAATATCACATCTATCTCCCTCAAATCAACAGAAAAATCAAGTTGTTAGGAGATAAAATGTCAAAAAAAATAAAAAAAATATGACAGCATTTGATTCTGACATTTTAATAAAGTCACCTTAGCGCTGGGTTGGACTCTCTAGTCCAGTACTTGACTGGTTTGAATCTTACCTGTTAACCTCTTTATGTCAACAGATAATGTCTCATGGCAAAGGACAGGAAATCATATGGGGACCTTAAGGTTCAATCTTGGGACCCCTACTATTTATTATCTATATGCTCCAGCTAGCTCAAACACAAGTAACCATAACTAGGCAGATGATCCACAGCTCTCCATTATGATGTCACCAGGTGACTCTAAACCAGGGTGCTCCAGTCCAGTCCTGGAGAGCTGCCGTCCTACAACGTTTAGATGCAGCCTTACTCCAACAGACCAGGATCAGCTCTGAACAGGCCTGCTAACGAGCCATTCATTTGATTCAGGTGTGTTGGAGCAGGGATCCATCTGAAAGTTGCAGGACTGTTGCTCTGGAGGACTGGACTTGAGGACCCCTCAAAGCCCAACCAATCACTGAACAGATGCTTAGAGCAAATCAATGGTTTGTTTTCCATTGACATTGTTTTTCTTCCTTAATAACAAAAAACACCTTCATTTAAAACTGCATTTTGTTTATTTGTATTGTCTTGATGGGTTGCACAGTGTTACAGTTGGTAGCATTGATGCCTTCTAGCAAGAAGGTCCTGGGTTCGATTCCCGGCCCGGGGTCTTTCTGCACGGAGTTTGCATGTTCTCCCTGTGCATGGTGGGTTTTCTCTGGGTTCTCCGACTTCCTCCCACAGTCCAAAAACATGACTGCCAGGTTAATTGGTCTCTCTAAATTCTCCTTAGGTGTGAGTGTGTGTGAATGTATTGGGATGGATAGATAGTTAGATAGATAGATATGGATGGATAATTTTTTTTGTACATTTATGTTAGTCGCCATATAGAGACATAATAAAATTCAGCTGCTTTGACTCGCCAGTAAGCGCTTTGCTCTCCTCCCACAGAGCCTCCTTCTCAGTTTTTTGCCGGGTGACTGTTAAGGAGTTTGTCCATGGACAAAGAAGCAAATAGGATGGGGCGTGCTGTGGTGGCGCAGGTTCGACTCCCGGTCCCGACGACCTTTGCCGCATGTCCTCCTCCTCTCCTCACCTTCCTTCCTGTCTGCCTACTGTGGAAAAAATACGAGCCACTGGCGCCGCAAAAACTCTTCGGAGGAAAAAAAAGAAGGAATAAAAAAAAGAAGCAAATAGGAGCTTTGCTACTTTTTTTACAGCAAAATTAATAAACAAAGAAAGAAACAAAAGTTGTTCAATTATTTTTGCTTGATTTGAGAAATATGCACAATTTGATGAATCCCATTTTTTTTTATTGTGAAACCAACTTTTTTTTATTCCAGTTTAACGGTAAAGTTAAATCTTATTTTAATAATAAAAAACAGTTGTAAATAATCTATTAGCATATTTACTCTCTCGTTACTTTTACTACATTTTGTCTGTGACTTCC
This sequence comes from Xiphophorus maculatus, assembly GCF_002775205.1. NCBI lineage: Eukaryota > Metazoa > Chordata > Actinopteri > Cyprinodontiformes > Poeciliidae > Xiphophorus > Xiphophorus maculatus. The sequence goes on from NC_036461.1 coordinate 20,802,294, forward strand.
AAACTGAGAAAGGGGAAGTAAAAGAAAGTAAAACAGACTGAAGCCATCTCTGAAAAACCCAGAATATCACTGCAACATTAAGATTTGATTCATTGTACATAAATACATTTTTTTAAAAAGTTCTTTAACTGTCGATAAGATGTTTGAAACATAAACGTCTTCACACGGGGAGCCAGAGGAGAAGAAAACAACAAAACAGATTGTGGATTGTGCACAACACAAATCATTTCTCATCAATTTCAGTGAATGGAAGAGAAAAGAAAAGAGAAATCAAGTGTGTGACGGAATACGTTAGCGACGGTGTGAGCCACCACCAACACGTCACTGAGCAGTGAGCTCAGTGACGTGAGCAGTCAGCGTTTGCTGCCTCAAGTTAACGTTAGCTTCCAAGTCTCAGTTTCTTACAATGTAATGTTATTTCATTGCATTTCACAAATTACTTCAGGAGCATAACGAGGTGCAAAGCGTTTGCTAGCATGAGCTATTTTCACAAAACCCTTCAAAGGTGAACGTTGAACGTGTTTGGAGATTTGAGGACATGAGCTAATTCAAGCGACACCGGTTTCCTTGACCGGCGGTTCCGTTTGGCAAGCAAAATAGCCGCTACAAACTCAACCCCTACCTTCTCCGAAGCTTGACTTTTTTTGGTTCAAACTAGCTTCAACCAGTCTGCATTTATACGTCAAATAAATGCTGCTTTTAATCCAGCTGGAAGTGACAGCTACGGCGTTCATGGGCAACGCACGTGGTGTTGTTTTCAACGGAAGTGACGTGAAAAGGCCCGGATGATGATCACCCGGTGACGTCAAAATGCTAAGAGTTATATTAATAGTAGCGCCATTCTATAGCGGGCTGCACAGTGGCTCAGTCCGTAAGGTTGTTGCCTTACAGTCGAAAGGTTGTGGGTTCGCTTCCCATAACTACTGTAGGAGTTTGCATGTTCTCCCTGTGCATGCGTGGGTTTCCTCCGGGTACTCCGGTTTCCTCCCACATTCCAAAAACATGACAACAAGGTAAGAGTTCATTGGTCACTCCAAATTCTCCCTAGGTGTGAGTGTGTTCCCCTTAGATAGAAATGGATGAATGGAAAATAAAATTTTTTTTAATGATTTATGTTAATCGCCATATAGAGACCTAATAAATTCAGATGCTTTGACTCGCCAGTAAGCGCTTTGCTCTCCTCCCACAGAGCCTCCTTCCCAGTTTTTTGACAGGTGACTGTTGAGGAGTTTGTCCATGGACAAACAGCAAACAGGAGCTTTGTTGGGGGGTTTTCTACGGCAAAATTAATAACAACGAATCAAAAGTTATTCAGTTCTTTTTGCTTGATTTGAAAAATATGCACAATTTGATGAATCGTTTTTTTTCCACTGTGAAACCAACTTTTTTTTAGCTAAGGTTAGGCTAACAGACATTAAGGGTGTGAGAAGCTTCTTACCACAAGAAGGATCGATCAGCGATTAGTGCGTCGTTAAGCGCATCATTCAAGAGCGCATTAGTACGCGGCTGGCGTGCAGCGCCAGCAAACAGCGGGGTGTGAACCGGAAGGAAAACATGATGTCTACCAGGTGAGGGAGGGCCCTTTATATACAGACAGCGCCACAACCAATTAAATTCAGGCACTTGTGTGACGCGTTCAGAGCCCACAGGGCATACTGCCACACAAGTATCACGTTGTCATGTTTATCACTCCTTATGCTGCCACCTATTGGCCAACCAGTCTAAGTTCACAATGACATTTTTGAAACTTTCACTGCTGGTGTGACATTATATTTCTGCTTTCAGTTTCCGACCTTCAAATGGGGAAAACTTCTCTCTGTCGTAAAGCATGGTTTGGAAGAAAAATTCAAATTCAAAATTCAATTCAAAAATACTTTATTGATCCAAAACAGGGGTCACCAACACGGTGCCCGCGGGAACCCGGTTGCCCCAGGGGACAAAAAGGAGACATTTGGAAACTGCTACTTGGATGATTGTACAGCTTCAATACCTCTGAATATAGATTTGATTTAGATTTTTTTTTTACTTATCTTTTAAGTCCTTTTGTTCATAGTTTTAAGTCGTTGGCTATTTTGGAAGTAATGTTCTTGAAAGCGATGGACGACCCGGATATCCTTTGGAAGCGGACGCCGTTCAGGGAGAGACGGGGGAGCCTGCAGACCTCCATCTCCCACTGGACCAGGTTCTCGGCCCGCCCGTCGCCATGGACGCAGAGGAGCAGGAAACTCTCTTGCTGTTCGTAGTCGCAGTTGTTGGCGTCGAGCACCTTGCGGATCTCCCTCATGATGTCGCAGGGCTCCATGGAGCTGGTGGTTCTCATATTCCAAGTGAATCTGAGGGAGCGGGGCTTACCGTCTTTAATTTCCCCTTTCTGATCCCCAGGTACATGGCGACTGTGGGGAGAAAGACACGGAGGAGAGCTTGGCTTAGAATAAATTAAAATCCTGCTGGGATTGTTTGCAACAAATCTTTCACAGAAGTGACTTTTTGTTTCTTTTAGATGCGGCAGTGAATGAAACTATAAAGTCTAATAAAGCTGAAGTTTTTCTTACTGTGACCTGAGCCGCTCTGAGCTCAGTTTATCTTTATGTCACATTTAGGTGGCAGCACAAAGCTGTGGAGCCTTTAACTAGACAAAATGTAGTCAACAGTCATTACAGCTTTTTTGATTTTTTGCTTGTGAAACCAACTTTTATTTTATTCCAGTTTAACGGTAAAGTTAAATCTTGTTTTAATAATAATAAAAAACAGTTGTAAATAATCTATTAGCATATTTACTCTCTCGTTACTTTTACTACATTTTGTCTGTGACTTCCAAACTGAGAAAGGGGAAGTAAAAGAAAGTAAAAACAGACTGAAGCCATCTCTGAAAAACCCAGAATATCACTGCAACATTAAGATTTGATTCACTGTACATAAATAAATTTTTAAAAAGTTCTTCAACTGTCGATAAGATGTTTGAAACATAAACTAGTGATGGGTCCGGTAACACCGATGCGTCGGCGCATGTGTCAAGCTCATAGACCAAAATCAGCGTCGGTGCGCGTATCGTTTTCAGCAAGTCACGTGACCGATACAGGAACTGTTTCCAAATGACACTGGTGCGCCAAACTGTTTATATATGGAAGCCAATCTGTCAACGGGATGCATTTGCCAAAATAATTCTTGACCTTTTACGGTACAGCGTCAACTATGGAGCCTCAAGGCAAACGAAAGGTTTGGTAGTATGGGGCCATTTTAATCTTACGTCAGAAAATAAGGTATTGGTTCTCACTTCGTAGTTGTTTCATCCGGTTCTTTTCAGTTTCTACTCCATCTATCTGAATCCAAATTCAGCTGAAACCGACTCTTAGTTTACTTTCATATTATGCTCTGCAGGTTAAGTTTTGCATGTTTCTCCTTTGAAATTATACATTTCATAATTTTATTCTTAAATTACCCTCCATAAATAAAAATCTTTAGGCAGAAAAAAGTGAAATAAAGACAATCCCGCTATAAATAAATACACAAAAGACATTTCCAGCAAAACACATCCATAAAGATCTGCGTACAAAATATAAAAGACAAAATGTAAGTTATGTGAACAATATACAGTGTCACTAAAATCTGTTTTATTTAAATAAATTCACCTCCTCAATGCTGAGGCATAGGGCATCAGAATGAAGTCACAGATACACCTGGATAAACTCAGGTATACAGCCAGTCTACAAATTACTCAGCTGCTTTTTATCAATTATTTCATATAAATGTTTTGTTTACTTCATTTTTTCTACAGCAGGAGAAGTTGTGTCAAAAAAACGGAACAGATTAAATTTCAAAATTTTAGAAAAACATTTTTTTTTTTTTAAATGAAAATTTGTGGGAAAAAACACCAACAAAAAACCCCCAGTCCACAAGCATCCTCATTCCAAACACGATCGCTTTCATTTTCATCACTTGGTTCATGTTCACATTACTTATTGACTGTATCGAAGAATATCAAATATATTTTGATTTTAACTGAAGATATGACATTATACAATATATAATATACGATGAAATTAAATGACTTAAATCTTATTGTATAGACTAGGTCATCAAATCAGTCTGTGAACTGAGTTGCCTGTAGGGATTTTTAATGTCCAGCAGGTGTCAGTATTCAGTGACACAGTATTGACGCGGTATCAATACAGTTTTGCTTTGGGTCAAAACGATACATGACGCCTCATTTACCCATCACTAACATAAACATCTTCATACCTGACAATTGGAGATTAAAAACTTATTTCTGATAGGAAATGACAACAGCATCTCAAAAGATAATGTAAGAATTTCAAAGTAACTAAACTACTTATAACATTCCTCAATAATCAATTAAAAAATATTGACTGACTTTAAAGCAGTCAAACTTTTTTAAATCTATTTTCATTTCTGATCAGCTCTTTCCATGTTTCCTCATGTAGCAGAAGCTCCACGTCTTCTTACTAATTTATAAGATCAAAGGGATTCCTTCAAAACATGTATTTTACATAACAGCATAAAATCTTTTTGTAACTTCAGTATTCTAATGTATATTAGTTTTATTTGAAATAAATCTATTTTGTTTGTCTTTTGTGTCGTTTTGATTTGAAACCCCAGTAATTATTGACTTAACATTTAAATCTATTTATTTAGTAAATAACACAAAGAAATTCTGGTCGTTTCTTCTTCTCTGGCTTTATAAACCAGAGAAGAAACAAACAAACAAACAAAAACAAAAAAAACATTTCTACTTTTCATATCCATTTTTCTTTTAAATTACCAAAATTTGACATTTTAAAATAGTTTTTACTAAAAGCCTCCACCGCTTTCTGGGTTTTTCATAGATCATGTAAAGGAATATTTTTGGAGAATCTCAACAGAAACCGGAGACATTTCAGCAGAATTAAAGCAGACTTTGAATCTTCAGCTAGCATGCAGCGTTAGCAGAGCGGCACGTCACACAGCCATGCAACCGCAGCAACAAAGCTGCAACAACACACTGCTGCAACTCCTACACACTCAGGGCAAAGCAGCGCGGGCCTGACGCTACATGGGAAGCGGTGTGTGTGTGTGTGTGTGTGTGTGTGTGTGTGTGTGTGTGTGTGTGTGTGTGTGTGTGTGTGTTGGGGGGCAGCAGGTATAAGCTCACCTTGAGCCCTCAAGTCTCCCGTTTCTCTCAAACTCGGTTGAGACTCTGAGGCGCCGTGAGAAAATTCACACGGGGAGTCAGAGGAGAAGAAAACAACAAAACAGATTGTGGATTGTGCACAACACAAATCATTTCTCGTCAATTTCAGTGAATGGAAGAGAAAAGAAAAGAGAAATCAAGTGTGTGACGGAATACGTTAGCGACGGTGTGAGCCACCACCAACACGTCACTGAGCAGTGAGCTCAGTGACGTGAGCAGTCAGCGTTTGCTGCCTCAAGTTAACGTTAGCTTCCAAGTCTCAGTTTCTTACAATGTAATGTTATTTCATTGTATTTCACAAATTACTTCAGGAGCATAACGAGGTGCAAAGCGTTTGCTAGCATGAGCTATTTTCACAAAACCCTTCAAAGGTGAACGTTGAACGTGTTTGGAGATTTGAGGACATTCAAGCGACACCGGTTTCCTTGACCGGTGGTTCCGTTTGGCAAGCAAAATAGCCGCTACAAACTCAACCCCTACCTTCTCCGAAGCTTGACTTTTTTGGTTCAAACTAGCTTCAACCAGTCTGCATTTATACGTCAAATAAATGCTGCTTTTAATCCCGCTGGAAGTGACAGCTACGGCGTTCATGGGCAACGCACGTGGTGTTGTTTTCAACGGAAGTGACGTGAAAAGGCCCGGATGATGATCACCCGGTGACGTCAAAATGCTAAGAGTTATATTAATAGTAGCGCCATTCTATAGCGGGCTGCACAGTGGCTCAGTCCGTAAGGTTGTTGCCTTACAGTCGAAAGGTTGTGGGTTCGCTTCCCATAACTACTGTAGGAGTTTGCATGTTCTCCCTGTGCATGCGTGGGTTTCCTCCGGGTACTCCGGTTTCCTCCCACATTCCAAAAACATGACAACAAGGTAAGAGTTCATTGGTCACTCCAAATTCTCCCTAGGTGTGAGTGTGTTCCCCTTAGATAGAAATGGATGAATGGAAAATAAAATTTTTTTTAATGATTTATGTTAATCGCCATATAGAGACCTAATAAATTCAGATGCTTTGACTCGCCAGTAAGCGCTTTGCTCTCCTCCCACAGAGCCTCCTTCCCAGTTTTTTGCCAGGTGACTGTTGAGGAGTTTGTCCATGGACAAACAGCAAACAGGAGCTTTGTTGGGGGGTTTTCTACGGCAAAATTAATAACAACGAATCAAAAGTTATTCAGTTCTTTTTGCTTGATTTGAAAAATATGCACAATTTGATGAATCGTTTTTTTTCCACTGTGAAACCAACTTTTTTTTTTAGCTAAGTCTAGGCTAACAGACATTAAGGGTGTGAGAAGCTTCTTACCACAAGAAGGATCGATCAGCGATTAGTGCGTCGTTAAGCGCATCATTCAAGAGCGCATTAGTACGCGGCTGGCGTGCAGCGCCAGCAAACAGCGAGGTGTGAACCGGAAGGAAAACATGATGTCTACCAGGTGAGGGCAAGTACACCCAAGTACACCTCGCTGCAACAAACAGAAAGGGGCGGGGACGGACCACTGTCAGTCTCATACCTTATATGGAAATGTGACTATTTCATTCCGGAAATGAAGGGGGCGCTAGTGACACTATTTCCTGTACCGACCTTGTTATAATAATTATACTAATAATAACGTATTTTATTTGCCAACACCTTTTAAAACACCCAAGAAGACTTTCAACATTAAAAATACAAATTAAATAGTAAAGAAATGGCTGCAAAACGTGATATGTCACGTGGTATGTTTGTCACGTGGTAAGTTACTCTTTTATTTTCAAATCTTTATTAAATCTTTATTTAAAATGATATTAGTAACAAACAATCCAGAATAAGCAACAATAAGGAAACATTATGGAGATTTATTTATCTATCCTTACACCCAATCTGTCTCAAAGAAAAGTAATAAAACATGAATCAAATCAATATTTTGGAGACAAATGTACATGACATTAAGAGCACATTTATCCATCCATTAATTATCATGAATTATCCCTATAGTGGGGTCATGAGGGCTGCTGACCCTGGACATATCGCCTGTCCATATTATTAGTTGAAAATGGTCTCAAAACAACAACATTGTTGGTTTTTACCACATGGGATAGTTTATCGTCTGACAATACATTCAAAGTGTTTAATCAGTTTTTGTTTTGTTGTGTTTTTTCTTCAGGCGGTGCTGCATCTGTGGGTCATGATTGTTCTTCTAACTTACACACCGGAAATGCACGGCAGCCCTGACGGAAGATAGAAGGCAACCGGAAATTTCTAGATTTTTCTGTGGCCTGCAACGTAAAGAAGCTGCTGGAAAATGGGCCCTGGGACCCGACTCTCCCTGTTTTGCACACACAATGCTACGAACTGAAGGCATTTGCTCGCTTTTCTTGTTGGTTTCTTGGGCTGATGGCCGAGAGCTGCAGTGAGTTTTAACATGAATACAGAGTGGTTATACTGTGTTGGTTTTGTTCTCCACGTTAAACTTTCCTTCCGCTGTACTCTTAAGAGATTGTATGCAACACTATGTAAAAACAAAGGATTTTAATAAATATGCAAGAGGAGAAAACGTTGCGTTATTTCTTGGTGGTCCCTAAATTCACCCAAACCAATCGTTCTGGTTGCAGTGCTTTTGCAAAAGCATTCAGTCATTTTCACATTTTGTCTTGCAACAATCGCAAACCTTTATTTATTTTATTTTTTTTTTGCATTTTACTGGAATTTTATGTAACAGAGAAAAGCAAAGCAGCACTTAAAATGTGAAGTGGACGTATGAAAATGTCAGCGTTTCAGATGGTTGGGAAACAAATACATCATCATCATCAAATGTTAACTGTTAGGTTTAACGTTTAGGAAAACTGGAGAAAAAAAAGACTAAAATCAAAAAGATTCATGTACTGTTTGGCTTTATGGCTTTTCTTTTTGTTTCATAACTCGGCATGGTGACTTAAAGGTTTGTAGCTTCTGTCTTGGTTCTTTGTTGACCACTGTGTAGCGGTTAACAAAGAACCAGACTTAGTCATTTTATGTTTTGTTTTTTTCGGGTGTTTTTTTCATATTTCTCAGTCGTTGCAAAAATATTTCAGCCAAACTCTTATTGTAATAGATTATTTTGCCGGTAATGTCCGTCTCATGTCTTCATGCCGGGCAGCTGGACGGTGTTGCTGGTGAAAGCCGTCCTGACTGGCGCCGTCTCTCTCTGCTCACTCCTCCTGTTTGTCACTCTGGTTCACAGCAACTGAAGAAGCAGCAGGCCGTAAAAAAAACCCCTCCACAGTCTCGGCTCAAACTGGAGGAAAGGTTTTCATAAGTCAGAGTCTGAGCTGTGAAGCTTCAAAGGTGATCGGTGTTGGCTACTTGGAGTTGACCGACTTGATCCACCAACTGGTTCAGCTTCCAGTTCTTCCAGTTTGTTTTATTGGTCATGAGTCCATGAGGAAAAAGAGCGTTCTCTGGGTAACATTTCTACCCAACCCTTCAGTGAATCAGTTGAAGCTAAGGGTCGAAGGTCAACACCAGGAAACTTCTTCAGTGTGACTGGCTTGTGTTTGTTTTTAAAATGTGAATTTTGTATTTATGTAACTACAAATGAATTAACACTAGAAAAACATTTCTTTTAAACCTGTTCTCCAGTTTGTGCTTTGATCAGTTATGAAGTTCTATTAAAAATGTGGGCGTTCCTTTAATGTATAACGTTTCCAAAAATGATTATGGTTCAAATAAAAAGACTCCAGAAATAACAGATTGAAAGAAGAACATTTTATTCAACTCAAGAGTTACAGCACTGATGAATTTTGTGTTATGGAGCATTAATAATGAAAACAACAACAAATAGAAAACAAATCTGCCTTCTAACTATTTATTCTGACGTTTTGTTTTGGCTCTTGAATAATCAGAATCTCGTCTCCAGCCAGGCACCAGAAACCTCGCTGTCCACTTCTCGAGTCATTGATGTTTTAATGGACAGGAGAGTCGAGCTAAAGAAACAGAAGAACAAATTTGAGAAACGCAGAGTTCCAACGCACGTCATTAAATGCTGAAACTTTTCTGAGATGTCTCAGCAGCTTCAGTTTCTGCTCACCTACCTGTTACATCCAGAGTAATGGTGCCAGGTGAGGTCCATCTCCCCAGCGGTCAGTCTGCCTCAAACCTGTCACAACGGGGGGGAATTTAATGAGAATTGTTTACTGCACTGTATGTATAAAAGTGTTTTAGCGTTGCTCACTGTAAATAAACTTTTTGCACGTTAAAATTTGTTTATTTTTTTGCTTATATGACCTAACAGGAAGGAAAACCAAGGTTTCAATTCTTGGATAATTAAGAAAATAATCTCAACTATAGAATGGCTGAAAAGTTAAGGTTGTAAAAAATGTATTTAGTACCAGCAGATGGTGTGTAAACCTGGGGCCACTGGATCGTCTGCCTTTTTTGGCAGGCAGAGTATTTTCGTTTTAGTCCTCAGTCCTCTCTGTCTTCTCTCGCCTGATTGGTCCAGTGATGCTGGCGAATCATCACATGATCAGACACACATTCCTTAATCTCTGTCTAAAGCACGGATTATTGGAAGAGACTTTCTGATCAAAGTCATCATCATGTCCTCACCTTTCCCACAAGCTGTTACAACCAGTAGATCAGCAGGTGGAGCAGGTCTTCTGCTTTAATTGTTGGTCAACTCCAGTCATCACATCAGTCCACAGAGAAATGAAATAAAGAGAGCAGATAAAGTTAAGGAGGAAAATATGCATGAACAGCAGACAGCTTCTAACTTTCAGCTCAGCTCTCTGCAGCTATATTTGAAATGTTTAGTTATGTTGCGTAGATAGAAATGTTCTTACTTTTTTTGTCAAGTGGGTTCTCTTATCTTCCTCCACCTGACTGGTGGTGTTGAAGGTGGAGGATTCCAGGCGGCGCTGGTCTTCTGCTTTAATTGTTGGTCAACTCATGTCATGTGACATGAGTTGATGTAGAAATGAAATCCAGAGAAAAGACAACAGGGTTAACAAATAGAACATAGGTGGACAGAAGGAAGAACAATTTTGAAATTTGACCTCAATTTCATCCATATATAAATGAAAATAAGTTTTCTTACTTTTTTTGTCAACTGGGTTCTCTTATCTTCCTCCACCTGACTGGTGGTGCTGAAGGTGGAGGATTACAGGTGGAGGAGATCCAACCTGGGATGATCAGAGAATCAGAAATCTGAGAAGCCTGAACTTCCATCCATCCATCCATCCATCCATCCATCCATCCATCCATCCATCCATCCATCCATCCATCCATCCATCCATCCATCTTCTTCCGCTTATCCGAGGTCGGGTCGCGGGGGTAGCAGCTTCAGAAGGGAGGCCCAGACTTCCCTCTCCCCAGCCACTTCTTCTAGCTCTTCCGGGGGAATCCCGAGGCGTTCCCAGGCCAGCCGAGAGACATAGTCCCTCCAGCGTGTCCTGGGTCTTCCCCGGGGCCTCCTCCCGGTGGGACGTGCCCGGAACACCTCACCAGGGAGGCGTCCAGGAGGCATCCTGACCAGATGCCCGAGCCACCTCAACTGGCTCCTCTCGATGTGAAGGAGCAGCGGCTCTACTCTGAGTCCCTCCCGGATGACTGAGCTTCTCACCCTATCTCTAAGGGAGAGCCCAGCCACCCTACGGAGAAAACCCATTTCGGCCGCTTGTATCCGCGATCTCGTTCTTTCGGTCATGACCCAAAGCTCATGACCATAGATGAGGGTGGGAACGTAGATCGACCGGTAAATCGAGAGCTTCGCTTTTTGGCTCAGCTCTCTCTTCACCACGACGGACCGGTACAGCGCCCGCTTGACAGCAGACGCTGCGCCAATCCGCCTGTCGATCTCCCGCTCCCTTCTTCCCCCATTCGTGAACAAGATCCCGAGATACTTAAACTCCTCCACTTGGGGCAGGACATCCCCCCTGACCCGGAGAAGGCACTCTACCCTTTTCCGGCTCAAGACCATGGCCTCGGATTTGGAGGCACTGATCCCCATCCCGGCCGCTTCACACTCGGCTGCGAACCGCTCCAGCGAGAGCTGCAGATCACGATCTGATGAAGCCAAAAGGACCACATCGTCTGCGAAAAGCAGAGATGAGATCCTAAGGCCACCAAATCGGACCCCCTCAACACCTTGGCTGCGCCTAGAAATTCTGTCCATGAAAGTGATGAACAGAATCGGTGACAAAGGGCAGCCCTGGCGGAGTCCAACTCTCACCGGAAACGAGCCCGACTTACTGCCGGCAATGCGGACCAGACTCTGACACCGGTCATACAGGGACCTGACAGCCCGTATCAAAGGGCCCGGTACCCCATACTCCCGGAGAACCCCCCACAGGGCTCCCCGAGGGACACGGTCGAACGCCTTCTCCAAGTCCACAAAACACATGTAGACTGGTTGGGCGAACTCCCATGCACCCTCCAGGACCCTGCCGAGGGTGTAGAGCTGGTCCAGTGTTCCACGACCAGGACGAAAACCACACTGCTCTTCCTGGATCCGAGGTTCGACTATCCGACGGACCCTCCTCTCCAGGACCCCTGAATAGACCTTGCCAGGGAGGCTTAAGAGTGTGACCCCTCTATAATTGGAGCACACCCTCCGGTCACAGAACACAGAAAAATCACAAAAGAAGAATAGACATTAAAAAAAATACCCGACCCAAGTTCAGGCTTTTTTTTTTTTTTTTTTTCTGTGTTGTAACACATGAACATGGTATTGGCCATATAAACTATTTGTTTCATAAGATTAATAGTTTATCTACATAAAACTTTACTCCACATGCTCTCCATTTCCTTTCCTCTGATCCTGTTCTCTAGTGTCTCTCTGAAAAAAAAATCTTAATTAAATCCTTCAATCATAAATTATGTCTATGTTCTCCTTTGTCTTCTAATTTCTTATTGTCCTGATGCTTTAATTTGGTTTCTGATACAACGTATTGTCAGGCAAGCATTCCTTACTTAATGTAAATTTTAACTCTATGTGGTTGAGCACTTTGTAAATTACTAATAACTTCTATTTCTGTTTTGATTTAGTAAAGCTGATGGTCCCCACCACCAGCAGGAGGCAAGCAGTATCATGTGAATGTGGAAAAACTTACAAGCAGTGTGAAAAACAAGGGGTCCAGAAGGACAGGAACCACATGGACGACGACGAAAGGATCCAGCGATGAGCAGCTAAAACCTGAAAGATTAAAACCTTGGAGAGTGGATTAGTGGAGGAACAGAATAGAATAATTTACTATATCAGAGAGCACCGCGTGGGGAAGAACCGCTATTTCACCCTGAAACATGGGGAAGATGAGAGGAAGACACAAAAACGAAGAAAACTCCGGTGCAAGGCGCTACCTAAGGCTTCCTGAGTCCTGCCAGAATCCTCAACATCTAAAATGCTACATCTAGCAGCGAGATAAAGAAAAGCCCCGGTGCAAGGCGCTACCTAAGGCTTCCACAGGCTTGCTAGAAATCCATTGGCTTTAATAAAACAAAAAAAAAAAAACAGAGAAATGATGATATGTCCTAATGTGACTTCCCACATAGGTCCTCAGTTTTTACGGATCCCAATCTAATCAGAGTCACTTGAAACGTAGCGAGGTCTAAACCACACGTGTCTGGAACTCGCTCTTGCTGTAGTTCCACTAGATGTTGAAGGTGTCGGTTCCTCTTCTATGTCCTTTTCAGTCTCCATCCGGAAACGGAGGTCAGGGGATGACAAAGTTGGATTTTCACGGTGTGTTGATGGTGAAGGACTGAAAACGTGGGGTGACAAAACGGGATTTTCACAGTGCGTCGATGGTGAGGGACTGACGTCAGGGGATGAGAGAAAAAGATCCTCTTGCATCGTCCCTCGTGAGGGACTGAGGACAGGGGATGACAAAACAGGACGTTTACGTGGCATTCTATACGAGGGACTGAGGACGGGGGATGACAGACCAGGATCCCCACACGACGTCCTTGGTGAGGGACTGAGGACGGGGGATGACAGACCAGGATCCCCACACGACGTCCTTGGTGAGGGACTGAGGATAGGGGATGACAGACCAGGATCCCCACACGCTGTCCTTGGTGAGAGACTGAGGACAGGGGATAACAGAATAGGATCTTCATGGTCTGTCTTTCGGTATGGAATGAACAGAGGGGTTGACGGAATGGGCTCGTCCTCCCATTCTTTACCATATCTCCATGCCATCCTTCTGCCGATACTTTGAAGGACCTCGTCCCAAATGGGATCTTCATTATACTACTGTGCCGTCTTGGCTGGGAGCTCCTCTTCAGCAACAGTGTCTCTAGTCCTCTTGGCTGGGGGCTCCTCTTCAGCAACACTGTCTCTGGTCCTCTTGGCTGGGGGCTCATCTTCAGCAACACTGTCCCTGGTCCTCTTGGAGGGGAGCACATCTTCAGTTTGATTCTCCCTGACCCTCTTGGCAGAGGGCTCCTGTGTAGCATCATCATTATTCCTGGTCCTCTTGGCTGGGAGTTTCACTTCAGTAACACTGTCCCTGGTCTTCTTGGCAGGGAGCTCCTTTTCAGCAAGAGTGTCCTTACTCCTCTTGGCTGGGGGCTCCTCTTTAGCAACAGTGTCCCTGGTCCTCTTTCCTGGGGGCTGCTCTTCAGCATCACTGTCGTTTGTCCTCTTTCGGTTTATGCCAGTCACAGATGTCGCATGAGTCACGTCCTCTTTCGAACCTACCCGATCGCTAGGCTTGGATGGTGTGTCATCCTCCTTCGCATCAACCACCTTCTTTGGAATTCTAATGGCACGGCAAAAAGTCACTAAATTTCTCCAACCTGCCAGAGGTTGTGGCGAGGCACTGATAGGAATGGAGTCCTCTGGACGCAAAATGGGCTCTTCCAGTTTGTCAAAGCTGGAAGGAAGCACTGTACCAGAACTAAGCTTTAATGGTGGGTTGTCCTCCTTCGCAGCATCCACCTTCTGTGTAATGCTCCTGGCGCGGCCAGAAGTCAAAGAAGCCCCGTCCTCTTCCAAACCTACCTGATGGTATTGCGAGGTACCAATAGGTCTGGAGTTCTCTGGACGCAAAATGGGCTCTTCCTGTTTGTCAAGTCCAGACGTGAATTCAAGTGAAGTACAAGGAGACGTGTCTTCTTCAGGCTTCTCAGCTACCCCAATGTCTTTAATGTATTTGAAATTTGGGGGAAGAATCTCAAGAATCTCAGAACGCAGTGACGCAGCACTGCCACGGTCCACAGCGGAGCTCAGCTGATCAAGCTTCGAATTGAGATGTTTCAATGACTGTTCAAGCACTCCTATGCCCCACAGGAATTTAATGTTTGGTGCAAGGACCTGGACAATCCGAAGTCTGGAATAAAAGTCATCCTGGTCTTCATTATTAGCCTCGTCTTCACTGGAGCTGGTAGTAGAGCTACCGCTGGAGCTAGTAGTAGAGCTACCACTGGAGCTAGTAGTAGAGCTACCACTGGAGCTGATAGTACAGGCATTACCTACCTCATCTTCACTGGAGCTGGTAGTAGAGCTACCACTGGGGCTGGTAGCACAGTCCACAGACTGCGGAGGTGAACTACACCTCAACCCCTCTCCGTAGTCTTCAGAAACCATGTCGGTTTCATTTGACCACACCTTACCGTGTTCCTTACCATTGTCTGGAAGTCCCTCCAACTTTGGGGATCCATCTGCTGGAAACGCCATGGTCTGAGCTGTAAAGGAAGAAACAAAGCAAAAAAAGCTATAATTCAGGATCTAGACCTTCACAAAAGTCCAAAGCAATGTTTTGAGGGAACTAAAATACCAACAATACAATAACCCAGGTTTGTGAATGTGTTTTTTTTCTTGAATATATTTAATTAACAATATTATTGCTATGCCATTGTATTTGATTATACAATAAGGACGGGAATTAAGAGATAAAACAAATATAGCTTATCTTTAGTCACAAAAAAACAGCAAAAAATACAATTTTACATAAAAACCAGAACACACTCTAAAACTCAATGATCAAACATGTATGGAGCATCGCCACTCAGACAAACGAACTTGCAGCTTCATCTTGGTACCAATCAATCATTAAAGACAACAAATCAAATTTAGACTTATTGGCAATTCATCCCTAACCATAAACTATTAAACATTTGGAAACATAAATTAAAGAGCTATACACTGTGTTTAGAATGTCTTAATAGCTACTGAAACACCTGTAATCTTAGACTGTGCCATAAGTGTGAATAAAATAAGACTGCAACAAGTTACTCAGTTTACCTTTATATAACAACCCATCCTCACAAATCTTTGATGCTCAGGTACATTTGATCATTCTTAACAATAGCCAGGGATAAGATATGTGATCCATTCATAATTATTACACTTAAATCACTGCTTACACAACTTTAATAGTTTAAAAGTATCAAAGTTTAGAAATATATGTTTCCAATTGCATTTGTAAATTACCAAAATGTTAATTGTAGTTAATCAAACTAAATTCCTTTGAGCTCCACAATTTTTCACAATCACAAAGACAGCAAGTCTGACACCCCATCAGTCTTACCTTCATACTCCCACATATAGCCAACAGCAGAAATGTAAACCTGTAAAATTAATTAAGTTTAAAGACTGGGGATCTAAATAAACAGGCCGACATAAGTGGCCTTTCCTCCGTTTCCAGGGGCTCCCTCCTACAAAAATAAAACTGTTTATTTGGTTAAGAAATCCATATCCAGTGTTAAAATGGCCATTATATTTTGTCTGGAGATAAGCCAGACAAAATCATTAAAATAATAATCTGCATCCCTTATGTGTGCATCATGCCTCAAAGATGGAGCAAAACACTGTTTTTCTGGTCTTGAGTAATTACAATAAACTAAATAATTGAGTTACTTTGTGAAATCAACAGGTACACATTGATTGTTCTTTAAAGATTTTTCTAAGAATAAAGTTGTGTGTTATTTATTCAATGTATCCATGGAGACTACAAACATTTTTTCAAACCAAAACAACTCCAGTCAGCATTACTGACATTTTCCAGAATTTCAAAGAACTAGCATATAAATCACAAAACAAATTCAATTAACTCACAAATACGTTGCACCCCAAAAATGCAATTATATTTTCCTAGACAGAGAGTTTTAATTTCCAAAAACTGAACACCAAAGTCATCAAAGCTGATTTTTTTTTTTTTTTTTACAAAGAAATCCTTATTTTCTTTGTAAAAATCAGCTTTAATTGATGATAACTACAGTATGTCTATACACGATTCATTGCCTACTAATGTTCTATCATTAACAAACACACACACACACACACACACACACACACACACACACACACACACACACACATAATGCTTATTACTGGGGCAACAGTGGTAGGAGTTTGCT